>NC_048573.1:4270526-4610526 GCF_013265735.2 Oncorhynchus mykiss | reverse complement strand
GGTTGAAGCCCGCTACGTCAAACCTGGTCAAGAACTACAGGAAACGTATGAACTCTGTAATTGCAAACAAAGGTTTCTGTACCAAATATTAAGTTCTGCTTTTCTGATGTATCAAATACTTATGTCATGCAATAAAATGCAAATTAATTACTTAAAAATCATACAATGTGATTTTCTGGATTTTTGTTTTAGATTCCGTGTCTCACAGTTGAAGTGTACCTATGATAAAAATGACAGACCTCTACATGCTTTGTAAGTAGGAAAACCTGCAAAATCGGCAGTGTATCAAATACTTTTTCTCCCCACTGTATAGTTGTGATGGTTCCCAGTAACATCAAGCACCAGAACCCTCTAAAAATACATTGCGGTTCGTTATTTTTACAGTATAATTCCAGTATGATATTGTGAAGTAGAAGGTGCATTAATAGTAACAGTTATACAGTATATAGTGCTGTACCTGAACATACACCGCCTGCAGTTGTTTCACCCGGTCGTTGTTTCTCTCAAAAGGCACCAGGTAAATGTGTTTCATAGATACCTGGTGACTCTTCTAAAGGCAGGCTGATGGACGGTAGGCTGATGGATGGCAGGCTGATGGACGGTAGGCTGATGGATGGCAGGCTGATGGATGGCAGGCTGATGGATGGCAGGCTGATGGATGGCAGGCTGATGGATGGCAGGCTGATGGATGGTAGGCTGATGGATACCACATTGGTAAAGGGTGGCATCGTTCTCCTCAATGGCCAGCTTTATATCAGACTGCCGTATGTTATTTCCCCTGGCCCTCACCCATTTCCTCTGGCCCTCACCCATTACCCCTGGCCCTCACCCATTTCCCCTGGCCTTCACCCATTTCCCCTGGCCCTCACCCATTTCCCCTGGCCCTCACCCATTTCCACCCTGGCCCTCACCCATTTCCCCTGGCCCTCACCCATTTCCCCTGGCCCTCACCCATTTCCCCTGGCCCTCACCCATTTCCACCACGGCCCTCACCCATTTCCCCTGGCCCTCACCCATTTCCCCTGGCCCTCACCCATTTCCCCTGGCCCTCACCCATTTCCCCTGGCCCTCACCCATTTCCACCACGGCCCTCACCCATTTCCACCACGGCCCTCACCCATTTCCCCTGGCCCTCACCCATTTCCACCACGGCCCTCACCCATTTCCCCTGGCCCTCACCCATTTCCACCACGGCCCACTCCTGCTGGTCGGGCCGCACACAACCACGCCCACCACCACGGGGTCTTCTGTCTATTCTGAGGGCAGAACAGAGAATACTGTCAATAGATCTTACTGTAAGAACACTGTAACGTTTTGTGAATTGACACACATTACAATATGTAATTGACTGTAAATGTAATGGTAAGGCATAGTGCATATCCTGCAGACTTACCGCTTTTCTCGCCAAAATATTCTCATGATGGAATTTTTTCAGATTGGACTGAACTAAAGGGTCAGCCTCTGCCATGTTAAGGCCCCTGTTTACCACCTGGTCAACGACGACGGCCCGGACTACATTAGACACAACAGTTCCCTGCCGTCTGCCTCCCTCTCTCTGATGCCCACCTCTCTGATGGGGCCCATACCCACCTCTCTGATGGGACCCATGCCCACCTCTCTGATGGGGCCCATGCCCACCTCTCTGATGGGGCCCATGCCCACCTCTCTGATGGGGCCCATGCCCACCTCTCTGATGGGGCCCATGCCCACCTCTCTGATGGGGCCCATGCCCACCTCTCTGATGGGACCCATGCCCACCTCTCTGATGGGGCCCATGCCCACGTCTCTGATGGGACCCTTGTCCAGGGTCTCTTTAGTTTCTTCCTCTCCCTTGCTGTCTATCTGCTCAGTGTTGAAATAATTTGTAAGTGTTCACACCCACTTTTAAGTGTTCACACCCACAACTGACCAATTGTGTGAAATCATTTAGCAATAATGACTAGTCTTTTTTTTCTTTTTTTTTTACCTTTATTTAACTTGGCAAGTCAGTTAAGAACAAATTCTTATTTTCAATGACAGCCTAGGAACAGTGGGTTAACTAGCCTTCACTAGAGTCTTTGTAGCCTCCACTAGAGTCACTGTAGCCTCCACTAGAGTCTCTGTAGCCTCCACTAGAGTCTCTGAGCCTCCACTAGAGTCTCTGAGCCTCCACTAGAGTCTCTGTAGCCTCCACTAGAGTCTCTGAGCCTCCACTAGAGTCTCTGAGCCTCCACTAGAGTCTATGTAGCCTCCAAGCCTCCACTCGAGTCCCTGTAGCCTCCACTAGAGTCTCTGTAGCTTCCTAGCCTCCAATAGAGACTATAAGTTGCACTACTTTATGGGGAATAAGGTGCACTACTTTTGACCAGGGCCAATGGGGAATAAGGTGCACTACTTTTGACCAGGTCCAATGGGGAATAGGGTGCACTACTTTTGACCAGGTCCAATGGGGAATAGGGTGCACTACTTTTGACCAGGTCCAATGGGGAATAGGGTGCACTACTTTTGACCAGGTCCAATGGGGAATAGGGTGCACTACTTTTGACCAGGTCCAATGGGGAATAGGGTGCACTACTTTTGACCAGGGCCAATGGGGAATAGGGTGCACTACTTTTGACCAGGTCCAATGGGGAATAGGGTGCACTACTTATGACCAGGGCCAATGGGGAATAGGGTTCACTACTTTTGACCAGGGCCAATGGGGAATAAAATGCCATTTGGGATGTTAATGTTATTCATTGTATTTTTTGTCCATGTGCGATATTTTCTATACATTAACATCTCTGTTATTTCAACTATAGGCTACAGTAGAATCTCTCTGATATTTTATCTATAGGCTACAGTAGAATCTCTCTGATATTTTATCTATAGGCTACAGTAGAACCTCTCTGATATTTTATCTATAGGCTACAGTAGAACCTCTCTGATATTTTATCTATAGGCTACAGTAGAACCTCTCTGATATTTTATCTATAGGCTACAGTAGAACCTCTCTGATATTTTATCTATAGGCTACAGTAGAATCTCTCTGATATTTTATCTATAGGCTACAGTAGAATCTCTCTGATATTTTATCTATAGGCTACAGTAGAACCTCTCTGATATTTTATCTATAGGCTACAGTAGAATCTCTCTGATATTTTATCTATAGGCTACAGTAGAACCTCTCTGATATTTTATCTATAGGCTACAGTAGAATCTCTCTGATATTGTATCTATAGGCTACAGTAGAACCTCTCTGATATTTTATCTATAGGCTACAGTAGAACCTCTCTGATATTTCAACTAGAAACCAAAGTAGGAGTTGTTTTGATGCTTCAGAATGGTTCTTTTTGGCCATTTCTGCTGTTTCATCTTATTCCCTATACAGTGCACTGCTTACAACCAGAACCCTGTGGCATTATATTGAGCCTGGTCAAACAGAGGGCACTATATAGGGAATAGGGTGCCATTTGGGCCACAGAGGTGTGCATAGTTCAGACTTGTACAGTGTGTGTGTGTGTGTGTGTGTGTGTGTGTGTGTGTGTGTGTTTGATGCTCCTCAGAGGTGGAAGGGGAGGATCACCCCCCCCCCCCCCCCCCCTCAGTGAATTTCATAAAATAAAATAGTGGAACATAAAAAAAGATTATCCTTTTAAGATAAAACTATACTAAATATATTGATGTCACCAAATAATTGATTAAAACACACTGTTTTGCAAATGAAGGTCAGTAGCCTCAACAGCACTCTGTAAGGTAGCACCATGGTGTAGCCAGAGGACAGTTAGCTTCCTTGGATATTGTGGAGTACAGCAGGTCAGCCACCAGGGGGAGACTCATCGAGGCCTGGTAACAGATGGAGTATACGTCGCGAGGCGATGGCTCCATCTGCTGGACGCGTCAGGTCTCGACGGGCTCTCCAGCCAGGACTAATTGGGGCTGATTGGGAGCTGGTGAGTAATTGCTCACCAGTTGTGCAAGGCCCATAAAGCTGCCAGAAGAGCAGCACACAGGGAGTGGGGGTAAGAAAGGACTCTGTTATTGTGGACAGTTGCAGAGGTAACAAGAGGGAGTTCAGTTTTGTGCCCGACAGGATACAGCCAAAAGACGGAACCCAGACGACGGCGTCCCGGAGAAGATCTCATAGGGGAGACATATCCTTTTCTTTCTGATTTATTATTTAAATAAGTACCCTTGAAACTGAGCTAATCCTTCTCTGTCCGTGTCTGATCTGGGTAAACGTCTTGACCAAACCCCCTGGGTCTGCCACAGTATATTGACTTCAATACAAAACCTGGGAGGCTCATCTTTCTCAAACCCTTCCATAGACTTCCACTCTCTTGGCCATCGAGTAGCCTAATAATTTATGTCATTGCAGCCATTTGATACATTTAAATATGTTAAAATTAGTCATCACATTATTCATTATTTAATTCGGTGATTTAAATGATGACCCCGTCCTCAGTAGCCTATTTCATTAGTCTATTGGGAAACGCAAGCACTTCTTACCTCGAAATCGCCTCGCTATTCATTTTGAATAAATTAGTCTGTTCATTTTGAACTATGCAAGTTGCTAAATCGTTCAGTTCACATCTTGTCGAGGCTTCTGTAGACTATTTTAAAATGAGATGAACAGTGGCTTGCAAAAGTATTCACCCCCCTTGGCATTTTTCCTATTTTGTTGCCTTACCACCTGGAATTAAAATAGATTTTGGGGGAGATTGTATCATTTGATTTACACAACATGCCAACCACTTTGACGATGCAAAATATTTTTTATTGTGAAAAAAAACAAGAAATATGACAAAAAAAACTAAACTTGATCGTGCCTAACTACCCCCCCCCACCCCCAAAAGTCAATACTTTGTAGAGCCACCTTCTGCAACCATTACAGCTGAAAGTCTCTTGGAATATGTCTCTATAAGCTTGGTGTCACGATCGTTATACTGAATGGACCAAGGAGCAGCGTCCGTAGAGTTCCACATTATTTTAATAAATGAAAAGAACCAAAACAAATACAGACAGGCACTACACAAAAACAAGATCCCACAAACAACAGGTGGGGAAAGGCTGCCTAAATATGATCTCCAATCAGAGACAACGATAGACAGCTGTCTCTGATTGGGAACCATACCAGGCCAACATAGAAATACAAAACTAGAGTACCCGCCCTAGTCACACCCTGACCTAACCAAAACAGAGAATAAAAAGGCTCTCTATGGTCAGGGCGTGACAGTACACCCCCGCCCCCAAAGGTGGGGACTCCGGCCGCAAAACCTGACTCTATGGGGGAGGGTCCGGATAGGCCTCGGTGGCGGGTCCGGTTAGGGACGTAGATCCCGCTCCGCTCGTGGATCCCTCCACTTCCGTGGAACCGGACCGTAGATCGTTGCCGGGAACTCCGGACCATGGATCGTCGTCGGGGACTCCGGACCGTAGATCGTCGCCGGGGACTCCGGACCATAGATCGTCGCCGGAGGCTCTGGACTGGGAACCCTCGCTGGAGGCTCTGGACTGGGAACCCTCGCTGGAGGCTCTGGACTGGGAACCCTCGCTGGAGGCTCTGGACTGGGATCCCAAGCTGGAGGCTCTGGACTGCCGACCGTCGCTGGTGGTTCCGGACCGTTGACCGTCTCAGGAGGTTCTGGACCGTCTCAGGAGGTTCCGGCCCGTTGACCGTCTCAGGAGGTTCCGGACCGTGGACCGTCTCAGGAGGTTCCGGACCGTGGACCGTCTCAGGAGGTTCCGGACCGTGGACCGTCTCAGGAGGTTCCGGACCGTGGACCGTCTCAGGAGGTTCCGGACCGTGGACGGTCGTTGGAGGTTCCAGACTGTGAAACAATGCCAGAAGCTCTGGACTGGGAACTGTCGCCGGAAGCTCTGGACTGGGGATCGTCGCCGGAAGCCTGGTGCGTGGAGCCGGCACTGGTGGTACCGGGCTGGTGACACGCACCTCAGGGCGAGCACGAGGAGCAGGCACAGGACATACTGGACTGGGGAGGCGCACTGGAAGCCTGATGCGTGGGGCCGGTACAGGTGGCACCGGGCAGGTGACACGCACCTCAGGGCAAGTGCGGGGAGGTGGCACAGGACATACTGGACCGTGGAGGCACACTGGAGGTCTGGAGCGTAGAGCTGGCACAACGCGTCCTGGACAAATGACCACCTTCGCACGGCAAGTGTGGGAAGCTGGCACAGGACACACTGGGCTGTGAAGGCACACTGGGGATACAGCGCGTAGAACCGGCGCAGGATGTACTGGACCCTGGAGGCGTACTGGAGACCAGGAGCGCTGAGCTGGCACAACCCGTCCTGGACAGATACCCACTTTAGCACAACAAGTGCGAGGAGCTGGCACAGAACTGTGCTGTGGATGCTTCCATGGCAGGCTTCTGACTCCTGTCATGATTTTTTCCCACGTCCAGGATGTCCTCCACTCTTGGCTGTCCTCCCAGGCCCAGGATCCCGGCTCCTCCTGGGCACGCTGATTGGTCCGTGGGTGGTGGGATCTTCTGTCACGATCGTTATACTGAATGGACCAAGGTGCAGCTTACGTTAGAGTTCCACATTATTTTAATAAATGAAAATCAGCAAAACAAATACAGACAGAAACTAAACGTGAAGCAAAATGCAGTGCTAACAGGCACTACACAAAAACAAGATCCCACAAACAACAGGTGGGAAAAGTCTGCCTAAATGTGATCCCCAATCAGAGACAACGATAGACAGCTGCCTCTGATTGGGAACCATACCAGGCCAACATAGAAATACAAAACTAGAGTACCCACCCTAGTCACACCCTGACCTAACCAAAATAGAGAATAAAAAGGCTCTCTAAGGTCAGGGTGTGACACTTGGCACATCTAGCCACTGGGATTGTTGCCCATTCTTCAAGGCAAAACTGCTCCAGCTCCTTCAAGTTGGATGGGTTCCGCTGGTGTACAGCAATCTTTAATTAAGTCAAACCACAGATTCTCAAATGGATTGAGGTCTGGGCTTTGACTTGACCATTCTAAGACATTTAAATGATTCCCCATAAACCACTCGAGTGTTGCTTTAGCAGTATGCTTAGGGTCATTGTCCTGCTGGAAGGTGAATCTCTGTCCCAGTCTCAAATTTCTGTAAGACTGAAACAGGTTTCCCTCAAGACTTTCCCTGTATTTAGTGCAATCCATCATTCCTTCAAATCTGACCAGTTTCCTAGTCCCTGCTGATGAAAAACATCCTCACAGTATGATGCTGCCACCACTATGCTGGTGGTTCTCAGGGTGATGAGAGGTGTTGGGTTTGCGCCAGACATGGCATTTTCCGGAATGGCCAAAAGGCTCAAATGTAGTCTCATCTGACCAGAGTACCTTCTTCCATACAGTTGAAGTCGGAAGTTTACATCTACTTAGGTTGGAGTCATTAAAACTTGTTTTTCAACCACTCCACAAATGCCTTGTTGACAAACTATAGTTTTGACAAGTCGGGTAGGACATCTGCTTTGTGCATGACACAAGTCATTTTTCCAACAACTGTTTACAGACAGATTATTTCACTTATAATTCACTGTATCACAATTCCAGTGGGTCAGAAGCTAACATACACTAAGTTGACTGTGCCTTTAAACAACTTGGAAAATTCCAGAAAAAGATGTCATGGCTTTAGAAGCTTCTGATAGGTTAATTGACATAATTTGGGTCAATTGGAGGTGGACCTGTGGATGTATTTCAAGGCCTACCTTCAAACTAAGTGCTTGACATCATGGGAAACAAAAGAAATCAGCCAAGAACTCAGAAAATAATTGTTGAACTCCACAAGTCTGGTTGATCCTTGGGAGCAATTTCCAAATGCCTGAAGGTACCACATTCATCTTTACAAACAATAGTATGCAAGTATAAACACCATGGGACCACGCAGCCGTCATACGGCTTAGGAAGGAGACATGTTCTGTCTCCTAGAGATGAATGTACTTTGGTGCGAAAAGTGCAAATCAATCCCAGAACAACAGCAAACGACCTTGTGAAGATGCTGGAGGAAACTGGGTACAAAAGTATCTATATCCACAGTAAAATGAGTCCTATATCGACATAACCTGAAAGGCTGCTCAGCAAGGAAGAAGCCACTGCTCCAAAACCGCCATAAAAAAGCCAGACTAAGGTTTGCCACTGCACATGGGGACAAACATTGTACTTTTTGGAGAAATGTCCTCTGGTCTGATGAAAGAAAAATGTAACTGTTTGGCCATAATGACATTTTTTTGGGAGGAAAAGGGGGAGGCTTGCAAGCCGAAGAACACATCCCAACAGTGAAGCACGGGGGTGGCAGCATCATGTTGTGGGGGTGCTTTGCTGCAGGAGGGCTAGTGCACTTCACAAAATAGATGGCATCATGAGGTAGGAAAATTATGTGGATCATCTCAAGACATCAGTCAAGAAGTTAAAGCTTGGTCACAAATGGGTCTTCCAAATGGACAATGACCCCAAGCATACTTCCAAAGTTGTGACAAAATGGCTTAAGGACAACAAAGTCAAGGTATTGGAGTGGCCATCACAAAACCCTGACCTCGATCCTATAGAACATTTGTGGGCAGAACTGAAAAAGCGTGTGCTAGCAAGGAGGCCTACAAACCTGACTCCGTTACACCAGCTCTGTCAGGAGGAATGGGCCAAAATTCACCCAACTTATTTTGTGAAGCTTGTGAAAGGCTACCCGACTCATTTGACCCAAGTTAAACAATTTAAAGGCAATTCTACAAAATACTAATTTTGTGTACATCTGACCCACTGGGAATGTGATGAAAGAAATAAAAGCTTAAATAAATCATTCTCTCTACTATTATTTTGACATTTCACATTCTTAAATTGAAGTGTTGATCCTAACTGACCTAAGACAGGGAATTTTTACGAGGATTAAATGTAAGGAATTGTAAAAAAAACTGTGTTTAAATGTATTTGGCTAAGGTGTATGTAAACTTCCAACTTCAACTGTATGTTTGGGGAGTCTCCCACATGCCTTTTGGTGAACACCAAACATGTTTGCTTCTTTTTTTTTGGCCAGTCTTCCATAAAGCCCAGCTCTGTGGAGAGTACGGCTTATAACGGTCCTACGGACAGATACTCCAATCTCCGTTGTGGAGTTTTGCAGCTCCTTCAGGGTTATCTTTGGTCTCTTTCTTGCCTCTCTGATTAATGCCCTCTTTGCCTGGTCTGTGAGTTTTGGTGGGTGGTCCTCTCTTGGCAGGTTTGTTGTGGTGCCATATTCTTTTCATTTTTTAGTAATGGATTTAATGGTGCTCCGTGGGAAGTTTAAAGTTTCTAATATTTTTTTATAACCAAACCCTGAACTGTACTTCTCCACAACTTTGACCCTGGCCTGTTTGGAGAGCTCCTTGGTCTTCATGGTGCAGCTTGCTTGGTGGTGCCCCTTGCTTGGTGGTGCTCCTTGCTTGGTGGTGCCCCTTGCTTGGTGGTTCCCCTTGCTTGGTGGTGCTCCTTGCTTGGTGGTGCTCCTTGCTTGGTGGTGCTCCTTGCTTGGTGGTGCCCCTTGCTTGGTGGTGCCCCTTGCTTGGTGGTGCCCCTTGCTTGGTGGTGCTCCTTACTTGGTGGTGCTCCTTGCTTGGTGGTTCCCCTTGCTTGGTGGTGCCACTTGCTTGGTGGTTCCCCTTGCTTGGTGGTGCCCCTTGCTTAGCGGTGTTGCAGACCCTGTTCTGTACTTCTCCACAACTTTGTCCCTGGCCTGTTTGGAGAGCTCCTTGGTCTTCATGGTGCTGCTTGCTTGGTGGAGCCCCTTGCTTGGTGGTGCCCCTTGCTTAGCGGTGTTGCAGACCCTGGGGCCTTTCAGAACAGGTGTGTATATATACTGAGATCATGTGACAGATCATGTGGCAGAGTCACAGGTGGACTTTATTTAATTATGTGACTTCTGAAGGTACTTGGTTAGGGGCTTCATAGCGAAGGGGTTTGAAACACCACTTTTCAGTTGTAAACAAGTCATTTTTTTTCATTTCACTTCAGTAATATGGACTATTTTGGGTAGAAATTCATTTAAATTCCAGGTTGCAATGCAACAAAATAGGGGGGTGAATACATTTGCAAAGCACTGTAGGCCTATCAGGGGCTACAGGCTACCTGCATCTAGCTCAGTAAACCATGGCAACGTTGAATTACAATCATAGACTGCAGACTAAAATCTGGATTTATTTAAATGACAAGTCAATATCACAAATGGGCCTTTTATAACAGTTTGTAATAGCATCTGGCACATAATAATGTATTAATGATTGATCATATGAACTGTCACAATGATGTTAGTTCTTAAAATTGTGTAAACTCAGCAAAAAATATAAACGTCCTCTCACTGTCAACTGCGTTTATTTTCAGCAAACTTAACATGTGTAAATATTTGTATGAACATAACAAGATTCAACAACTGAGACATAAACTGAACAAGTTCCACAGACATGTGACTAACAGAAATTGAATAATGTGTCCCTGAACAAAGGGGGGAGGGGTCAAAATCAAAAGTAACGGTCAGTATCTGGTGTGGCCACCAGCTGCATTAAGTACTGCAGTGCATCTCCTCCTCATGGACTACACCAGATTTGCCAGTTCTTGCTGTGAGATGTTACCCCACTCTTCCACCAAGGCACCTGCAAGTTCCCGGACATTTCTGGGGGGAATAGCCCTAGCCCTCACCCTCCGATCCAACAAGTCCCAGACATGCTCAATGAATGAGATCCGGGCTCTTCGCTGGCCATGGCAGAACACTGACATTCCTGTCTTGCAGGAAATCATGCACAGAACGAGCAGTATGGCTGGTGGCATTGTCATGCTGGAGGATCATGTCAGGATGAGCCTGCAGGAAGGGTACCACATGAGGGAGGAGGTTGTCTTCCCTGTAACGCACAGCGTTGAGATTGCCTGCAATGACGACAAGCTCAGTCCGATGATGCTGTGACACACCGCCCCAGACCATGACGGACCCTCCACCTCCAAATCGATCCCGCTCCAGAGTACAGGCCTCAGTGTAACGCTCATTCCTTCGACGATAAACGTGAATCCGACCATCAGCCCTGGTGAGACAAAACCAAGACTCGTCAGTGAAGAGCACTTTTTGCCAGTCCTGTCTGGTCCAGCGATAGTGGGTTTCTGCCCATAGGCGACGTTGTTGCTGGTGATGTCTGGTGAGGACCTGTCTTACAACAGGCCTACAAGCCCTCAGTCCAGCCTCTCTCAGCCTATTGCGGACAGTCTGAGCACTGATGGAGGGATTGTGCATTCCTGGTGTAACTCGGGCAGTTGTTGTTGCCATCCTGTACCTGTCCCGCAGGTGTGATGGACAATCAGCTGTCCGTCCTGTCTCCTTGTAGCTCTGTCTTAGGCATCTCACAGTACGGGCATTGCAATTTATTGCCCTGGCCACATCTGCAGTCCTCATGCCTCCTTGCAGCATGCCTAAGCCACATTCACACAGATTAGCAGGGACCCTGGGCATCTTTTGTGTTTTTCAGAGTCAGTAGAAAGGCCTCTTTAGTGTCCTAAGTTTTCATAACTGTGACCTTAATTGCCTACCGTCTGTAAGCTGTTAGTGTCTTAATAACCGTTCCACAGGTGCATGTTCACTAATTGTTTATGGTTCATTGAACAAGTATGGGAAACAGTGTTTAAACCCTTTACAATGAAGATCTGTGAAGTTATTTGGATTTTTACGAATTATCTTTGAAAGACAGGGTCCTGAATAAATGGACATTTCTTTTTTTGCTGAGTTTATTTTATTAAAACCAAAAAAATTATATTTTTAAATAATTAAAGGTTACATTTTTCCAGGTAAATTTTTTTGGGGGGTTTTCACTCTCAAAATCACACTTTTTCTTTAAAAATTCCATAATAACAATGCTTTAAAATGTGGAAAACGTCAAGGGGTGTGACTACTTTGTGAAGACACTATACCATCAGGACTATTTTCTAAGTAAGAGAACATTAAACCTTTCTTAAACCTTTGAAGATGGAAGTCTTATTTAAGCCCACAGATTTAACCGCTGAACTTATGAACATATGAATGAATGATAATATGAATTGCCACAATGATGTTGGTTCTTCAAATTATGTATTTTATTAAAAAAGAAAAACATATCTTTTTTAAATAATTAAAAGGTTACATTTTTCCAGGTTTATGTTTTTTCAGGTTTTCACTCTCAAAATCACGTTTTTTTTTATTCCACATCAGGAGACCACGTTTGAGGTTTGAGAAAAATCGGAGAAATGTCGAATTTCGGGTGTATTTATAAGATGTTTAGCAGTGTTTTTATTTATAAGAGGTTTAGCAGTGTTTTTATTTGCAAAACACAGTCCTTGGCTCGTTGTGATCCGGGCCGGGCGCCTGCACGTTGACTTCGGTCGTCAGTTGGACGACGTTTCCTCCGACACATTGGTGCGGCTGGCTTCTGGTTTAAGCGAGCGATGTGTTAAGAAGCAACGAGGCTTGGCGGGTCGTGTTTCGGAGGACGCCTGACACTCGACCTATGCCTCTCCCGAGTCCGTTGGGGAGTTGCTGCGATGATACAAGATCGTAACTACCAATAGGATATCACGAAATTGGGGAGTAAAAGGGGGGTGAAAAATAAGAAATTGGATGTTCTGGTGCCCGCTCAAGCAGTTTACAGTAGTGATGTTCTGGTACCACTCAAGCAGTATACAGTAGTGATGTTCTGGTACCGCTCAAGCAGTATACAGTAGTGATGTTCTGGTGCCCGCTCAAGCAGTTTACAGTAGTGATGTTCTGGTGCCCGCTCAAGCAGTTTACAGTAGTGATGTTCTGGTGCCCGCTCAAGCAGTTTACAGTAGTGATGTTCTGGTACCACTCAGGCAGTTTACAGTAGTGATGTTCTGGTGCCCGCTCAAGCAGTTTACAGTAGGGATGTTCTGGTGCCCGCTCAAGCAGTTTACAGTAGGGATGTTCTGGTACCGCTCAGGCAGTTTACAGTAGGGATGTTCTGGTGCCCCCTCAGGCAGTTTACAGTAGGGATGTTCTGGTGCCGCTCATGCAGTTTACAGTAGGGATGTTCTGGTACCGCTCAGGCAGTTTACAGTAGGGATGTTCTGGTACCGCTCAGGCAGTTTACAGTAGTGATTGAAGACCAGGTAGTTTAGAGATTCAGACTCCTTGACTTTTTCGACATTTTGTTACATTACAGACTTATACGTATTAAGAGAGCTTTCACTTATACAAAGTGCACTTATCAGGAGTCGACTGTAAATCATCACCTCCCAAAATATTCCAACAATATCACAAATGGGTAGAATGAGGTGGGAATGGATGACAAATGGATGGATGACAAATGGATGGATGGCAAATGGATGGATGGCAAATGGATGGATGACAAATGGATGGATGACAAATGGATGGATGACAAATGGATGGATGACAAATGGATGGATGACTAATGGATGGATGACTAATGGATGGATGACAAATGGATGGATGACAAATGGATGGATGACAAATGGATGGATGACAAATGGATGGATGACAAATGGATGGATGACAAATGGATGGATGACTAATGGATGGATGACAAATGGATGACTAATGGATGACAAATGGATGGATGACAAACGGACGGATGACAAATGGATGACATACTCAGATGGAAGCAAATGTATCCGACACCAAGACACTCATTATGTGGTCTGGAGACCGAACTGGAGTCCTACAACACTGCTTCATCCTAATGTAAGCTAAATGCGTTGGATACTAAACAAACCCTGGCATATTATAAAGGAGAACATGTCCAAATTAATGATATGCATGCATATCAAACAGGAATATATATTAAGTGAATACATTGCGTGGTAAACCCGTGGGGTGTTGTGTTTGTGTGCACAGAGACAGGGAGGTTCTATCAGAAAACACACCTTTACTTGGCTCGGTCCTTCTTCAGGGCCGCCTCCTCGTAATCGGTTCCGTACCCCGGGAGCTTCGCGCCCTGCCTCTCTTTTCCTCCCCTGCAGTGTTCCGTTTATGTGGCCTGCACGGCTGGTTGGCACTCTCCCCTAATTGCTGCCATAAACGTCGGCGTCTCCATTCCGGGTACTCCCAGCAGAGGGAGCCAACGTACCTGGCACGTACCTCCCCTCTATCACCAACCCCCGGGGTAGACCTCCCAGGATAGCACAATTATTGTGTTATCTCCTTGCAGGGGATTAGACAGATTAACTGCATCCTGTCCAAGCCTCCAAACCAGAACCAGAGACACCAACATGTAAACTCTTATTGGCTTCCAGTATCTGTGCACGAACCCTTAGAACACAGTCCATTGTACAAAATAAGTCATCCCCAAGTGAGGGACATCACGAAGATGAACCTCCAACACTCAAAAGCTTGTTGGGTACATGAAGGCTCATGACAGTCAAATTTTTTTGTTTGTTCCAGACCCTTACTGAATGAAGGCTCATGTTCCAGACCCTTACTGAATGAAGGCTAAATGAAGGCTCATGTTCCAGACCCTTACTGGATGAAGGTTGAATGAAGGCTCATGTTCCAGACCCTTACTGAATGAAGGCTCATGTTCCAGACCCTTACTGAATGAAGGCTGAATGAAGGCTCATGTTCCAGACCCTCACTGAATGAAGGCTGAATGAAGGCTCATGTTCCAGACCCTTAATGAATGAAGGCTCATGTTCCAGACCCTTACTGAATGAAGGCTTATGTTCCAGACCCTTACTGAATGAAGGCTCATGTTCCAGACCCTTACTGAATGAAGGCTCATGTTCCAGACCCTTACTGAATGAAGGCTCATGTTCCAGACCCTTACTGAATGAAGGCTCATGTTCCAGACCCTTACTGAATGAAGGCTGAATGAAGGCTCATGTTCCAGACCCTTACTGAATGAAGGCTGAATGAAGGCTCATGTTCCAGACCCTCACTGAATGAAGGCTCATGTTCCAGACCCTTACTGAATGAAGGCTGAATGAAGGTTCATGTTCCAGACCCCTACTGAATGAAGGCTGAATGAAGGCTCATGTTCCAGACCCTCACTGAATGAAGGCTCATGTTCCAGACCCTTACTGAATGAAGGCTGAATGAAGGCTCATGTTCCAGACCCTCACTGAATGAAGGCTGAATGAAGGCTCATGTTCCAGACCCTCACTGAATGAAGGCTCATGTTCCAGACCCTTACTGAATGAAGGCTGAATGAAGGCTCATGTTCCAGACCCTCACTGAATGAAGGCTCATGTTCCAGACCCTTACTGAATGAAGGCTCATGTTCCAGACCCTTACTGAATGAAGGCTGAATGAAGGCTCATGTTCCAGACCCTTACTAAACACCTAATTCATCTAATTGTGATCTAAATTGAGGACCATGAATAGTTGAACAAGGTGTCTGTGCTGGGCTGACAGGAAAGAACTTGTACACAGTGCATTACCCTGGGGCAGAAATCACCCACATCTGTATTTTAGAATGAGCTTTATAAGTTATAATGAGAGGACAATTCTGCATGATAGATAACAGCATGTGTGAATTTACTTTGATCTAACCATAGTGATGGTAACTAAACTCCTGGGAGGGTGATGTTGCTGAATAACCTCCTGAGAGGGTGATGTTCCTGGCTAACCTCCTGAGAGGGTGATGTTCCTGGCTAACCTCCTGAGAGGGTGATGTTCCTGGCTAACCTCCTGAGAGGGTGATGTTCCTGGCTAACCTCCTGAGAGGGTGATGTTCCTGACTAACCTCCTGAGAGGGTGATGTTGCTGACTAACCTCCTGAGAGGGTGATGTTGCTGAATAACCTCCTGACTAACCTCCTGAGAGGGTGATGTTGCTGAATAACCTCCTGACTAACCTCCTGAGAGGGTGATGTTGCTGAATAACCTCCTGACTAACCTCCTGAGAGGGTGATGTTGCTGAATAAACTCCTGACTAACCTCCTGAGAGGGTGATGTTCCTGGCTAACCTCCTGAGAGGGTGATGTTCCTGACTAACCTCCTGAGAGGGTGATGTTGCTGACTAACCTCCTGAGAGGGTGATGTTGCTGAATAACCTCCTGACTAACCTCCTGAGAGGGTGATGTTGCTGAATAACCTCCTGACTAACCTCCTGAGAGGGTGATGTTGCTGAATAAACTCCTGACTAACTTCCTGAGAGGGTGATGTTCCTGACTATCCTCCTGAGAGGGTGATGTTCCTGACTAACCTCCTGAGAGGGTGATGTTCCTGACTAACCTCCTGAGAGGGTGATGTTCCTGACTAACCTCCTGAGAGGTTGATGTTGCTGAATAACCTCCTGAGAGGGTGATGTTGCTGAATAACCTCCTGACTAATCTCCCGAGAGGGTGATGTTCCTGTTGGTCGGGAGGTTCCCAACTTCTTTACATCTGTCTGGGTGATGGGGTGGGATGTGTTTCAACCTGAGAAGAACAGAGCGGAAACATAAGGGGGGGAATTAACCTCACTGCTCAAATGTCAGTGTTGGTTCAAGCTACTGAGAACCTCCACTACCTTTATTAATGTGCAATGGTTTCGTAAACAGTTTCGCATATTCATAGGCTTGATCAAGTTGTAGACATTGTATGTAATCAGCTACACTCCTTGTGGTGGAAAATGGTGTTTCATAAAGCATATCTTTCCTCTTTTTTCCTCCTTCGATATTAAATGGAGTTCTGGAGAAAATCGACACCTTGTAGCAGAACGTTTTCACGTACTAACCCGGGGAATACCACGGGGAATACCACGGGGAATACCACGGGGAATACCACGGGGAATACCACGGGGAATACCACAGGGAATACCACGGGGAATACAACGGGGAATACCACGGGGAATACAACAGGGAATACAACGGGGAATACAACGGGGAATACCACGGGGAATACAACGGGGAATACCACGGGGAATACCACGGGGAATACAACGGGGAATACCACGGGGAATACAACAGGGAATACCACGGGGAATACCACGGGGAATACAACGGGGAATACCACGGGGAATACAACAGGGAATACCACGGGGAATACCACGGGGAATACCACGGGGAATACCAATATAGACGGCTGCATACGATGCCTTTGGATGGTAAGATGAAACAACGAGATCTCCATGTGGATTGGCTGATGTAATAATGTACAAATAAATTGGCTGGCTAACATGCCTAGACTGAACAGAACACAGCTGGTTAGCTGCACTTTCAATGTTTTTTTTAATCACATGTGAGATGAAGAGGTGTGAAATGAACGCATCAGTTGTCATCTTTAGTCTCTGAATTATTGTTTATAGATGTGCGACACTTGTTATTAGCTGACTAGCAAGTTCCTCAATTCAGGGTAAAAAAATCTAAAAAAATCTGGGTCTTCACAATTGACACATTGCTGACTTTACAATGATTTAGTTTAGTTGTTCATCTCTTAACAGCTGATATGCAGGAAGAGGTCACCTGCCAGCTAGTTTTTGGATCCGATGCCAATTTAGCTTGACTAGCGAGCTGATAAAAAGCACCGACTCGACATCTGAATTAAAAATTCCCATTTAAAGTAATTTGTTGAGCATTTAAACAACTTGGTAAATAAATCAACGTAAATTTCAAAGTTATTCGCTCTGTTCGCTCTGGAACATTTTCTCCCAAACGGGGACGTTAATTCAGACATTGATTTGATTATTTCCGCTACTTGTCGCAAGGTGTTATGGGATAGCCTCCCCGGTGAAGGAAACATCGACGAGGCCTTCAAGATTAATCAAAAAACGATACCTTAAAATCAGCAGTTTAATTGGGATTAAAACACGCCAATTCTCACATATATTGCCTTTGAAATTCTGCCTTTTATCGTTGTCGATTGGGACACACCTGTCTGACTTGATTTAGGTTTAGTTCACTTATCCAACATGACACTATAGGGCAGCGATCATCCACAGAAGTGCCTGTTTTCTCCACCGCAGTAAACTAAGTTTAAGTCTAAAAAAATCCAGGGGAGGGACAAAATAAGGATGTTTGCGTGTAATCTTTTCCTGTTTTAAATCCAACCGGATGTCTAGCCAGTCTCAACTGGCGAAAATCCACCAATGGGAATGCGAGACAATCTCAAGGAACCGTATCGAACTACGTGTGGTCCAATCATATTCGCCCTTTGACCTTAGCTCCGCCCCAGAACCAAACGGCGGCCATGACACTTTCTCCTCTTCGGATCGTTGTTTAAATCAGAGGAAGTATATTTTATAAGGTTGAATGAAATGGATTGTAGTCTTATTGCTACATCTGTGAAGTTATAAGAAGAATGGAAAAGTGAATTGAAAACATTATACAGTTCTATCTCTGCAGTCACCTTTGATGCCCGTAGTATTGGTTCGGTATCGGTAACTACCGGTACAATCAGCGGCCACTTGTCTGCATTTTCAATACTATTTTTACAATCGTATCTATTTTAATGCATACTATCTCTTATATTCGTGCTTTGTTGTATGGTGTAAGACGTCTGTGAAGTTGTGAAATCGTGTGAAGGTGATGCAGGCTACAGTTCGGTAACATTAACATGCTACTGGACAGTAGTTTATTTTCGGTTCCAGTGTTTAACACAGTTTTATTCAACATGTATCAGTCATGGATTAGCTAATACATGTATTATGTTATCTAGTTTAATGGTGTGATAATTGCTGTTACGTCCGCCTCTAGGAGGAGGGAAAGCAACACCCTGATACAACTCAACTCCCCGTGGAGTGAAAAAGGTATGTGATCGTAGGTGCGGGGAAGGACGGCAGGGAAAAATACCGTTTACGGGGAATTTATTCTTCATTAAACACGTTAAGGAAACTGAGCTGGACGGAACCAAAGCAAAGGAAGTAAAATAGTCTCCTACCTTACCTGCCTTCCCACAGCTTCCCTTCAGCACCAACTGGCGGCTAACCAGAATACAGGGGGAAGAAGAAGACCTCCCAGGTCTTATCTAGTGTGCATAGACAGATTCAATACTACGGGTTATGTATGCCTGCGGGCCTCTTGCCTAAACATTCCCAGGGTGCCTTCCCCTTCCCCCCCTGGGAACAAACGAAACAGAATAATTCAAACTTAGTGAACAATTTCAATAAATCAAAAAACACTCAGTCCTACGGCACATCCAGTCCTACACATACCTCTGCAGGAGAGGCTACGCAATACTTTCAACAACTTTTACAGACCAACAGCCAACACAGGATGCCATTTCCTGAAATACACACACACACAGAAACCTACAACAACACTGAAACTGTGGAACGTAACGTCTGCCTTGCATTTCTATCTACACATGAATATGGTTCTGCAATGTTAGGTAGGCTATTCTGTTCCCTTGGCATTCTGCAAGCATGAATACTTTACAACAATGGAAGATGTGCATTGTGTTAATCGTACTAGTTGTCCATGTATTGAATGATACACAACTTTCCATAAATGCAGTGTGGACTTTTTACAGATGAAACCCCTTCCATTGTGACACTCCCTTCCTGTATCTGTCATAAAGGCCTATGCATTCTTTGTCCTTTAGTTACACAACTAAATCTAGTAGCTGTCACTTACCTTTCATGCTGTAGATCTGCTCTCATGGTGTTGAGAATGTTTAGTACTGTAGCTGTCACTTCCCTTTCATGCTGTAGATCTGCTCTCATGGTGTTGAGAATGCTTAGTACTGTATCTGTCACTTATGTATTCTCTGTATGTATTAGGTATGAACCCTTGGACAAACAGGTACCTCGAGCGCTCCCTCCTGCCTCATGTTCAGCCCCTGTCCCTGGTGATCTACCCCAGGCCCTCTTGTATCCACTCCAGGCTTCTGAACTTTCCCTGGTGGGGAGAAGACCAGAAGAGGGTGAAGTCCTTCCTGTCTCCAAGTTCTGCCTCAGAATGTGCTGGGGTGAGTTTCTATATAATACATGAGCAGCTTAGCAATGGTAATTTAATATTTTATTCTCTCATGATGTATCAATGTCTCAGGATGCCACTGGGTAAACATTATCTAACTGATTAACTTCTCTGTGACGATATGTGGAAGAAGATGTGTCTGAAGTAAACAGAGGAACTGTCTGGTATAATTAGAGGTCAAGACTGGACAAGGAGGGTTGGATAAACTCCTCTCTATGAAGATGAGTCCTGTCTGGTATAATTAGAGGTCAAGGCTGGACAAGGAGGGTTGGATAAACTCCTCTCTATGAAGATGAGTCCTGTCTGGTATAATTAGAGGTCAAGACTGGACAAGGAGGGTTGGATAAACTCCTCTCTATGAAGATAAGTCCTGTCTGGTATAATTAGAGGTCAAGGCTGGACAAGGAGGGTTGGATAAACTCCTCTCTATGAAGATGAGTCCTGTCTGGTATAATTAGAGGTCAAGACTGGACAAGGAGGGTTGGATAAACTCCTCTGTATGAAGATGAGTCCTGTCTGGTATAATTAGAGGTCAAGACTGGACAAGGAGGGTTGGATAAACTCCTCTGTATGAAGATGAGTCCTGTCTGGTATAATTAGAGGTCAAGACTGGACAAGGAGGGTTGGATCAACTCCTCTGTATGTGGAACAGGTGTGACTATTTATCATGTGTAACAATCAAACCTCCCTATTGGCTGTGTGTTCCACATTCTAAAGTAGAACCATCATTTTACTTGCTGAAATATTGTCCAGAAATGACCTCATTGGACAGAAAGGGGAACTCCTCCCACACCCATGTTGAACAAATATAATGTTTCCCTGAAACAAAGGATTTCTGTAGTTTAATGAAATAAGAAACTGATTCATAGTATATCATACATCATGCAAGCCAACGTTCAATAGCAACACTGCTATTGGTTGGTTAGTTTCTCTACATGACCAAGAGGTTTTGTTTAAATCCATTGACGACTATTAGTTTTATTGACCCAAATGTTTTGAGGCCCTAAAGTAAATATACTTTTGTTAAATTATTGACCTGTGGAACATTCACCTACTGGGTCAATTGTAACTAATCTAATTTCCACCACTTGGTTGAATTGTAAATGACTGGTACGTCCTGGGAACATACTAACTGTGTAATGGTAGCTGAGATATGATGTTTGTATTAAAATATTAATTTAACATAAATAATATTTTCATAATAAACTAAAGTCTAAAAGTGTTAGTTTGTTCCCCAGTCTCCTCTACTCTCACTGAGAAAAGGCCTCTTCAACTGAAGAATCTACAGCTGCTGAGTCTGAGGTGTTAAACAGCCCAGTGCTGCTCTGACCACAGTGTTGTTAGGAAACACATTTTCTAACTCTACATACACAGCCTTGTGTCAGCTGTTACTGTGAACTACTTCAGTTACTGGTAATAAACTCAGCAGTGTTCAGACCACAATACATCAACATAAACAACACCAATAAATGAAACCACTATTCATATCTTCTGGTTTCCAGTAATGAAAACTGAGTTCTGGTTAGTGATATTAACGAATGTGATCTCAGCAACCATAATTCCAGAACAATCCCACTGTTGTAATAGTGTTTTATACATGTAACATTTTTATACATGTAACCTCTACCTGCAAATCAGTAATGAAGGAATAAAAAGGAGAGAGAGAAGGTGGAAGAGAGAGACAAAGGTGGAGAGATAAGGGGGAGAGAGGAGTTGAGAGAGACGGAGGATAGATAGGGGCTAGAGAGGAGTGGGAGAAGAGGGAGCGAGATGGATGGATGATAGATAGGGGCTATAGAGGAGTGGGAGAAGAGGGAGAGAGATGGATGGTTGATAGATAGGGGCTATAGAGGAGTGGGGGAAGAGGGAGAGAGGAGTTGAGAGAAGGTGGAAGAGAGAGACGAAGGGGGAGAGAAGGGGGAGAGAGGAGTTGAGAGAAGGTGGAAGAGAGAGACGAAGGGGGAGAGAGGAGTTGAGAGAGATGGATGATAGATAGGGGCTAGAGAGGAGTGGGAGTAGGGGGGAAGAGGGAGAGAGGGATGATAGATAGGGTCTAGAGAGGAGTGGGAGTAGGGGGGAAGAGGGAGAGAGGGATGATAGATAGGGTCTAGAGAGGAGTGGGAGAAGGGGGGAAGAGGGAGAGATGGATGATAGATAGGGGCTAGAGAGGAGTGGGAGAAGGGGGGAAGAGGGAGAGATGGATAATTGATAGGGGCTAGAGAGGAGTGGGAGAAGGGGGAAGAGGGAGAGAGGGATGATAGATAGGGGCTAGAGAGGAGTGGGAGAAGGGGGGAAGAGGGAGAGAGGGATGATAGATAGGGGCTAGAGAGGAGTGGGAGAGAGATGGATAATTGATAGGGGCTAGAGAGGAGTGGGAGAAGGGGGAAGAGGGAGAGAGGGATGATAGATAGGGGCTAGAGAGGAGTGGGAGAAGGGGGGAAGAGGGAGAGAGGGATGATAGATAGGGGCTAGAGAGGAGTGGGAGAAGGGGGGAAGAGGGAGAGAGGGATGATAGATAGGGGCTAGAGAGGAGTGGGAGAAGGGGGAAAGAGGGAGAGGGATGATAGATAGGGGCTAGAGAGGAGTGGGGGAAAGAGGGAGAGAGGGATGATAGATAGGGGCTAGAGAGGAGTGGGAGAAGGGGGGAAGAGGGAGAGAGGGATGATAGATAGGGGCTAGAGAGGAGTGGGAGAGAGAGATGGATAATTGATAGGGGCTAGAGAGGAGTGGGAGAAGGGGGAAGAGGGAGAGAGGGATGATAGATAGGGGCTAGAGAGGAGTGGGAGAAGGGGGAAAGAGTAAGAGAGGGATGATAGATAGGGGCTAGAGAGGAGTGGGAGTAGGGGGGAAGAGGGAGAGAGGGATGATAGATAGGGTCTAGAGAGGAGTGGGAGAAGGGGGGAAGAGGGAGAGATGGATGATAGATAGGGGCTAGAGAGGAGTGGGAGAAGGGGGGAAGAGGGAGAGATGGATAATTGATAGGGGCTAGAGAGGAGTGGGAGAAGGGGGAAGAGGGAGAGAGGGATGATAGATAGGGTCTAGAGAGGAGTGGGAGTAGGGGGGAAGAGGGAGAGAGGGATGATAGATAGGGTCTAGAGAGGAGTGGGAGAAGGGGGGAAGAGGGAGAGATGGATGATAGATAGGGGCTAGAGAGGAGTGGGAGAAGGGGGGAAGAGGGAGAGATGGATAATTGATAGGGGCTAGAGAGGAGTGGGAGAAGGGGGAAGAGGGAGAGAGGGATGATAGATAGGGGCTAGAGAGGAGTGGGAGAAGGGGGGAAGAGGGAGAGAGGGATGATAGATAGGGGCTAGAGAGGAGTGGGAGAAGGGGGGAAGAGGGAGAGAGGGATGATAGATAGGGGCTAGAGAGGAGTGGGAGAGAGATGGATAATTGATAGGGGCTAGAGAGGAGTGTGAGAAGGGGGAAGAGGGAGAGAGGGATGATAGATAGGGGCTAGAGAGGAGTGGGAGAAGGGGGGAAGAGGGAGAGAGGGATGATAGATAGGGGCTAGAGAGGAGTGGGAGAAGGGGGGAAGAGGGAGAGAGGGATGATAGATAGGGGCTAGAGAGGAGTGGGAGAAGGGGGAAAGAGGGAGAGAGGGATGATAGATAGGGGCTAGAGAGGAGTGGGAGAAGGGGGGAAGAGGGAGAGAGGGATGATAGATAGGGGCTAGAGAGGAGTGGGAGAGAGAGATGGATAATTGATAGGGGCTAGAGAGGAGTGGGAGAGAGAGATGGATAATTGATAGGGGCTAGAGAGGAGTGGGAGAAGGGGGAAGAGGGAGAGAGGGATGATAGATAGGGGCTAGAGAGGAGTGGGAGAAGGGGGGAAGAGGGAGAGAGGGATGATAGATAGGGGCTAGAGAGGAGTGGGAGAAGGGGGGACGAGGGAGAGAGGGATGATAGATAGGGGCTAGAGAGGAGTGGGAGAAGGGGGGACGAGGGAGAGAGGGATTGAGACATGGTTCTGAGACAGCTGTATTCTTCAAAAATCTATAGATTTATCAGTAACTGAAATGACCGTCAAAATATTATTGTCAGGAAATACAATTCTTCAGGAAAGGGAATATGAACTAGAACTGGTGTGACCAATCAAACATAAACTTACTGTCGTCCTACTTCCTGGGACTGGTATGACCAATCAGATGTGAACCTACTGTCGTCCTACTTCCTGGGACTGGTGTGACCAATCAGATATAAACCTACTGTCGTCCTACTTCCTGGGACTGGTGTGACCAATCAGATATAAACCTACTGTCGTCCTACTTCCTGGGACTGGTGTGACCAATCAGATGTGAACCTACTGTCGTCCTACTTCCTGGGACTGGTGTGGTGATCAGATATAAACCTACTGTCGTCCTACTTCCTGGGACTGGTGTGACCAATCAGATATAAACCTACTGTCGTCCTACTTCCTGGGACTGGTGTGACCAATCAGAAATAAACCTACTGTCGTCCTACTTCCTGGGACTGGTGTGACCAATCAGATATAAACCTACTGTCGTCCTACTTCCTGGGACTGGTGTGACCAATCAGATATAAACCTACTGTCGTCCTACTTCCTGGGACTGGTGTGACCAATCAGATATAAACCTACTGTCGTCCTACTTCCTGGGACTGGTGTGACCAATCAAATATAAACCTACTGTCGTCCTACTTCCTGGGACTGTTGTGACCAATCAAATATAAACCTACTGTCGTCCTACTTCCTGGGACTGGTGTGACCAATCAGATATAAACCTACTGTCGTCCTACTTCCTGGGACTGGTGTGACCAATCAGATATAAACCTACTGTCGTCCTACTTCCTGGGACTGGTGTGACCAATCAGATATAAACCTACTGTCGTCCTACTTCCTGGGACTGGTGTGACCAATCAGATATAAACCTACTGTCGTCCTACTTCCTGGGACTGGTGTGACCAATCAGATATAAACCTACTGTCGTCCTACTTCCTGGGACTGGTGTGACCAATCAGATATAAACCTACTGTCGTCCTACTTCCTGGGACTGGTGTGACACATCAAATATAAACCTACTGTCGTCCTACTTCCTGGGACTGGTGTGACACATCAAATATAAACCTACTGTCGTCCTACTTCCTGGGACTGGTGTGACACATCAAATATAAACCTACTGTCGTCCTACTTCCTGGGACTGGTGTGACCAATCAAATATAAACCTACTGTCGTCCTACTTCCTGGGACTGGTGTGACCAATCAGATATAAACCTACTGTCGTCCTACTTCCTGGGACTGGTGTGACCAATCAGATATAAACCTACTGTCGTCCTACTTCCTGGGACTAGTGTGACCAATCAGATGTGAACCTACTGTCGTCCTACTTCCTGGGACTGGTGTGACCAATCAGATATAAACCTACTGTCGTCCTACTTCCTGGGACTGGTGTGACCAATCAGATGTGAACCTACTGTCGTCCTACTTCCTGGGACTGGTGTGGTGATCAGATATAAACCTACTGTCGTCCTACTTCCTGGGACTGGTGTGACCAATCAGATATGAACCTACTGTCGTCCTACTTCCTGGGACTTGTGTGACCAATCAGATATAAACCTACTGTCGTCCTACTTCCTGGGACTGGTGTGACCAATCAGATATAAACCTACTGTCGTCCTACTTCCTGGGACTGGTGTGACCAATCAGATATAAACCTACTGTCGTCCTACTTCCTGGGACTGGTGTGACCAATCAGATGTGAACCTACTGTCGTCCTACTTCCTGGGACTGGTGTGACCAATCAGATGTGAACCTACTGTCGTCCTACTTCCTGGGACTGGTGTGACCAATCAGATATAAACCTACTGTCGTCCTACTTCCTGGGACTGGTGTGGTGATCAGATATAAACCTACTGTCGTCCTACTTCCTGGGACTGGTGTGACCAATCAGATATAAACCTACTGTCGTCCTACTTCCTGGGACTGGTGTGGTGATCAGATATAAACCTACTGTCGACCTACTTCCTGGGACTGGTGTGACCAATCAGATATAAACCTACTGTCGTCCTACTTCCTGGGACTGGTGTGACCAATCAGATATAAACCTACTGTCGTCCTACTTCCTGGGACTGGTGTGACCAATCAGATATAAACCTACTGTCGACCTACTTCCTGGGACTGTGTGGTGATCAGATATAAACCTACTGTCGTCCTACTTCCTGGGACTGTGTGGTGATCAGATATAAACCTACTGTCGTCCTACTTCCTGGGACTGGTGTGACCAATCAGATGTGAACCTACTGTCGTCCTACTTCCTGGGACTGGTGTGACCAATCAGATATAAACCTACTGTCGTCCTACTTCCTGGGACTGGTGTGGTGATCAGACCTCCAGGCCTTTTAACAAGAACCATCACAGACGTATTTGAGGAATTTAAAATAGTCCCTAACTCTGTCATTGTAAAAGCATTTTCCCCGACCCCCTGACCCCCTCCTTGACCTTTCCTAAATTTGTGTTTTTAATTACACCAAACAAAACAGTTTATAAGGAATTTTCATTCAAATGTATGTTTTTCCTCCTGCTCCTCCGTCTCCCGACAGTTGCCTGCCCAGTCGATAGTCTAATTATCCAGATTAACCTTTAACACTTTTTAACTCATAGTTACTATTATACAACAGATATGTGTATTTATTTTACCACAGTACCCTCTGATATGTGTATTTATTTTACCACAGTACCCTCTGATATGTGTATTTATACTACCACAGTACCCTCTGATATGTGTATTTATACTACCACAGTACCCAACCCTCTGATATGTGTATTTATACTACCACAGTACCCTCTGATATGTGTATTTATACTACCACAGTACCCTCTGATATGTGTATTTATACTACCACAGTACCCTCTAATATGTGTATTTATACTACCACAGTACCCAACCCTCTGATATGTGTATTTATACTACCACAGTACCCTCTGATATGTGTATTTCTACTACCACAGTACCCAACCCTCTGATATGTGTATTTATACTACCACAGTACCCTCTGATATGTGTATTTATACTACCACAGTACCCTCTGATATGTGTATTTCTACTACCACAGTACCCAACCCTCTGATATGTGTATTTATACTACCACAGTACCCTCTGATGTGTGTATTTATACTACCACAGTACCCTCTGATATGTGTATTTATACTACCACAGTACCCTCTGATATGTGTATTTATACTACCACAGTACCCTCTGATATGTGTTTTTATACTACCACAGTACCCTCTGATATGTGTATTTATACTACCACAGTACCCTCTGATATGTGTATTTATACTAACACAGTACCCTCTGATATGTGTATTTATACTACCACAGTACCCTCTGATATGTGTATTTATACTACCACAGTACCCTCTGATATGTGTTTTTATACTACCACAGTACCCTCTGATATGTGTATTTATACTACCACAGTACCCTCTGATATGTGTATTTATACTAACACAGTACCCTCTGATATGTGTATTTATACTACCACAGTACCCTCTGATATGTGTATTTATACTACCACAGTACCCTCTGATATGTGTATTTATACTACCACAGTACCCAACCCTCTGATATGTGTATTTATACTACCACAGTACCCTCTGATATGTGTATTTATACTACCACAGTACCCTCTGATATGTATTTATACTACCACAGTACCCTCTGATATGTGTATTTATACTACCACAGTACCCTCTGATATGTGTATTTATACTACCACAGTACCCAACCCTCTAATATGTGTATTTATACTACCACAGTACCCTCTGATATGTGTATTTATACTACCACAGTACCCTCTGATATGTATTTATACAACCACAGTACCCTCTGATATGTGTATTTATACTACCACAGTACCCTCTGATATGTGTATTTATACTACCACAGTACCCTCTGATATGTGTATTTATACTACCACAGTACCCAACCCTCTGATATGTGTATTTATACTACCACAGTACCCTCTGATATGTGTATATATACTACCACAGTACCCAACCCTCTGATATGTCTATTTATACTACCACAGTAGCCTCTGATATGTGTATTTATACTACCACAGTACCCTCTGATATGTGTATTTATACTACCACAGTACCCAACCCTCTGATATGTGTATTTATACTACCACAGTAGCCTCTGATATGTGTATTTATACTACCACAGTACCCTCTGATATGTGTATTTATACCACCACAGTACCCTCTGATATATGTATTTATACTACCACAATACCCACCCCTCTGATGTGTATATATACTACCACAGTACCCTCTGATATGTGTATTTATACTACCACAATACCCACCCCTCTGAAATGTGTATTTATACTACCACAGTACCCTCTGATATGTGTATTTCTACTACCACAGTACCATCTGATATGTGTATTTATACTACCACAGTACCCTCTGATATGTGTATATATACTACCACAGTACCCTCTGATATATGTATTTATACTACCACAATACCCACCCCTCTGATGTGTATATATACTACCACAGTACCCTCTGATATGTGTATTTATACTACCACAATACCCACCCCTCTGAAATGTGTATTTATACTACCACAGTACCCTCTGATATGTGTATTTCTACTACCACAGTACCCTCTAATATGTGTATTTATACCACCACAGTACCCTCTGATATGTGTATTTATACTACCACAGTACCCTCTGATATGTGTATTTATTCTACCACAGTACCCAACCTTCTGATATGTGTATTTATACTACCACAGTACCCTCTGATATGTGTATTTATACTACCACAGTACCCTCTGATATGTGTATTTATACTACCACAGTACCCTCTGATATGTGTATTTATACTACCACAGTACCCTCTGCTATGTGTATTTATACTACCACAGTAGCCTCTGATATGTGTATTTATACTACCACAGTACCCTCTGATATGTGTATTTATACTAACACAGTACCCTCTGATATGTGTATTTATACTACCACAGTACCCTCTGATATGTGTATTTATACTACCACATTACCCAACCCTCTGATATGTGTATTTATACTACCACAATACCCACCCCTCTGATGTGTATATATACTACCACAGTACCCTCTGATATGTGTATTTATACTACCACAATACCCACCCCTCTGAAATGTGTATTTATACTACCACAGTACCCTCTGATATGTGTATTTATACTACCACAGTACCCTCTGCTATGTGTATTTATACTACCACAGTAGCCTCTGAGATGTGTATTTATACTACCACAGTACCCTCTGATATGTGTATTTATACTACCACAGTACCCAACCCTCTGATATGTGTATTTATACTACCACAGTACCCTCTGATATGTGTATTTATACTACCACAGTACCCTCTGATATGTGTTTTTATACTACCACAGTACCCTCTGATATGTGTATTTATACTACCACAGTACCCAACCCTCTGATATGTGTATTTATACTACCACAGTACCCAACCCTCTGATATGTGTATTTATACTACCACAGTACCCAACCCTCTTATATGTGTATTTATTCTACCACAGTACCCTCTGATATGTGTCTTTATACTACCACACTACCCAAACCTCTGATATGTGTTTTTATACTACCACAGTACCCTCTGATATGTGTATTTATACTACCACAGTACCCTCTGAGATGTGTATTTATACTACCACAGTACCCTCTGATATGTGTATTCATACTACCACAGTACCTTCTGATATGTGTATTTATACTACCACAGTACCCAACCAGGAGTCTCCTACAGAGCTCACAGTTCATCACTGTCCTTTTCCTGGTGGGGAGAAGACCAGAAGAGGATGATATCCTTCCTGTCTCCAAGTTCTGCCTCAAAATGTGCTGGGGTGAGTTTTTCCATAATAAATGAGAACCTTAGATATGGTAATTTAGTATTTCCTTCTCTCATGATCTATCAATGTCTCAATGTTCACCCAATGGCGTCCTTTTTAACTAAATTATTATATATTCTGTGATGATATCTGGGTGAAGATGAGTCCTGTCTGATATAATTAGAGGTCAAGACTGGACAAGGAGGTTGGATAAACTCCTCTCTATGAAGATGAGTCCTGTCTGGTATAATTAGTGGTCAAGACTGGACAAGGAGGGTTGGATAAACTCCTCTCTATGAAGATGAGTCCTGTCTGGTATAATTAGAGGTCCAGACTGGACAAGGAGGGTTGGATAAACTCCTCTCTATGAAGATGAGTCCTGTCTGGTATAATTAGAGGTCAAGACTGGACAAGGAGGGTTGGATAAACTCCTCTGTATGAAGATGAGTCCTGTCTGGTATAATTAGAGGTCAAGACTGGACAAGGAGGGTTGGATAAACTCCTCTGTATGAAGATGAGTCCTGTCTGGTATAATTAGAGGTCAAGACTGGACAAGGAGGGTTGGATCAACTCCTCTGTATGTGGAACAGGTGTGACTATTTATCATGTGTAACAATCAAACCTCCCTATTGGCTGTGTGTTCCACATTCTAAAGTAGAACCATCATTTTACTTGCTGAAATATTGTCCAGAAATGACCTCATTGGACAGAAAGGGGAACTCCTCCCACACCCATGTTGAACAAATATAATGTTTCCCTGAAACAAAGGATTTCTGTAGTTTAATGAAATAAGAAACTGATTCATAGTATATCATACATCATGCAAGCCAACGTTCAATAGCAACACTGCTATTGGTTGGTTAGTTTCTCTACATGACCAAGAGGTTTTGTTTAAATCCATTGACGACTATTAGTTTTATTGACCCAAATGTTTTGAGGCCCTAAAGTAAATATACTTTTGTTAAATTATTGACCTGTGGAACATTCACCTACTGGGTCAATTGTAACTAATCTAATTTCCACCACTTGGTTGAATTGTAAATGACTGGTACGTCCTGGGAACATACTAACTGTGTAATGGTAGCTGAGATATGATGTTTGTATTAAAATATTAATTTAACATAAATAATATTTTCATAATAAACTAAAGTCTAAAAGTGTTAGTTTGTTCCCCAGTCTCCTCTACTCTCACTGAGAAAAGGCCTCTTCAACTGAAGAATCTACAGCTGCTGAGTCTGAGGTGTTAAACAGCCCAGTGCTGCTCTGACCACAGTGTTGTTAGGAAACACATTTTCTAACTCTACATACACAGCCTTGTGTCAGCTCTTACTGTGAACTACTTCAGATACTGGATATAAACTCAGCAGTGTTCAGACCACAATACATCAACATAAACAACACCAATAAATGAAACCACTATTCATATCTTCTGGTTTCCAGTAATGAAAACTGAGTTCTGGTTAGTGATATTAATGAATGTGATCTCAGCAACAATAATTCCAGAACAATCCCACTGTTGTAATAGTGTGTTATACATGTAACCTTTTCTACCTGCAAATCAGTAATGAAGGAATAAAAAGGAGAGAGAAGGTGGAAGAGAGACGGAGGATAGATAAGAGGGAGAGAGGAGTTGAGAGATGGAGGATAGATAAGAGGGAGAGAGGAGTTGAGAGAGATGGAGGATAGATAAGAGGGAGAGAGGAGTTGAGAGAGATGGAGGATAGATAAGGGGGAGAGAGATGGATGATAGGGGCTAGAGAGGAGTTGAGAGAGATGGAGGATAGATAGGGGCTAGAGAGGAGTGGGAGAAGGGGGGAAGAGAGAGACGGAGGATAGATAAGAGGGGAGAGAGATGGATGATAGGGGCTAGAGAGGAGTGGGAGAAGGGGGGAAGAGTGAGACGGAGGATAGATAGGGTCTAGAGAGGAGTGGGAGAAGGGGGGAAGAGGGAGACGGAGGATAGAGAGAAGTGGGGGAAGGGGGGAAGAGGGAGAGAGATGGATGGATGATAGATAGGGGCTAGAGAGGAGTGGGAGAAGGGAGTGAGAGAGAGATGGATGATAGATAAGGGGGGAGAGAGGAGTTGAGGGAGAGAGATGGATGATAGATATGGGCTAGAGAGGAGTGGGAGAAGGGGGGAAGAGGGAGATAGGGATGGAGACATGGTTCTGAGACAGCTGTATTCTTCAAAAATCTATAGATTTATCAGTAACTGAAATGACCGTCAAAATATTATTGTCAGGAAATACAATTCTTCAGGAAAGGGAATATGAACTAGAACTGGTGTGACCAATCAGATATAAACCTACTGTCGTCCTACTTCCTGGGACTGGTGTGACCAATCAGATATAAACCTACTGTCGTCCTACTTCCTGGGACTGGTGTGACCAATCAGATATAAACCTACTGTCGTCCTACTTCCTGGGACTGGTGTGACCAATCAAACATAAACCTACTGTCGTCCTACTTCCTGGGACTGGTGTGAACAATCAGATATAAACCTACTGTCGACCTACTTCCTGGGACTGGTGTGACCAATCAGATATAAACCTACTGTCGTCCTACTTCCTGGGACTGGTGTGACCAATCAGATATAAACCTACTGTCGTCCTACTTCCTGGGACTGGTGTGACCAATCAAACATAAACCTACTGTCGACCTACTTCCTGGGACTGGTGTGACCAATCAGATATAAACCTACTGTCGTCCTACTTCCTGGGACTGGTGTGGTGATCAGATATAAACCTACTGTCGTCCTACTTCCTGGGACTGGTGTGACCAATCAGATATAAACCTACTGTCGTCCTACTTCCTGGGACTGGTGTGGTGATCAGATATAAACCTACTGTCGTCCTACTTCCTGGGACTGGTGTGACCAATCAGATATAAACCTACTGTCGTCCTACTTCCTGGGACTGGTGTGACCAATCAGATATAAACCTACTGTCGACCTACTTCCTGGGACTGGTGTGACCAATCAGATATAAACCTACTGTCGTCCTACTTCCTGGGACTGGTGTGACCAATCAGATATAAACCTACTGTCGACCTACTTCCTGGGACTGGTGTGACCAATCAGATATAAACCTACTGTCGTCCTACTTCCTGGGACTGGTGTGACCAATCAGATATAAACCTACTGTCGTCCTACTTCCTGGGACTGGTGTGACCAATCAGATATAAACCTACTGTCGTCCTACTTCCTGGGACTGGTGTGACCAATCAGATATAAACCTACTGTCGTCCTACTTCCTGGGACTGGTGTGGTGATCAGATATAAACCTACTGTCGTCCTACTTCCTGGGACTGGTGTGACCAATCAGATATAAACCTACTGTCGTCCTACTTCCTGGGACTGGTGTGGTGATCAGATATAAACCTACTGTCGACCTACTTCCTGGGACTGGTGTGACCAATCAGATATAAACCTACTGTCGTCCTACTTCCTGGGACTGGTGTGGTGATCAGATATAAACCTACTGTCGACCTACTTCCTGGGACTGGTGTGACCAATCAGATATAAACCTACTGTCGTCCTACTTCCTGGGACTGGTGTGACCAATCAAATATAAACCTACTGTCGTCCTACTTCCTGGGACTGGTGTGACCAATCAGAGGTGTTAACCAGTCCAGTGCTGCTCTGACCACATTTTCTAACTCTACATACACAGCCTTGTGTCAACTCTTACTGTGAACTACTTCAGTTACTGGTAATACACTCAGCAGTGGTCAGACTATAGATAGAGAATACACCAAGTTGGACACATCTTCCTCTATTTCATTCAGTTGGACACATCTTCCTCCATTTCATTCAGTTGGACACATCTTCATCTGTTTCATTCAGTAGGACACATCTTCCTCCGTTTCATTCAGTTGGACACATCTTCCTCCGTTTCATTCAGTTGGACACATCTTCCTCCGTTTCATTCAGTTGGACACATCTTCCTCCGTTTCATTCAGTTGGACACATCTTCCTCCATTTCATTCAGTTGGACACATCTTCCTCCGTTTCATTCAGTTGGACACATCTTCCTCCGTTTCATTCAGTTGGACACATCTTCCTTTATTTCATTCAGTTGGACACATCTTCCTACACTTCATTCAGATGGACACATCTTCCTCCATTTCATTCAGTTGGACACATCTTCCTCCGTTTCATTCAGTTGGACACATCTTCCTCCGTTTCATTCAGTTGGACACATCTTCCTCTGTTTCATTCAGTTGGACAAATCTTCCTCCATTTCATTCAGTTGGACACATCTTCCTTTATTTCATTCATTTGGACACATCTTCCTACACTTCATTCAGATGGACACATCTTCCTCCATTTCATTCAGTTGGACACATCTTCCTCCATTTCATTCAGTTGGACACATCTTCCTCCATTTCATTCAGTAGGACACATCTTCCTCCATTTCATTCAGTAGGACACATCTTCCTCCATTTCATTCAGATGTAGCAACCGTTTTTGAGTCAGAGACGCTAAGCCTTGTGGGATATTACTGAATGTGAACTCAGCAACCGTAATTCCAGAACAGTCCCACTGTGGTAATAGTGTGATGTGTATCTTCTGACAGACTCTATGCTGAGTAAAGTCATGTTTTTATCGTAAAATGTTTTTCTACCAGAACCAAAGTGTGGATGCAGTCACTATTTAGAGCAGTCTAATCTCATTAACCCAGAACTATAATCTCATTAACCCAGAACTATAATCTCATTAACCCAGAACTATAATCTCATTAACCCAGAACTATAATCTCATTAACCCAGAACTATAATCTCATTAACCCAGAACTATAATCTCATTAACCCAGAACTATAATCTTGTGTGATTAAGTTCTGGGTCCATACGAGTCAGAAACTACAGTAGGTGATTCACATGTTAATTGTTACAGCAGTTTCCATGGAAACATACAGAGGGGTTTATGCAAATCAGCCCTATCTGTCTTGACATCTGAAGGAGGAGTCTCTGTAATAACTATTTAAATCAGTCTGTCCTGACTCAGCTCAACAGTCTCCAGTCTACCAACTGGTCTCTGTAACTTCATCTTTGTCTCTGTGGTGTACAGTCTTCAGGTGATGATGGGGGTATTGAATAATCTCACTACTCTCCTCCTCCTCTCTCTCCTTCCTGTTGCTCTCTCTCATGTAGTGAAGAAGTTCAGCGATGTTCCACAGTGCCAGAAGTTCTTCCTGGAGGGGACAACTCCAAATCTCCCAGGTATTTTGTATGATGGGATAGTCAAGAACGAGGGCCGGTACAAGCCGATTTGCCAGAAGCACAAGAACACCTACAGGTTTGCAACTCTCTACGACACGACCAACAAGATCCCTGTGTTCTCAGCCTACACCTTCACTGGTTGTATACCGGGTAGACCAGATGAACGCTGGATGATGGAGCCCCAGGTAGGACTAATGTTTTGTCATGTAACACAACATGTGTATTTGTTTACTGCTGTATATCACAGACAGTTCTGTTACAGAATATAGAACCACCACTATGGAGGGAGACTTGATTGTGAGAGGGGTTATTGTACAGAGAACTTGTGAATGAAGGATTGTTTCCTGCAGCTCGACGGGGTCAACAGCGCTGAAATGCGGATACAAGATGGACGCCGTTACGAACACCAGGCTGAGCAAAAGGACTATAAATACTCACAAAATAAAAGGGTGAACAGAGGTCACCTCTTCCCAAGTTCACATGCTCATGACCTTGAAACTCAGGAGTCCACCTTTACCCTGACCAACATCGTTCCCCAGGACATCACCTTCAACGATGGCAGCTGGAATGAAATGGAGAGAAATGTCAGAGGAACTCTTGTGAAGAACTGTAAGGATGCTAAGGACCAGATAAAAGCCTATGTGGTGACTGGAGCAGTTCCCAACAACAACAACAACAAACTGAACCAACGAGTGAACATCCCGTATCTCATGTGGACAGCCTTCTGCTGTGAAAACAAGAAGTACAAGAAGAACAAGAAGTGGATGGCTGGAGCATACTGGGGGGAGAACGAGGGGGGGGAGGGGGCATTGGATCAACAAACCTTGGGAGCACTCGAAGAGAAGTTGAACAAACATTACCAAGGTAAAGGAAGTCCTGTCAAGGTGTTCCCAAGAGATTGTCCAAGAGTTACTAAACCTACCACTTCCTCCTAACCTAGTTGGAAGAATTTATTCCGTAGTGAGGAATCTTTACAATTCCATGAGAAATAGTTCTGGAAGGTTCTTTGGATGATCTGGGTACAGATGCTCTCACCATATCAACAAACTATCATTACTGTTAGAGTAATGATTATCAGGGTTAAATTGGTAATGAGGGTTGTAATGGTAATGAGGGTTGTATTGGTAGTGAGGGTTGTAATGTAATGAGGGTTGTAATGTAATGAGGGTTGTAATGGTAATGAGGGTTATAATGGTAGTGAGGGTTGTAATGGTAATGAGGGTTATACTGGTAATGAGGGTTGTAATGGTAATGAGGGTTGTAATGGTAATGAGGGTTGTAATGGTAATGAGGGTTGTAATGGTAGTGAGGGTTGTAATGGTAATGAGGGTTGTCATGGTTACATGTCAACATATGTACACTTACAATTGTAATACTTTTCTCTTCTATGTCTATATATATCTATAGTCTACTCTCCCCTCTCTATCCATCTCTTCTATGTCTATATATATCTATAGTCTCTTCTCTTCCCTCTCTGTCCATCTCTTCTATGTCTATATATAGCTGTAGTCTATACTCTTCTCTTCCCTCTGTCCATCTCTTCTATGTCTATATATATCTATAGTCTATACTCTTCTCTTCCCTCTGTCCATCTCTTCTATGTCTATATATATATCTATAGTCTATACTCTTCTCTTCCCTCTGTCCATCTCTTCTATGTCTATATATATATCTATAGTCTACGCTCTTCTCTTCCCTCTGTCCATCTCTTCTATGTCTATATATATCTATAGTCTACGCTCTTCTCTTCCCTCTGTCCATCTCTTCTATGTCTATATATATCTATAGTCTATACTCTTCTCTTCCCTCTGTCCATCTCTTCTATGTCTATATATATCTATAGTCTATACTCTTCTCTTCCCTCTGTCCATCTCTTCTATGTCTATATATATATCTATAGTCTACGCTCTTCTCTTCCCTCTGTCCATCTCTTCTATGTCTATATATATCTATAGTCTACGCTCTTCTCTTCCCTCTGTCCATCTCTTCTATGTCTATATATATATCTATAGTCTACGCTCTTCTCTTCCCTCTGTCCATCTCTTCTATGTCTATATATATCTATAGTCTACGCTCTTCTCTTCCCTCTGTCCATCTCTTCTATGTCTATATATATCTATAGTCTACGCTCTGCTCTTCCCTCTGTCCATCTCTTCTATGTCTATATATATATCTATAGTCTACGCTCTTCTCTTCCCTCTGTCCATCTCTTCTATGTCTATATATATCTATAGTCTATACTCTTCTCTTCCCTCTGTCCATCTCTTCTATGTCTATATATATATCTATAGTCTATACTCTTCTCTTCCCTCTGTCCATCTCTTCTATGTCTATATATATCTATAGTCTATACTCTTCTCTTCCCTCTGTCCATCTCTTCTATGTCTATATATATCTATAGTCTACGCTCTTCTCTTCCCTCTGTCCATCTCTTCTATGTCTATATATATCTATAGTCTATACTCTTCTCTTCCCTCTGTCCATCTCTTCTATGTCTATATATATCTATAGTCTATACTCTTCTCTTCCCTCTGTCCATCTCTTCTATGTCTATATATATCTATTGTCAAATATATATCAAATATAAAAAGTATGTAAGGGGACAGAATTCTATTTTAATAAATAAAATACAGTTGAATTCCTTGATGATGTGCTGCCATTACTCTTGTTAATGTTAATAATTAGGTTTACAGCAGGGTTGAGGTCAATTCCATTTCAATTCCAGTCAGTTCTAGAAGTACACTGGAAATCCATTTCTCTGCCATGCTTTTCAATGAGGAACATTTGGAATTGAAATGGAATTAACCCCAACACTGGCCTAGAGTTTGTCAGGTTGTGACTTCCTTATGACTGTTACCATGGAGATACTATTATATGTTCTGAATGTAATTCTATCACTGTTACCATGGAGATACTATTATATGTCCTGAATGTAATTCTATCACTGTTACCATGGAGATACTATTATATGTTCTGAATGTAATTCTATCACTGTTACCATGGAGATACTATTATATGTTCTGAATGTAATTCTATCACTGTATGTATCCATCTTCTTCCCATCTGAAGGAATAAACATATATAATGAATGAAGCCTGTGAGAGTCTGGTGTTTTGTTCTCATGCTGTTTAAATGTAACCAAGTGACTCCAAAATGTTCCAATTCAACATTAAACAACGTTATTTGAGCTAAAAATATAAATGATTGAAAGCACTATTTTAGTTGTCAGTTATTCATTCAAACTTTGCCATAACTATGTGTCCAACCAGTCCAGCATACCAGCTAGCTACCATGTCTCTAAACATACCTGGAGCTGGTCAAGAAGCTACCATGTCTCTAAGCATACCTGGAGCTGGTCAAGAAGCTACCATGTCTCTAAACATACCTGGAGCTGGTCAAGAAGCTACCATGTCTCTAAACATACCTGGAGCTGGTCAAGAAGCTACCATGTCTCTAAACATACATCACCCATAGGGCGTCTTGTTTCAGTTTTCAAACCTCCAATCCATGACCTCTGTGGACAGGACAGGTTTCAATTGATTTATTGATTGATTGATAAATATATTATATATATATAAAATACATATTTTGTTTTGGATGAATTTACCTCTGCCTAGATTCCTTTTATGGATTATTTGGCTTGAAGACCATTGCGATGCGTTTTTACCCATTGAAGACTATTCAGAAAAACTACAAAAAACTACAAGGCTACTTCCTGGAAAATGACGTGTCACTTTAGTAGTGTATAGAAAAAAAGACCTTGGATGAGAGAGAGAGAGAGAGAGGGAGTCAGAGATAGATCGAGAGAGAGAGAGGGAGGCAGAGATAGATAGAGAGAGAGAGAGGGAGGCAGAGAAGGAGGGAGGCAGAGAGAGAGAGGGAGTCAGAGATAGATCGAGAGAGAGAGAGGGAGGCAGAGATAGATAGAGAGAGACAGAGAGGGAGGCAGTGATAGATAGATAGAGAGAGAGGGAGGCAGAGATAGATAGAGAGAGACAGAGAGGGAGGCAGAGATAGATAGATATAGAGAGAGGGAGGCAGAGAGAGAGAGAGAGGCAGAGATAAATAAAGAGAGAGAGAGGGAGGCAGAGAGAGATCGAGAGAGAGAGAGGGAGGCAGAGACAGATAGAGAGAGAGAGAGGGAGGCAGAGAGGGAGGGAGGCAGAGAGAGAGAGAGAGAGAGGGAGTCAGAGATAGATTGAGAGAGAGAGAGGGGGGCAGAGATAGATAGAGAGAGACAGAGAGGGAGGCAGAGATAGATAGATATGGAGGCAGAGAGAGAGAGAGAGGCAGAGATAAATAAAGAGAGAGAGGGAGGCAGAGAGAGAGGCAAAGAGAGAGAGAGGCAGAGAGTTAGAGACAAAGAGAGAGTGAGGCAGAGAGTTAGAGGCAGAGAGAGGCAGAGGCAGAGAGAGAGCGAGACAGAGAGCAAAGGAGGTAGAGAGATGGAGACAGATATAGAGAGATGGAGGCAGAGAGAGAGATATGTCATATATTCATTTGAGACAGTTTCACACAACAGAAATGATCCTGCAGCAACAGGAAATTGGTATGTTGTTTTTAAGCCTTTTTAACCTGGAATACATTACACATTAGCATTTCATTCTGTGCAGGAAAATTCCTACAACAACAGGGTGATCAAATTAAGATACGGCTCCTGTAGGTTTCACAGCAGTATTTCGTTCCAAGCAGGTTTTTCAGTTTTTGCAGCAAACAAAAAGAAAATACCCTTTTACAAAAAATATCTTATCTGGTGTGAGAGATATGATGCAGAACGCGTGTTCAGAGTGTCAAGATCCAGACGGGTCTGAGGGCTATCAGGAGTACCTTCCTTGGGAACCTAAATCTAGACAGAGTCACACAGACAGATACACAGACAGACAGAATGACAGACAGACAGATACACAGACAGACAGACACACAGACAGAATGACAGACAGACAGATACACAGACAGACAGACAGATACACAGACAGACAGACACACAGACAGAATGACAGACAGACAGACAGACACACAGACAGAATGACAGACGGACAGATACACAGACAGAATGACAGACAGACAGATACACAGACAGAATGACAGACAGACACACAGACAGACAGACAGAATGACAGACAGATACACAGACAGACAGATACACACACAGACAGACAGACAGAATGACAGACAGACAGAATGACAGACAGACAGATACACAGACAGACAGACAGATACACAGACAGAATGACAGACAGACAGATACACAGACAGACAGATACACAGACAGACAGACAGATACACAGACAGAATGACAGATACACAGACAGAATGACAGACAGACAGATACACAGACAGAATGACAGATACACAGACAGAATGACAGACAGACAGAATGACAGACAGACAGATACACAGACAGAATGACAGACAGACAGATACACAGACCGAATGACAGACAGACAGATACACAGACAGACAGATACACAGACAGACAGACAGATACACAGACAGACAGATACACAGACAGACAGATACACAGACAGACAGATACACAGACAGACAGATACACAGACAGACAGACAGACAGATACACAGACAGAATGACAGACAGACAGATACACAGACAGAGTGACAGACAGACAGATACACAGACAGACAGACAGATACACAGACAGAATGACAGACAGACAGAATGACAGACAGACAGATACACAGACAGAATGACAGACAGACAGAATGACAGACAGACAGAATGACAGACGGACAGATACACAGACAGACAGACAGATACACAGACAGAATGACAGACAGACAGATACACAGACAGAATGACAGACAGACACACAGACAGACAGACAGAATGACAGACAGATACACAGACAGACAGATACACACACAGACAGACAGACAGAATGACAGACAGACAGAATGACAGACAGACAGATACACAGACAGACAGACAGATACACAGACAGAATGACAGACAGACAGATACACAGACAGACAGATACACAGACAGACAGACAGATACACAGACAGAATGACAGATACACAGACAGAATGACAGACAGACAGATACACAGACAGAATGACAGATACACAGACAGAATGACAGACAGACAGAATGACAGACAGACAGATACACAGACAGAATGACAGACAGACAGATACACAGACCGAATGACAGACAGACAGATACACAGACAGACAGATACACAGACAGACAGACAGATACACAGACAGACAGATACACAGACAGACAGATACACAGACAGACAGATACACAGACAGACAGATACACAGACAGACAGACAGACAGATACACAGACAGAATGACAGACAGACAGATACACAGACAGAGTGACAGACAGACAGATACACAGACAGACAGACAGATACACAGACAGAATGACAGACAGACAGAATGACAGACAGACAGATACACAGACAGAATGACAGACAGACAGATACACAGACCGAATGACAGACAGACAGATACACAGACAGACAGATACACAGACAGACAGACAGATACACAGACAGACAGATACACAGACAGACAGATACACAGACAGACAGATACACAGACAGACAGATACACAGACAGACAGACAGACAGATACACAGACAGAATGACAGACAGACAGATACACAGACAGACAGATACACAGACAGACAGACAGATACACAGACAGAATGACAGACAGACAGATACACAGACAGAATGACAGACAGACAGATACACAGACAGAATGACAGACAGAATGACAGACAGACAGATACACAGACAGACAGATACACAGACAGAAAACTCCTTAGAACCATTGTCATGTTTTATCAGACCCAGTTCTGCCAGCTGACTTTAACAACCCACCACTTACTATATAGGAGAGGTCGGGTCAATTTAACAACCCACCCTGTATTGTAAATAGGAGAGGTCGGGTAAATTTAACAACCCACCCTGTATTGTAAATAGGAGAGGTCGGGTCAATTTAACAACCCACCACATACTATATAGGAGAGGTCGGGTCAATTTAACAACCCACCCAGTATTGTAAATAGGAAAGGTCGGGTAAATTTAAGAACCCACCCAGTATTGTATATAGGAGAGGTCGGGTCAATTTAACAACCCACCCAGTATTGTAAATAGGAGAGGTCGGGTCAATTTAACAACCCACCCTGTATTGTAAATAGGAGAGGTCGGGTAAATTTAACAACCCACCCTGTATTGTAAATAGGAGAGGTCGGGTAAATTTAACAACCCACCCTGTATTGTAAATAGGAGAGGTCGGGTCAATTTAACAACCCACCACATACTATATAGGAGAGGTCGGGTCAATTTAACAACCCACCCAGTATTGTAAATAGGAAAGGTCGGGTAAATTTAAGAACCCACCCAGTATTGTATATAGGAGAGGTCGGGTCAATTTAACAACCCACCCAGTATTGTAAATAGGAAAGGTCGGGTCAATTTAACAACCCACCACTGATTGTATATAGGAGAGGTCGGGTAAATTTAAGAACCCACCACTTATTATATAGGAGAGGTCAGGTAAATTTAAGAACCCACCACTTATTATATAGGAGAGGTCGGGTAAATTTAAGAACCCACCACTTATTATATAGGAGAGGTCAGGTAAATTTAAGAACCCACCACTTATTATATAGGAGAGGTCAGGTAAATTTAAGAACCCACCCTGTATTGTAAATAGGAGAGGTCAGGTAAATTTAAGAACCCAGCCAGTATTGTATATAGGAGAGGTCGGGTTAATTTAACAACCCACCCTGTATTGTAAATAGGAGAGGTCAGGTAAATTTAAGAACCCTCCCTGTATTGTAAATAAGAGAGGTCAGGTAAATTTAACAACCCACCCAGTATTGTATATAGGAGAGGTCAGGTAAATTTAAGAACCCAGCCAGTATTGTATATAGGAGAGGTCGGGTTAATTTAACAACCCACCCTGTATTGTAAATAGGAGAGGTCGGGTAAATTTAACAACCCACCCTGTATTGTAAATAGGAGAGGTCGGGTCAATTTAACAACCCACCACATACTATATAGGAGAGGTCGGGTCAATTTAACAACCCACCCAGTATTGTAAATAGGAAAGGTCGGGTAAATTGAAGAACCCACCCAGTATTGTATATAGGAGAGGTCGGGTCAATTTAACAACCCACCCAGTATTGTAAATAGGAAAGGTCGGGTCAATTTAACAACCCACCACTGATTGTATATAGGAGAGGTCGGGTAAATTTAAGAACCCACCACTTATTATATAGGAGAGGTCAGGTAAATTTAAGAACCCACCACTTATTATATAGGAGAGGTCGGGTAAATTTAAGAACCCACCACTTATTATATAGGAGAGGTCAGGTAAATTTAAGAACCCACCACTTATTATATAGGAGAGGTCAGGTAAATTTAAGAACCCACCCTGTATTGTAAATAGGAGAGGTCAGGTAAATTTAAGAACCCAGCCAGTATTGTATATAGGAGAGGTCGGGTTAATTTAACAACCCACCCTGTATTGTAAATAGGAGAGGTCAGGTAAATTTAAGAACCCTCCCTGTATTGTAAATAAGAGAGGTCAGGTAAATTTAACAACCCACCCAGTATTGTATATAGGAGAGGTCAGGTAAATTTAAGAACCCACCCTGTATTGTATATAGGAGAGGTTGCAATTTATGCAACAAATTGGTCCAAGCCAAACCTCCAGCCACAAAAGAAAATGAGCCAGGTTCTTTTCCGCCCTCTTCTGATTGGTTGCTGTAAATGCAGATGCTGAGCCCAGTGCAACAATATGATGAAGTGTGACTGTTTCTGCCACCCACATACAGGAACACGGTTCCAAATAAATGACATTATTACGTGTTCCACCACCCACGTTATCTACATGATTAAATGTCTATGTGGGTTGTGTTATGTAGGTAGACACCACCCATGTTATCTACATGATTAAATGTCCATGTGGTTTGTGTTATGTAGGTAAACACCACCCATGTTATCTACATGATTAAATGTCCATGTGGGCTGTGTTATGTAGGTAAACACCACCCATGTTATCTACATGTATAATGTCCATGTGGGTTGTGTTATGTAGGTAAACACCACCCATGTTATCTACATGATTAAATGTCCATGTGGGCTGTGTTATGTAGGTAAACACCACCCATGTTATCTACATGATTAAATGTCCATGTGGGCTGTGTTATGTAGGTAAACACCACACATGTTATCTACATGTATAATGTCCATGTGGGCTGTGTTATGTAGGTAGACACCACCCATGTTATCTATCCATGTGGGCTGTGTTATGTAGGTAGACACCACCCATGTTATCTACATGATTAAATGTCCATGTGGGCTGTGTTATGTAGGTAAACACCACCCATGTTATCTACATGATTAAATGTCCATGTGGGTTGTGTTATGTAGGTAGACACCACCCATGTTATCTACATGATTAAATGTCTATGTGGGTTGTGTTATGTAGGTAAACACCACCCATGTTATCTACATGATTAAATGTTCATGTGGGTTGTGTTATGTAGGTAGACACCACCCATGTTATCTACATGATTAAATGTCTATGTGGGTTGTGTTATGTAGGTAAACACCACCCATGTTATCTACATGATTAAATGTCCAAGTGGGCTGTGTTATGTAGGTAAACACCACCCATGTTATCTACATGATTAAATGTCCATGTGGGTTGTGTTATGTAAGTAAACACCACCCATGTTATCTACATGTATAATGTCCATGTGGGCTGTGTTATGTAGGTAAACACCACCCATGTTATCTACATGATTAAATGTCCATGTGGGTTGTGTTATGTAGGTAAACACCACCCATGTTATCTACATGATTAAATGTCCATGTGGGTTGTGTTATGTAGGTAAACACCACCCATGTTATCTATCCATGTGGGCTGTGTTATGTAGGTAAACACCACCCATGTTATCTACATGATTAAATGTTTATGTGGGCTGTGTTATGTAGGTAAACACCACCCATGTTATCTACATGATTAAATGTCTATGTGGGCTGTGTTATGTAGGTAAACACCACCCATGTTATCTACATGATTAAATGTCCATGTGGGCTGTGTTATGTAGGTAGACACCACCCATGTTATCTATCCATGTGGGCTGTGTTATGTAGGTAGACACCACCCATGTTATCTACATGATTAAATGTCTATGTGGGCTGTGTTATGTAGGTAAACACCACCCATGTTATCTACATGATTAAATGTCTATGTGGGCTGTGTAATGTAGGTAAACACCACCCATGGTATCTACATGATTAAATGTCTATGTGGGCTGTGTTATGTAGGTAAACACCACCCATGTTATCTATCCATGTGGGCTGTGTTATGTAGGTAAACACCACCCATGTTATCTACATGTATAATGTCCATGTGGGTTGTGTTATGTAGGTAAACACCACCCATGTTATCTACATGATTAAATGTCCATGTGGGTTGTGTTATGTAGGTAAACACCACCCATGTTATCTATCCATGTGGGATGTGTTATGTAGGTAAACACCACCCATGTTATCTATCCATGTGGGCTGTGTTATGTAGGTATACACCACCCATGTTATCTACATGATTAAATGTCCATGTGGGTTGTGTTATGTAGGTAAACACCACCCATGTTATCAACATGATTAAATGTCTATGTGGGCTGTGTTATGTAGGTAAACACCACCCATGTTATCAACATGATTAAATGTCCATGTGGGTTGTGTTATGTAGGTAGACACCACCCATGTTATCTACATGATTAAATGTCTATGTGGGCTGTGTTATGTAGGTAAACACCACCCATGTTATCTACATGTATAATGTCCATGTGGGTTGTGTTATGTAGGTAAACACCACCCATGTTATCTACATGATTAAATGTCCATGTGGTTTGTGTTATGTAGGTAAACACCACCCATGTTATCTACATGATTAAATGTCCATGTGGGTTGTGTTATGTAGGTAAACACCACCCATGTTATCTATCCATGTGGGTTGTGTTATGTAGGTAAACACCATCCATGTTATCTATCCATGTGGGCTGTGTTATGTAGGTAAACACCACCCATGTTATCTACATGATTAAATGTCCATGTGGGTTGTGTTATGTAGGTAGACACCACCCATGTTATCTACATGATTAAATGTCCATGTGGGTTGTGTTATGTAGGTAAACACCACCCATGTTATCAACATGATTAAATGTCTATGTGGGCTGTGTTATGTAGGTAAACACCACCCATGTTATCTACATGATTAAATGTCCATGTGGTTTGTGTTATGTAGGTAAACACCACCCATGTTATCTACATGATTAAATGTCCATGTGGGTTGTGTTATGTAGGTAAACACCACCCATGTTATCTACATGATTAAATGTCCATGTGGGTTGTGTTATGTAGGTAGACACCACCCATGTCATCTATCCATGTGGGCTGTGTTATGTAGGTAAACACCACCCATGTTATCTACATGATTAAATATCTATGTGGGCTGTGTTATGTAGGTAAACCCTCTCGTTATCTCAGAGAATTATTCTCCCGAAGTTCACTCACACTATCCTTGGTAGGAATGGTGATGTCTGTCTTTATATGGGAATTTCCAATTGTGAAACATGAATAAATTAATCTGCCAAATAAATGATTGTATTTTGTTTAAGTGTGTGTGTGTGTGAGGAAGACGATTAGTGATTAAGGCAGTAGCCTAACTTAATACGTGTTATGTACACATTCTGCCCTTGAGTTGCATTCCCATGCAAAACTAGACAGATAGCCAACAACTAAGTCTTCAATAAAACTCCCAAATCGTGACTTTTCTTGAATTAATATATTAAACGTTTATGTTGTGAAACTGCAAAATACATGAAAGAATATACTTTAGTATTCAATTCACACCGACATACTGTAGCTGTACATTAATCATTTGAAGTTGCATAAATACAAAGCACGCGCTAAGGTACCATGCATCTGGCATGATGCCAAACCATATAGCTAATTAATTACTCACATGGTAATTGGCTCCTTTCATTACTCTAATAATGTACAACCATCTATGTAGAATAACAAAGCATATTACACTAGAAACAGTAACAAAACCACAGTATTGTATATTTTACCATTCGTTCGCATGACGCACGAGCAAAGTAATACAGCTAACGACATACAATAAAGGCATTGCAATTTGTGAGTAAATGCAACCAACCAACATTGATATGTAAGCAACTCTATCAATAACAAGATTATCATCACTAGCTAAATGCTTGAATCGAACTTACAAACAAATATTTCCAAGGCTGAAGCGTGACAAGAAATAACTGAAAGACCTGCACCGTAGCGTTGTTTTCAGCTGCTTCTTTGCGTGCAGAACGAATTCTATTCTTCCTGTTTGCGTCGTCTTTCTAAGTACCAGAAAACTCCACTAGGGGCGAATAACACCATGGAACACAATGAAAATCCATTTGAAACATTGTAATTTAACAATATGTTACCTTGTAACAGAATGGCAGCACACTCACTTTGTTATAATACTTATAAATGCACATTGTTATATTTGGTAACACGTGTTTATTTCCCCTCGACTCCAACCCCATTCGATGCCATGTCTCCATAAGGGTGGAAATGACTAACACTCACAAAGCTCTGACGAAGGCCTTGAGGTCGATACGGAAAGCTGAATAAAGAGCAGTGATACCAGCAAGAGCAGTGTGCGGGTTTCTCCTTTTAACTCAGTTTAACAACTATAAAATACAACTTTATTCAGAATATCAGATAACAGGACTTATTATCCAGCTGTGTAATGTTAGGTAGCTCTGGTCCAGGGTGTTATATCCATCAAGACGGTTCAGCTCCATCAAGATGCACGTCACACCCTGGACCAGAGCTAATCATTAGGACGTAGAGCAACAACATATTCCAGTTAGATCCCTAATGGCCCCCTATTCCCTTTATAGTGCACTATAATAGGGTCCCATTTGGGAAGGAAATAAGTTCATTCTTACAACAAAGAACCACTGGGGGGCGACAGACAACAGTAGACAACTCTGTACAATAGAAAATAAATACATAAATACATTACATTATAATGACAATCACTGCAGACAGTGTGTGTGTGTGTGTGTGTGTGTGTGTGTGTGTGTGTGTGTGTGTGTGTGTGTGTGTGTGTGTGTGTGTGTGTCAGTATGACCCCAGTTACAATGAAAATCACTTTGTTCAACAGACCTGGAGATATTTATTGGTTTCTGATGGATCAGCAGAGTGATTGGTGACAGATTGGTAACATGGTGAGTTCAGGGTTCTCCATGTTTTCTCCCAGGCCAGTAATGTAATTCTTCGTTCCAAATGGAACCCTATTCCCTATGTAGTGCACTACTTTAGACCAGGACCTAATTGTACCCTATTCCCTATGTAGTGCACTACTTTAGACCAGGGCCTATTTGAGAAGGCCTAGGCTATAGTCTATATCAGATATGTTTCTTAGAGGAGGTCTAGGCTATAGTCTATATCAGATCTGTTTCTTAGAGTAGGTCTAGGCTATAGGCTAAATCAGATATGTTTCTTAGAGTAGGTCTAGGCTATAGGCTATATCAGATATGTTTCTTAGAGGAGGTCTAGGCTATAGTCTATATCAGATATGTTTCTTAGAGGAGGTCTAGGCTATAGGCTAAATCAGATATGTTTCTTAGAGTAGGTCTAGGCTATAGGCTATATCAGATATGTTTCTTAGAGTAGGTCTAGGCTATAGGCTATATCAGATATGTTTCTTAGAGGAGGTCTAGGCTATAGTCTATATCAGATATGTTTCTTAGAGGTCTAGGCTATAGGCTAAATCAGATATGTTTCTTAGAGTAGGTCTAGGCTATAGGCTATATCAGATATGTTTCTTAGAGGAGGTCTAGGCTATAGTCTATATCAGATATGTTTCTTAGAGGAGGTCTAGGCTGTAGTCTATATCAGATATGTTTCTTAGAGTAGGTCTAGGCTATAGTCTATATCAGATACGTTTCTTAGAGGAGGTCTAGGCTATAGTCTATATCAGATACGTTTCTTAGAGGAGGTCTAGGCTATAGTCTATATCAGATACGTTTCTTAGAGTAGGTCTAGGCTATAGTCTATATCAGATACGTTTCTTAGAGGAGGTCTAGGCTATAGTCTATATCAGATACATTTCTTAGAGTAGGTCTAGGCTATAGTCTATATCAGATACGTTTCTTAGAGGAGGTCTAGGCTATAGTCTATATCAGATACGTTTCTTAGAGTAGGTCTAGGCTATATCAGATATGTTTCTTAGAGGAGGTCTAGGCTATAGGCTATATCAGATATGTTTCTTAGAGGAGGTCTAGGCTATAGGCTATATCAGATACGTTTCTTAGAGTAGGTCTAGGCTATAGTCTATATCAGATACGTTTCTTAGAGGAGGTCTAGGCTATAGTCTATATCAGATACGTTTCTTAGAGTAGGTCTAGGCTATAGTCTATATCAGATATGTTTCTTAGAGGAGGTCTAGGCTATAGTCTATATCAGATACGTTTCTTAGAGGAGGTCTAGGCTATAGTCTATATCAGATACGTTTCTTAGAGTAGGTCTAGGCTATAGTCTATATCAGATACGTTTCTTAGAGTAGGTCTAGGCTATATCAGATATGTTTCTTAGAGGAGGTCTAGGCTATAGGCTATATCAGATACGTTTCTTAGAGTAGGTCTAGGCTATAGTCTATATCAGATACGTTTCTTAGAGTAGGTCTAGGCTATATCAGATATGTTTCTTAGAGGAGGTCTAGGCTATAGGCTATATCAGTTATGTTTCTTAGAGTAGGTCTAGGCTATAGGCTATATCAGATATGTTTCTTAGAGTAGGTCTAGGCTATACTCTATATCAGATACGTTTCTTAGAGTAGGTCTAGGCTATACGCCATATCAGATACGTTTCTTAGAGTAGGTCTAGGCTATAGTCTATATCAGATATGTTTCTTAGAGGAGGTCTAGGCTATAGTCTATATCAGATATGTTTCTTAGAGTAGGTCTAGGCTATAGGTCATATCAGATACGTTTCTTAGAGTAGGTCTAGGCTATAGTCTATATCAGATATGTTTCTTAGAGGAGGTCTAGGCTATAGTCTATATCAGAAATGTTTCTTAGAGGAGGTCTAGGCTATAGGTCATATCAGATACGTTTCTTAGAGTAGGTCTAGGCTATAGTCTATATCAGATATGTTTCTTAGAGGAGGTCTAGGCTATAGTCTATATCAGATATGTTTCTTAGAGTAGGTCTAGGCTATAGTCTATATCAGATATGTTTCTTAGAGTAGGTCTAGGCTATAGTCTACATCAGATATGTTTCTTAGAGGAGGTCTAGGCTATAGTCTATATCAGATATGTTTCTTAGAGTAGGTCTAGGCTATAGTCTATATCAGATATGTTTCTTAGAGGAGGTCTAGGCTATAGTCTATATCAGATATGTTTCTTAGAGTAGGTCTAGGCTATAGTCTATATCAGATACGTTTCTTAGAGTAGGTCTAGGCTATAGTCTATATCAGATACGTTTCTTAGAGGAGGTCTAGGCTATAGGCTAAATCAGATATGTTTCTTAGAGTAGGTCTAGGCTATAGTCTATATCAGATATGTTTCTTAGAGTAGGTCTAGGCTATAGTCTATATCAGATACGTTTCTTAGAGGAGGTCTAGGCTATAGGCTAAATCAGATATGTTTCTTAGAGTAGGTCTAGGCTATAGTCTATATCAGATACGTTTCTTAGAGGAGGTCTAGGCTATAGTCTATATCAGATATGTTTCTTCTTTCTTTTTGTTTTTGTAAAAACAATTATTATAATTTTTTATTTCACCTTTATTTAACCAGGTATTTATATATATATATATATATATATATATATAACCCTAACCCTTTATTTAACCAGGTATTTATATATATATATATAACCCTAACCCTTTATTTAACCAGGAAGGCTAGTTGAGAACAAGTTCTCATTTACAACTGCGACCTGGCCAAGATAAAGCATAGCAGTTCGACACATACAACAGAGTTACACATGGAATTAACAAAACATACAGTCAATAATACAGTAGAAAAAAGAAAACAAAATGTCTATGTACAGTGAGTGCAAATGAGTTAAGATAATGGAGGTAAGGCAATAAATAGGCCATGGTGGCGAAGTAATTACAATATGGCAATTAAACACTGGAATGGAAGATGTGCAGACGATGAATGTGGAAGTAGAGATTTGAGAAATGTGAGAAACAAAGACTGTTGAGTATGCCAATAAGAATGTGGTGATAGAGAGTCGAAAGCCTTGGCCAGGTCGATGAATATGGCTGCACAGTAATGTCTCTTATCGATGGCGGTTATGATATCGTTTAGGATCTTGAGCGTGGCTGAGGTGCACCCATGACCAGCTCTGAAACCAGATTGCATAGCGGAGAATGGGTGGGATTCTAAATGGTCGGTCATCTGTTTGTTACCTTGGCTTTCGAAGACCTTAGAAAGGCAGGGTAGGATAGATATAGATCTGTAGCAGTCTGGGTCTAGAGTTTCTCCCCCTTTTGAAGAGGGGGATGACCGCGGCAGCTTTCCAATCTTTGGGAATCTCAGACAATACGAAAGAGATTGAACAGGCTAGTGATAGTGGTTGCAACAATTTCGGCAGATCATTTTAGAAAGAGAGGGTCCAGATTGTCTTGCCCGGCTGATTTGTAGGGGTCCAGATTTTGAATCTCTTTCAGAACATCAGCTATCTGGATTTGGGTGAAGGAGACATGGGGGAGGAAGGTGCGAGTTGCGGTGGGGAATGCAGGGCTGTTGACCGGGGTAGGGGGAGCCAGGTGGAAAGCATGGCCAGCCGTAGAAAAATGCTTATTGAAATTTTATATTAAATCAAAATCAAATCAAATCAAATTTATTTATATAGCCCTTCGTACATCAGCTGATATCTCAAAGTGCTGTACAGAAACCCAGCCTAAAACCCCAAACAGCAAGCAATGCAGGTGTAGAAGCACGGTGGCTAGGAAAAACTCCCTAGAAAGGCCAAAACCTAGGAAGAAACCTAGAGAGGAACCAGGCTATGTGGGGTGGCCAGTCCTCTTCTGGCTGTGCCGGGTGGAGATTATAACAAAACACGGTCAAGATGTTCAAATGTTCATAAATGAAGGAGATAATTAGAGAACGCACACTTAGATTCACACAGGACACCGAATAGGACAGGAGAAGTACTCCAGATATAACAAACTGACCCCAGCCCCCCGACACATAAACTACTGCAGCATAAATACTGGAGGCTGAGACAGGAGGGGTCAGGAGACACTGTGGCCCACTCCGAGGACACCCCCGGACAGGGCCAAACAGGAAGGATATAACCCCACCCACTTTGCCAAAGCACAGCCCCCACACCACTAGCGGATTTATCGGTGGTGACAGTGTTTCCTAGCCTCAGTACAGTGGGCAGCTGGGAGGAGGTGCTCTTATTCTCCATGGACTTTACAGTGTCCCAGAACTTTGAGTTTGTGCTACAGGATGCAAATATCTGCTTGAAAAAGCCTCCCTTAGCTTTCCTAACTGACTGTGTATATTGGTTCCTAACTTCCCTGAAAAGTTGCATATCGCGGGGGCTATTTGATGCTAATGCAGAATGCCACAGGATGTTTTTGTGCTGGTCAAAGGCAGTCAAGTCTGGAGAGAACCAAGGGCTATATCTGGTCCTTGTTAAAAAAAAATTGAAAGGGGCATGCTTATTTAAGATGGTGAGGAAGGCACTTTTAAAGAATGACCAGGCATCTTCTGACGGGATGAGGTCAATATCCTTCCAGGATACCCGGGCCAGGTCGATTACTTAGGGTTTTAGGAAGCATTTGACAGTGATTAGGGGTGGTCATTTGACCGCAGACCCATTACGGATGCAGGCAATGAGGCAGTGCTCACTGAGATCTTGATTGAAAACCACAGAGGTGTATTTGGAGGGCAAGTTGGTTAGGATGATATCTGAGGTTGCCCGTGTTTACGGATTTGGGGTTGTACCTGATAGGTTCATTGATCATTTGTGTGAGATTGAGGGCATCAAGCTTAGATTGTAGGATTTCTGGGGTGTTAAGTCCCAGTTTAGGTCACCCAGCAGCACGAGCTCTGAAGATATATGGGTGGCAATCAGCTCACATATGGTGTCCAGGGCATAGCTGGGGGCAGAGGGTGTTCTATAGCAAGCAGCAATAGTGAGAGACTTGTTTCTGGAAGGTTGGATATTTAAAAGTAGAAGCTCGAATTGTTTGGGTACAGACCTGGATAGTAAGACAGAACTCTGCAGGCTCTCTCTGCAGTTGATTGCAACACCACACCCTTTGGCAGTTCTATCTTGTCGGAAAATGTTATAGTTAGGGATGGAAATTTCAGGGTTTTTGGTGGTCTTCCTGAGCCAGGATTCAGACACGGCTAGGACATCCGGGTTGGCACAGTGTGCTAAAGCAGTGAATAAAACAAACTTAGGGAGGAGGCTTCTAATGTTAACATGCATGAAACCAAGGCTATTACGGTTTCAGAAGTAATCCAAGGCTTTTACAATTACATAAGTCAACAAATTAGAGCACCTGGGGAATGGGAGTGGAGCTAGGCACTGCAGAACCTGGATTAACCTCCACATCACCAGAGGAACAGAGGAGGAGTAGGTTAAGGGTACGGCTAAAGGCTAAAAGACCTGGACGCTGAGTACATTCAGAACAGAGAGCAAGAGGAGCAGATATCTGGGCATGGTAGAGTAGATTAAAGGCATAATGTACAGACAAAGGTATGGTAGGATGTCAATACAGTGGGTGTAAACCTGTGCATAGAGTGACGATGAAAGAGCTCTAGAAATATCATTTAAACCAGGTGATGTCATCGCATGTGTGATAGGTGGAATTAGTGTTAAATAAGGCGTATTGAGTAGGGCTGTAGGCGCCAGAGTGAAATAAGGCAATAGTCACTAACCAAAACAGAAATGGACAAGGCATATTGACGTTAGCGAGAGGCATGCGTATCTGAGTGAATCATGGGAGTCCAGTGAATGGCTTCAGGTAGCTAGCGGGCCAGGGCTAGCAGAAAGGTCCTTGGAGGGATGTCGCGAAGGACGAAAGTCTGTTGTGGCCCCCTCGTGCTATTACGTCGGCAGATGGATCAGCAGGGCTCCGTGTGGTAAACCAGGCCAATTGGAAAAATAGGTATGGTGGCCAAAGAATTTGTCCAAAGGGCCTCTTAAGCTAACAGTCCGATGTGCTCTGGACAGCTAGCAGGCTGCGGCTAACAGGCTAACTGATGGGCATTCAGGGGGACGATGCGGGCAAATCACGTCGGTGGTCTAGTCGTGATGGGTCGGTGGGGGACCGGGCCAGTTGGCAAAAAAAATAGGTAATTGTAGCCCAGGGAATGGCTGATGGACCTCTATTGGCTAGCAGGGAGATTGGTTTAGCAGATGGCCTGGCAAGGCTAACTCCAGGCTAATTTGTTATTGCTTCAGGACAGGGACGTTAGACAGGCCACTTGGATAGCAGCTAGCTAACTGAGATGATCCAGGTGAAGAACAAAAGAAAAAGGTTCAGCGCTTGATATGGAGAAGAAAATATATATTTGTCCGATTACCTCTGGTTTGAGTCATGCTGTGCAGACTGGTGAAAGTTGTCCGTGGTAGCTGATGACCGCAAGCAGTGGCTAGCTTACTACAAGCTAATAGCTAGTTAGCTGGCTAGCTTCCATTGGGGTTCCGGTTCGGAGGAAGGATCAGCAGGGCTCTGTGTGGTAAACCAGGCCAATTGGCAAACTAAGTATAGTGGCCAAAGAATTTGTCCAATGGGCCGCTTAAGCTAACAGTCCGATGTGCTTTAGACAGCTAGCGGGCCGTGGTTAGCTAGTAGCCAGTTAGCTGGTAGCCAGTTAGCTGGTAGCCAGTTAGCTAGTAGCCAGTTAGCTAGTAGCCAGTTAGCTGGTAGCCAGTTAGCTGGTAGCCAGTTAGCTAGTAGCCAGTTAGCTAGTAGCCAGTTAGCTGGTAGCCAGTTAGCTGGTAGCCAGTTAGCTGGTAGCCAGTTAGCTGGTAGCCAGTTAGCTAGTAGCCAGTAAGCTAGTAGCCAGTTAGCTGGTAGCCAGTAAGCTAGTAGCCAGTTAGCTAGTAGCCAGTTAGCTGGTAGCCAGTTAGCTGGTAGCCAGTTAGCTAGTAGCCAGTTAGCTGGTAGCCAGTTAGCTAGTAGCCAGTTAGCTGGTAGCCAGTAAGCTAGTAGCCAGTTAGCTGGTAGCCAGTAAGCTAGTAGCCAGTTAGCTGGTAGCCAGTAAGCTGGCTAGCTTTTGATGGGAATTCTGGATTCTTAAAAGTATAAAAATAGCAGACCCACATCGGGTGAGGCGGGTTGCAGGAGAGTATATTCAGTCCGTAGATGGAAAGTGACATTAAAATATATCCGAAATACATACGAAGAAAAATATAGAAACATGGTGAATGGTGAACATGTTGAACAACTGGCAAATCGGCTTGTCGCGGTTTTGATCCTGGATCACACTTACCAAAATAATAGATTTGGAGTTGTCCCCTCCATGAAGAACTTCATCGATGTGTATTGATGTGAGCCATGACCAGCCTGTCAAAGCACTTCATGGCTACAGACGTGAGTGCTACTGGTCGGTAGACATTTCAGCAGGTTACCTTGGTGTTCTTGTGCACAGACTATGGTGGTCTGCTTAAAACATGTTGGTATTACAGACTCGGACAGGGAGAGGTTGAAAAGGTCAGTGAAGACAGTTGGTCAGCGCTCGCAGTACACGTCCTGATAATCCATCCGGCTCTGAGGCCTTGTGAATGTTGACCTGTTCAAAGGTCTTACTCACCTCGGCCGCGGAGAGCGCGATCACACAGTCTTCCGGAACAACTGATGCTCTAATGCATGTTTCAGTGTGATCATAGAAGTAGTTTAGTTCGTCTGGTAGGCTTGTTTCACTGGGCAGCTCTCGGCTGTGCTTCCCTTTGTAGTCTGTAATGGTTTGCAGGCCCTGCAACATCCGACGATGCACTTATTGATGAAGCCCATAACAGATGTGTTGTACTCCTCAATGCCATCGGAGGAATCCCAGAACATATTCCAGTCTGTGAAAAACAGTCCTGTAGCTTAGCATCTGCTTCATCTGACCACTTTTTTATTGATCTTGTCACTGGTGCTTCCTGCTTTCATTTTTGCTTGTATACAGGAATCAGGAGGATAGAACTATGGTCAGATTTGCCAAATGGAGGGTGAGGGAGAACTTTGTATGTGTCTCTGTGTGTGGAGTATTGTGGTCTAGACTTTGTTTCCCTCTGGTTGCACATTTAACATGCTGATAGAAATTAGGTAAAATGGATTTAAGTTTCCCTGTAGGAGCGGCGCCTCTGGGTGAGGGTTTTTTGTTTGCATATGGCGGAGTACAGCTCATTCAATGCTATCTTGGTTCCAGCCTCTGACTGTGGTGGTATGTAAACAGTTGCAAAGAAAATAGATAAAAATCTCTCTCAGTAGGTAATGTGGTCTACAGCTTATCATGAGAAACTCTACCTCAGTAGAGCAATGACTCGAGACTTCCTTAGATATCGTGCACCAGCTGTTGTTTTCTCTCCCCTAATCAAACCAAATGTTATTTGTCACATGCGCCGAACATTAGCAGTATCTTTTTTATTACAACAAAAATCACAGGGTAATATAGACCTATAGGCTACTGCTGACACAGGGTAGTATAGACCTATATACTGCTGACACAGGGTAATATAGACCTATAGGCTACTGCTGACACAGGGTAGTATAGGCCTATAGACTACTGCTGACACAGGGTAATATAGACCTATAGGCTACTGCTGACACAGGGTAGTATAGACCTATAGGCTACTGCTGACACAGGGTAATATAGACCTATAGGCTACTACTGACACAGGGTAGTATAGACCTATAGGCTACTGCTGACACAGGGTAGTATAGGCCTATAGACTACTGCTGACACAGGGTAATATAGGCCTATAGACTACTGCTGACACAGGGTAGTATAGGCCTATAGGCTACTGCTGACACAGGGTAGTATAGGCCTATAGACTACTGCTGACACAGGGTAGTATAGACCTATAGGCTACTGCTGACACAGGGTAGTATAGGCCTATAGACTACTGCTGACACAGGGTAATATAGACCTATAGGCTACTGCTGACACAGGGTAATATAGACCTATAGGCTACTGCTGACACAGGGTAGTATAGGCTACTGCTGACACAGGGTAGTATAGGCCTACAGGCTACTGATGACACAGGGTAGTATAGACCTATAGACTACTGCTGACACAGGGTAGTATAGACCTATAGGCTACTGCTGACACAGGGTAATATAGACCTATAGGCTACTGCTGACACAGGGTAGTAAAGGCTACTGCTGACACAGGGTAGTATAGGCCTACAGGCTACTGATGACACAGGGTAGTATAGGCCTACAGGCTACTGATGACACAGGGTAGTATAGACTACTGCTGACACAGGGTAGTATAGACCTATAGGCTACTGCTGACACAGGGTAGTATAGACCTATATACTACTGCTGACACAGGGTAGTATAGACCAATAGTAACTGCTTACACAGGGTAGTATAGACCTATAGGCTACTGACACAGGGTAGTATAGACCTATATACTGCTGACACAGGGTAGTATAGACCTATATACTACTGCTGACACAGGGTAGTATAGACCTATATACTGCTGACACAGGGTAGTATAGACCTATAGACTACTGCTGACACAGGGTAGTATAGACCTATAGACTACTGCTGACACAGGGTAGTATAGACCTATAGGCTACTGCTGACACAGGGTAGTATAGACTACTGCTGACACAGGGTAGTATAGACCTATAGGCTACTGATGACACAGGGTAGTATAGACCTATATACTGCTGACACAGGGTAGTATAGACCTATATACTACTGCTGACACAGGGTAGTATAGACCTATATACTGCTGACACAGGGTAGTATAGACCTATAGGCTACTGACACAGGGTAGTATAGACCTATAGACTACTGCTGACACAGGGTAGTATAGACCTATATACTGCTGACACAGGGTAGTATAGACCTATATACTGCTGACACAGGGTAGTATAGACCTATAGACTACTGCTGACACAGGGTAGTATAGACCTATAGGCTACTGCTGACACAGGGTAGTATAGACCTATATACTGCTGACACAGGGTAGTATAGACCTATAGACTACTGCTGACACAGGGTAGTATAGACCTATAGACTACTGCTGACACAGGGTAGTATAGACCTATAGTCTACTGCTGACACAGGGTAGTATAGACCTATAGGCTACTGACACAAGGTAGTATAGACCTATAGACTACTGCTGACACAGGGTAGTATAGACCTATATACTGCTGACACAGGGTAGTATAGACCTATATACTGCTGACACAGGGTAGTATAGACCTATATACTGCTGACACAGGGTAGTATAGACTACTGCTGACACAGGGTAGTATAGACCTATAGGCTACTGATGACACAGGGTAGTATAGACCTATATACTGCTGACACAGGGTAGTATAGACCTATATACTACTGCTGACACAGGGTAGTTTAGACCTATATACTGCTGACACAGGGTAGTATAGACCTATAGGCTACTGACACAGGGTAGTATAGACCTATAGACTACTGCTGACACAGGGTAGTATAGACCTATATACTGCTGACACAGGGTAGTATAGACCTATATACTGCTGACACAGGGTAGTATAGACCTATATACTGCTGACACAGGGTAGTATAGACCTATAGGCTACTGCTGACACAGGGTAGTATAGACCTATATACTGCTGACACAGGGTAGTATAGACCTATAGACTACTGCTGACACAGGGTAGTATAGACCTATAGACTACTGCTGACACAGGGTAGTATAGACCTATAGTCTACTGCTGACACAGGGTAGTATAGACCTATAGGCTACTGACACAAGGTAGTATAGACCTATAGACTACTGCTGACACAGGGTAGTATAGACCTATATACTGCTGACACAGGGTAGTATAGACCTATATACTGCTGACACAGGGTAGTATAGACCTATATACTGCTGACACAGGGTAGTATAGACTACTGCTGACACAGGGTAGTATAGACCTATAGGCTACTGATGACACAGGGTAGTATAGACCTATATACTGCTGACACAGGGTAGTATAGACCTATATACTACTGCTGACACAGGGTAGTTTAGACCTATATACTGCTGACACAGGGTAGTATAGACCTATAGGCTACTGACACAGGGTAGTATAGACCTATAGACTACTGCTGACACAGGGTAGTATAGACCTATATACTGCTGACACAGGGTAGTATAGACCTATATACTGCTGACACAGGGTAGTATAGACCTATATACTGCTGACACAGGGTAGTATAGACCTATAGGCTACTGCTGACACAGGGTAGTATAGACCTATATACTGCTGACACAGGGTAGTATAGACCTATAGACTACTGCTGACACAGGGTAGTATAGACCTATAGACTACTGCTGACACAGGGTAGTATAGACCTATAGTCTACTGCTGACACAGGGTAGTATAGACCTATAGGCTACTGACACAAGGTAGTATAGACCTATAGACTACTGCTGACACAGGGTAGTATAGACCTATATACTGCTGACACAGGGTAGTATAGACCTATATACTGCTGACACAGGGTAGTATAGACCTATAGGCTACTGCTGACACAGGGTAGTATAGACCTATATACTGCTGACACAGGGTAGTATAGACCTATAGACTACTGCTGACACAGGGTAGTATAGACCTATAGGCTACTGCTGACACGGGGTAGTATAGACCTATATACTGCTGACACAGGGTAGTATAGACCTATAGACTACTGCTGACACAGGGTAGTATAGACCTATAGACTACTGCTGACACAGGGTAGTATAGACCTATAGTCTACTGCTGACACAGGGTAGTATAAACCTATAGGCTACTCACACAGGGTAGTATAGACCTATAGACTACTGCTGACACAGGGTAGTATAGACCTATATACTGCTGACACAGGGTAGTATAGACCTATATACTGCTGACACAGGGTAGTATAGACCTATAGGCTACTGCTGACACAGGGTAGTATAGACCTATATACTGCTGACACAGGGTAGTATAGACCTATATACTACTGCTGACACAGGGTAGTATAGTCTACTACTGACACAGGGTAGTATAGACCTATAGTCTACTGCTGACACAGGGTAGTATAGACCTATAGACTACTGCTGACACAGGGTAGTATAGACCTATAGACTACTGACACAGGGTAGTATAGACCTATAGACTACTGCTGACACAGGGTAGTATAGACCTATAGTCTACTGACACAGGGTAGTATAGACCTATAGGCTACTGACACAGGGTAGTATAGATCAACATACTACTGCTGACACAGGGTAGTATAGTCTACTACTGACACAGGGTAGTATAGACCTATAGACTACTGCTGACACAGGGTAGTATAGACCTATAGACTACTGCTGACACAGGGTAGTATAGACCTATAGACTACTGCTGACACAGGGTAGCATAGACCTATATGCTACTGCTGACACAGGGTAGTATAGACCTATAGTCTCCTGCTGACACAGGGTAGTATAGACCTATAGACTACTGCTGACACAGGGTAGTATAGACCTATAGGCTACTGACACAGGGTAGTATAGACCTATATACTACTGCTGACACAGGGTAGTATAGTCTACTACTGACACAGGGTAGTATAGACCTATAGACTACTGCTGACACAAGGTAGTATAGACCGATAGACTACTGCTGACACAGGGTAGTATAGACCTATAGACTACTGACACAGGGTAGTATAGACCTATAGACTACTGACACAGGGTAGTATAGACCTATAGGCTACTGCTGACACAGGGTAGTATAGTCTACTACTGACACAGGGTAGTATAGACCTATAGTCTACTGCTGACACAGGGTAGTATAGACCTATAGACTACTGCTGACACAGGGTAGTATAGACCTATAGACTACTGACACAGGGTAGTATAGACCTATAGACTACTGCTGACACAGGGTAGTATAGACCTATAGTCTACTGACACAGGGTAGTATAGACCTATAGACTTCTGCTGACACAGGGTAGTATAGACCTATAGGCTACTGACACAGGGTAGTATAGATCAATATACTACTGCTGACACAGGGTAGTATAGTCTACTACTGACACAGGGTAGTATAGACCTATAGACTACTGCTGACACAGGGTAGTATAGACCTATAGACTACTGCTGACACAGGGTAGTATAGACCTATAGACTACTGCTGACACAGGGTAGCATAGACCTATATGCTACTGCTGACACAGGGTAGTATAGACCTATAGTCTCCTGCTGACACAGGGTAGTATAGACCTATAGACTACTGCTGACACAGGGTAGTATAGACCTATAGGCTACTGACACAGGGTAGTATAGACCTATATACTACTGCTGACACAGGGTAGTATAGTCTACTACTGACACAGGGTAGTATAGACCTATAGACTACTGCTGACACAGGGTAGTATAGACCGATAGACTACTGCTGACACAGGGTAGTATAGACCTATAGACTACTGACACAGGGTAGTATAGACCTATAGACTACTGACACAGGGTAGTATAGACCTATAGGCTACTGCTGACACAGGGTAGTATAGACCTATAGGCTACTGCTGACACAGGGTAGTATAGACCTATAGACTACTGACACAGGGTAGTATAGACCCATAGACTACTGCTGAAACAGGGTAGTATAGACCCTAAGTCTACTGACACAGGGTAGTATAGACCTATAGACTACTGACACAGGGTAGTATAGCCTCTGTTGAGACTGTTGAGTTGAGTCAGGACAGACTGATTTAAATAGTTATTACAGAGACCAGTTGGTAGACTGGAGAGACCGCTGAGCTGAGTCAGGACAGACTGATTTAAATAGTTATTACAGAGACCAGTTGGTTGACTGGAGAGACCGCTGAGCTGAGTCAGGACAGACTGATTTATTAAATGGGTTTTCAGAGACAACCTCCTTCAGGTGTCAAAACAGACAGGGTTGATTTGCATAAACTCCTCTGTACGTTTCAATGGAAAATGCTTTAACTAATCAAATGTGACTCATCTCCTATAGGCCTATTCCATGACTCACCTCCTGTAGGTCTATTCCATGACTCACCTCCTATAGGTCTATTCCATGGGACTGACTCACCTCCTATAGGCCTATTCCATGGGACTGACTCACCTATAGGTCTATTCCATGGGACTGACTCACCTCCTATAGGTCTATTCCATGGGACTGACTCACCTATAGGTCTATTCCATGGGACTGACTCACCTCCTGTAGGTCTATTCCATGGGACTGACTCACCTCCTACAGGTCTATTCCATGGGACTGACTCACCTCCTATAGGTCTATTCCATGGGACTGACTCACCTCCTATAGGCCTATTCCATGGGACTGACTCACCTCCTATAGGTCTATTCCATGGGACTGACTCACCTCCTATAGGTCTATTCCATGGGACTGACTCACCTATAGGTCTATTCCATGGGACTGACTCACCTCCTGTAGGTATATTCCATGGGACTGACTCACCTCCTATAGGTCTATTCCATGGGACTGACTCACCTCCTATAGGCCTATTCCATGGGACTGACTCACCTCCTATAGGCCTATTCCATGGGACTGACTCACCTCCTATAGGCCTATTCCATGGGACTGACTCACCTATAGGTCTATTCCATGGGACTGACTCACCTCCTATAGGTCTATTCCATGGGACTGACTCACCTATAGGTCTATTCCATGGGACTGACTCACCTATAGGCCTATTCCATGGGACTGACTCACCTATAGGTCTATTCCATGGGACTGACTCACCTATAGGTCTATTCCATGGGACTGACTCACCTCATATAGGTCTATTCCATGGGACTGACTCACCTATAGGTCTATTCCATGGGACTGACTCACCTATAGGCCTATTCCATGGGACTGACTCACCTCCTATAGGTCTATTCCATGGGACTGACTCACCTATAGGCCTATTCATTGGGACTGACTCACCTCCTATAGGTCTATTCCATGGGACTGACTCACCTATAGGTCTATTCCATGGGACTCACTCACCTCCTATAGGCCTATTCCATGGGACTGACTCACCTATAGGCCTATTCCATGGGAATGACTCACCTATAGGTCTATTCCATGGGACTGACTCACCTATAGGTCTATTCCATTTGACTGACTCACCTATAGGTCTATTCCATGGGACTGACTCACCTATAGGTCTATTCCATGACTCACCTATAGGTCTATTCCATGGGACTGACTCACCTATAGGTCTATTCCATGACTCACCTCCTATAGGTCTATTCCATGGGACTGACTCACCTATAGGTCTATTCCATGGGACTGACTCACCTCCTATAGGCCTATTCCATGGGACTGACTCACCTATAGGTCTATTCCATGGGACTGACTCACCTCCTATAGGTCTATTCCATGGGACTGACTCACCTATAGGTCTATTCCATGGGACTGACTCACCTCCTGTAGGTCTATTCCATGGGACTGACTCACCTCCTATAGGTCTATTCCATGGGACTGACTCACCTCCTATAGGTCTATTCCATGGGACTGACTCACCTCCTATAGGCCTATTCCATGGGACTGACTCACCTCCTATAGGCCTATTCCATGGGACTGACTCACCTCCTATAGGTCTATTCCATGGGACTGACTCACCTCCTATAGGTCTATTCCATGGGACTGACTCACCTATAGGTCTATTCCATGGGACTGACTCACCTCCTGTAGGTATATTCCATGGGACTGACTCACCTCCTATAGGTCTATTCCATGGGACTGACTCACCTCCTATAGGCCTATTCCATGGGACTGACTCACCTCCTATAGGCCTATTCCATGGGACTGACTCACCTCCTATAGGCCTATTCCATGGGACTGACTCACCTATAGGTCTATTCCATGGGACTGACTCACCTCCTATAGGTCTATTCCATGGGACTGACTCACCTATAGGTCTATTCCATGGGACTGACTCACCTATAGGCCTATTCCATGGGACTGACTCACCTATAGGTCTATTCCATGGGACTGACTCACCTATAGGTCTATTCCATGGGACTGACTCACCTCATATAGGTCTATTCCATGGGACTGACTCACCTATAGGTCTATTCCATGGGACTGACTCACCTATAGGCCTATTCCATGGGACTGACTCACCTCCTATAGGTCTATTCCATGGGACTGACTCACCTATAGGCCTATTCATTGGGACTGACTCACCTCCTATAGGTCTATTCCATGGGACTGACTCACCTATAGGTCTATTCCATGGGACTCACTCACCTCCTATAGGCCTATTCCATGGGACTGACTCACCTATAGGCCTATTCCATGGGAATGACTCACCTATAGGTCTATTCCATGGGACTGACTCACCTATAGGTCTATTCCATTTGACTGACTCACCTATAGGTCTATTCCATGGGACTGACTCACCTATAGGTCTATTCCATGACTCACCTATAGGTCTATTCCATGGGACTGACTCACCTATAGGTCTATTCCATGACTCACCTCCTATAGGTCTATTCCATGGGACTGACTCACCTATAGGTCTATTCCATGGGACTGACTCACCTATAGGCCTATTCCATGACTCACCTCCTGTAGGTCTATTCCATGACTCAACTCCTGTAGGTCTATTCCATGACTCAACTCCTGTAGGTCTATTCCATGACTCACCTCCTGTAGGTCTATTCCATGACTCACCTCCTGTAGGTCTATTCCATGACTCACCTCCTGTAGGTCTATTCCATGACTCACCTCCTGTGGGTCTATTCCATGACTCACCTCCTGTAGGTCTATTCCATGACTCACCTCCTGTAGGTCTATTCCATAACTCACCTCCTGTAGGTCTATTCCATGACTCACCTCCTGTAGGTCTATTCCATGACTCACCTCCTGTAGGTCTATTCCATGACTCACCTCCTGTAGGTCTATTCCATGACTCACCTCCTGTAGGTCTATTCCATGACTCACCTCCTGTAGGTCTATTCCATGACTCACCTCCTGTAGGTCTATTCCATGACTCACCTCCTGTAGGTCTATTCCATGACTCACCTCCTGTAGGTCTATTCCATGACTCACCTCCTGTAGGTTTATTCCATGACTCACCTCCTGTAGGTCTATTCCATGGGACTGTATGGTGATCAGACCTCGGGGCCTTTTCACAAGAACCACCACAGACATTTTCATTTCCTTCATCTGAATTAAACATTTGCCCTCCTCTCCTCTCCTCTCCTCTCCTCTCCTCTCCTCTCCTCTCCTCTCCTCTCCTCTCCTCTCCTCTCCTCTCCTCTCCTCTCCTCTCCTCTCCTCTCCTCTCCTCTTCTCTCCTCTCCTCTCCCCCTCCTCTCCTCTCCTCTCCCCCTCCCCTCCTCTCCTCTCCTCTCCTCTCCTTCATCTGAATTAAACATTTTCCCTAAATCTGCCATTGAGAAGGTCATGTCTTGACTTTTCCTAGATACGTGTTTTAAAGAAATGGGGAGACTTGGGTATTTGTTTTTGGATCGAAGCTGTAGAGATCAGTCAGGAATTGATCTTCTCTCTAATTCATCATTAAATGACCGGTTGTGATGGTGCATTCATCAGCTGTACAGTTTCAATATGTTATTTTTGCGTTTTGGACCAAAGTGAACTTTTAACACATTGACTTTGTTTGAACATGATTTCATAAACAAATTCTTAGGAGGACAAGTCATTTTTTAATGTTTTTTTACCTCCTGCCCTTCCTTCTCCTGACAGTTGTCTGGCCAACTGATTATTAAATTCTCCAGGTGAACCTTGACTTGTCAGTTTATTGCAGAATGAATGTACCCTCTCTGTTCTCCTAGATGCTGAACCCGGATGTAGTGACTGTGTACACTGAGAGTTTTTCTTCCTCTCTGATCAATGCCTCAGGATGTCACTGAGTAAACTTTATCTACCTGAACGAGGAACTCTTCTGTCATGGTATCTGGGAGAAGGTGTGTCTGAAGTAAACAGAGCACCCAGCTTGCAAGCAGTCAACTTCCTTTTCATTTTGTTTATTACATTGACCAGAAAACCTGTACTTGTTAAATAGACCTAGTGGCAGGAAACAACTGTTACTATTGTAGGTGAAGGTTCCACAGGTGAATGATTTAAATAAATGTTACTATTGTAGGTGAAGGTTCCACAGGTGAATGATTTAAATAAATGTTACTATTGTAGGTGAAGGTTCCACAGGTGAATGATTTAAATAAATGTTACTATTGTAGGTGAAGGTTCCACAGGTTAATTATTTATATAAAGTGTTGCTATTGAATGTTGGCTTGTATGATGTATGATATATCAGTTTCTTATTTCATTAAACTACAGGAATCCTTTGTTTCAGGGAAACATTATATCTGTTCAACATGGGTGTGGGAGGAGTTCCCCTTTCTGTCCAATGAGGTCATTTCTGGACAATATTTCAGCAAGTAAAATGATGGTTCTACTTTAGAATGTGGAACACACAGCCAATAGGGAGATTTGATTGTTACTCATGATAAATAGTCACACCTGTTCCACATACAGAGGAGTTTATCCAACCCTCCTTGTCCAGTCTTGACCACTAATTATACCAGACAGGACTCATCTTCATAGAGAGGAGTTTATCCAACCCTCCTTGTCCAGTCTGGACCTCTAATTATACCAGACAGGACTCATCTTCATAGAGAGGAGTTTATCCAACCCTCCTTGTCCAGTCTTGACCTCTAATTATACCAGACAGGACTCATCTTCATAGAGAGGAGTTGATCCAACCCTCCTTGTCCAGCCTTGACCTCTAATTATATCAGACAGGACTCATCTTCATAGAGAGGAGTTTATCCAACCCTCCTTGTCCAGTCTTGACCAATAACTATACCAGACAGGACTCATCTTCATAGAGAGGAGTTTATCCAACCCTCCTTGTCCAGTCTTATTTCAGGGAAACACACACACACAACCCCCTGATACACACACACACAACCCCATGATACACACACAACCCCATGATACACACACAACCCCATGATACACACACAACCCCATGATACACACACAACCCCATGATACACACAACCCCATGATACATACACAAACAACCCCCTGATACACACACAGCCCTCTGATACACACACAACCCCATGATACACACACAACCCCCTGATACACACACAACCCCATGATACACACACAACCACTTGATACACACACAAACCCATGATACACACACAGCCCCCTGATACACACACAACCCACTGATACACACACAACCCACTGATACACACACAACCCACTGATACACACACAACCCCCTCATACACACACAGCCCCCTGATACACACACAACCCACTGATACACACACAACCCACTGATACACACACAACCCCCTGATACATACCGTGGGGTTGTTCAATGAGCACGGCCGCTATGAATGATGCTGAATACCTAAATATATGTTAGGAAGGTTGTTGTGAGTGATACTGCAACACTCATAAAGGTGTTATGACTGGTTTCATAAAGGTGTTAGGACTGGTTTCATAAAGGTGTTAGGAATGGTTTCATGGTGTTAGGACGTGTTTCATAAAGGTGTTATCACTGGTTTCATAAAGGTGTTAGGACTGGTTTCATAAAGGTGTTAGGACTGGTTTCATAAAGGTGTTAGGACTGGTTTCATTAAAGTGTTATGACTAGTTTCATAAAGGTGTTAGGACTGGTTTCATAAAGGTGTTAGGACTGGTTTCATTAAAGTGTTATGACTAGTTTCATAAAGGTGTTAGGACTGGTTTCATAAAGGTGTTAGGACGGGTTTCATAAAGGTGTTAGGACTGGTTTCATAAAGGTGTTATGACTGGTTTCATAAAGGTGTTAGGACTGGTTTCATAAAGGTGTTAGTACTGGTTTCATAAAGGTATTAGGACTGGTTTCATAAAGGTGTTAGGACTGGTTTCATAAAGGTATTATGACTGGTTTCATAAAGGTGTTAGGACTGGTTTCATAAAGGTATTAGGACTGGTTTCATAAAGGTGTTAGGAATGGTTTCATGGTGTTAGGACGTGTTTCATAAAGGTGTTAGGACTGGTTTCATAAAGGTGTTAGGACTGGTTTCATGAAGGTAATATGAATGGTTTCATAAAGGTGTTAGGACTGGTTCCAAAAAGTTGTTAGGACTGGTTTCATGGTGTTAGGACTGGTTTCATAAAGGTGTTAGGACTGGTTTCATAAAGGTGTTAGGACTGGTTTCATAAAGGTGTTAGGACTGGTTTCATGGTGTTAGGACTGGTTTCATAAAGGTGTTAGGACTGGTTTCATTAAGGTTTTAGGACTGGTTTCATAAAGGTGTTAGGACTGGTTTCATAAAGGTGTTAGGACTGGTTTCATAAAGGTGTCAGGACTGGTTTCATAAAGGTGTCAGGACTGGTTTCATAAAGGTGTTAGGACTGGTTTCACAAAGGTGTTAGGACTGGTTTCATAAAGGTGTTAGGACTGGTTTCATAAAGGTGTTAGGACTGGTTTCATAAAGGTGTTAGAACTGGTTTCAAAAAGTTGTTAGGATTGGTTTCATGGTGTTAGGACTGGTTTCATAAAGGTGTTAGGACTGGTTTCATAAAGGTGTTAGGACTGGTTTCATAAAGGTGTTAGGACTGGTTTCATAAAGGTGTTAGGACTGGTTTCATAAAGGTGTTAGGACTGGTTTCCTAAAGGTGTTAGGACTGGTTTCATAAAGGTGTTAGGACTGTTTTCATAAAGGTGTTAGGACTGTTTCCAAAAAGTTGTTAGGACTGGTTTCATGGTGTTAGGACTGGTTTCATAAAGGTGTTAGGACTGGTTTCATAAAGGTGTTAGGACTGGTTTCATAAAGGTGTTAGGACTGGTTTCATAAAGGTGTTAGGACTGGTTTCATAATGGTGTTAGGACTGGTTTCATAAAGGTGTTATGACTGGTTTCATAAAGGTGTTATGACTGGTTTTATAAAGGTGTTAGGGCTGATTTCATAAAGGTGTTAGGACTGGTTTCATAAAGGTGTTAGGACTGGTTTCATTAAGGTGTTAGGACTGGTTTCATAAAGGTGTTAGGACTGGTTTCATAAAGGTGTTAGGACTGGTTTCATAAAGGTGTTAGGATTGGTTTCACGGTGTTAGGACTGGTTTCAACGGGGACATGTCATTCTCAATGAGTCCCTAACCCTATACCTAACCCTAATGTTATATGAGTCATGGACCATTATAATCTGAAATGAACATGAATTATATTAAAACATCTGTGGTGGTTCTTGGTAAAAGGCCTGAAGGTCTGATTACTGTCACGCCCTGACCATAGTTTACTTTGTATTTTCTATGTTTTGATTGGTCAGGGTGTGATCTGAGTGGGCATTCTATGTTACATGTCTAGTTTGTCTAGTTCTATGTTCGGCCTGATATGGTTCTCAATCAGAGGCAGGTGTTTGTCATTGTCTCTGATTGGGAACCATATTTAGGTAGCCTGGGTTTCACTGTGTGTTTGTGGGTGATTGTTCCTGTCTATGTGTTTTCACCAGATAGGCTGTTTAGGTTTTCATTACGTTTATTGTTTTTGTACTGATTCGTGTTTAACGTTTGTTCATTAAAACATGGATCGCAATCTACACGCTGCATTTTGGTCCGACTCTCCTTCTCACGAAGAAAACCGTTACAGAATCACCCACCACCAACGGACCAAGCAGCGTGTCAACAGGCAGCAACAGCAGCGTAAAGAGGAATGGACATGGGAGGACGTTTTAGATGGCAAGGGCTGTTACACTTGGGAGGAGATACTGGCTGGAAGAGATCGCCTCCCATGGGAACAGGTGGAGGCACTTAGGAGAGCAGAGGCAGCCGGAGAGAGGAGCCGGCGATATGAGGGAACACGGCTGGCAAGGAAGCCCGAGAGGCAGCCCCAAAAATTTCTTGGGGGGGGGCTAACAGGGAGTATGGCTACGCCAGGTAGGAGACCTGGGCAGACTCCCTGTGCTTACCGGGGGGCTAGAGAGACCGGACAGGCACCGTGTTTTGCAGTGGTGCGCACGGTGTCTCCAGTGCGGGTGCATAGCCCGGTGCGGTATATTCCAGCTCCGCTCCTTGGGCCGGTTTACATGGCACCAGCCTTGCGCTCGGTTTCTCCGGTTCGCCTGCATAGTCCAGTGCGGGCTATTCCACCTCGCCGCACTGGCAGGGCGACCGTGAGCATTCAACCAGGTAAGGTTGGGCAGGCTCGGTGCTCAAGAGCTCCAGTGCGCCTGCACGGTCCGGTTTTTCCAGTACCACCTCCACACCCCAGCCCTCCGGTAGCAGCTCCCCGCACCAGGCTTCCTGTGCGTGTCCTCGGCCCAGTACCACCAGTGCCAGCACCACGCATCAGGCCTACAGTGCGCCTCGCCTGTCCAGCGCTGCCAGAGCCTCCTTTCTCTTCAGCGCTGTCGGAGTCTCCCGCCTGTTTAGCGCTGTTAGAGCCTGCCTTCTCTACAGCGCTGCCGGAGTCTCCCGCCTGTTCAGAACTGCCAGTTAGCATAGAGCTGCCAGTTAGCATAGAGCTGCCAGTTAGCATAGAGCTGCCAGTTAGCATAGAGCTGCCAGTCTGCAAGGAGCTGCCAGTCTGCAAGGAGCTGCCAGTCTGCATAGAGCTGCCAGTCTGCAAGGAGCTGCCAGTCTGCAAGGAGCCGCCAGAGCTGCCTGTCTGCAGGATGCCGCCAAAGCTGCCAGTCTGCAAGGAGCCGCCAGAGCTGCCAGTCTGCAAGGAGCCGCCAGAGCTGCCAGTTAGCATGGAGCAGCCAGGGCCGCCAGTCAGTATGGAGCAGCCAGGGCCGCCAGTCAGCATGGAGCAGCCAGGGCCGCCAGTCAGCATGGAGCAGCCAGGGCCGCCAGTCAGCATGGAGCAGCCAGAGCAGCCAGTCAGCATGGAGCAGCCAGAGCTGCCAGTCAGCATGGAGCAGCCAGGGCCGCCAGTCAGCATGGAGCAGCCAGGGCCGCCAGTCAGCATGGAGCAGCCAGGGCCGCCAGTCAGCATGGAGCAGCCAGTCAGCATGGAGCAGCCAGTCAGCATGGAGCAGCCAGAGCAGCCAGTCAGCATGGAGCAGCCAGAGCTGCCAGTCAGCATGGAGCAGCCAATCAGCATGGAGCAGCCAGAGCTGCCAGTCAGCATGGAGCAGCCAGTCAGCATGGAGCAGCCAGAGCTGCCAGTCATCATGGAGCAGCCAGTCAGCGTGGAGCAGCCAGAGCTGCCAGTCGACCAGACTCTCCCAGATCTGCCAGTCGACCAGACTCTTCCAGATCTGCCAGTCGACCAGACTCTTCCAGATCTGCCAGTTGACCAGACTCTTCCAGATCTGCCAGTCGTCCAGACTCTTCCAGATCTGCCAGTCGTCCAGACTCTTCCAGATCTGCCAGTCGTCCAGACTCTTCCAGATCTGCCAGTCGTCCAGACTCTTCCAGATCTGCCAGTCGACCAGACTCTTCCAGATCTGCCAGTCGACCAGACTCTTCCAGATCTGCCAGTCGACCAGACTCTTCCAGATCTGCCAGTCGACCAGACTCTTCCAGATCTGCCAGTAGACCAGACTCTTCCAGATCTGCCAGTCGACCAGACTCTTCCAGATCTGCCAGTCGTCCAGACTCTCCCAGATCTGCCAGTCGTCCAGACTCTCCCAGATTTGCCAGTCGACCAGATTCTCCCAGATCCGCCAGTCGATCAGATTCTCCCAGATCCGCCAGTCGACCAGATTCTCCCAGATCCGCCAGTCGACCAGATTCTCCCAGATCCGCCAGTCGACCAGATTCTCCCAGATCCGCCAGTCGACCAGATTCTTCCAGATCTGCTAGTCGACCAGGATCTGCTGAAACCGCCAGCCAGCCAGGTTCTGGTAGTTTCTACTACCTGCCTGGGCTTCCTCTCAGTGCTGAGCTTCTTCTCAGTGCTGAGCTTCCTCTCAGTGCTGAGCTACCCATCTGTCCCGAGTTACCTCTGTCCCGAGCTGTCCCTCTGTCCCATGTTATCATTGTGGTGGGTAACCTATTTAGGGACGTTTAGGAGGGGGATTAAAACTGTCATAAAGTGGGGTCCACGTCCAGCGCCAGAGCCGCCACCGCGGACAGATGCCCACCCAGACCCTCCCCTATAGGTTCAGGTTTTGCGGCCGGAGTCCGCACCTTGGGGGGGGGGGTACTGTCACGCCCTGACCATAGTTTACTTTGTATTTTCTATGTTTTGATTGGTCAGGGTGTGATCTGAGTGGGCATTCTATGTTACATGTCTAGTTTGTCTAGTTCTATGTTCGGCCTGATATGGTTCTCAATCAGAGGCAGGTGTTCGTCATTGTCTCTGATTGGGAACCATATTTAGGTAGCCTGGGTTTCACTGTGTGTTTGTGGGTGATTGTTCCTGTCTATGTGTTTTCACCAGATAGGCTGTTTAGGTTTTCGTTACGTTTATTGTTTTTGTACTGATTCGTGTTTAACGTTTGTTCATTAAAACATGGATCGCAATCTACACGCTGCATTTTGGTCCGACTCTCCTTCTCACGAAGAAAACCGTTACAATTACCATGCAGTTTCCATGGAATAGACCTGTAGTTATATCAGTTTCCATGGAATAGACCTGTAGTTATATCAGTTTATATAGAATAGACCTGTAGTTATATCAGTTTATATAGAATAGATCTGTAGTTATATCAGTTTATATAGAATAGACCTGTAGTTATATCAGTTTATATAGAATAGATCTGTAGTTATATCAGTTTATATAGAAAAGACCTATAGTTATATCAGTTTATATAGAATAGATCTGTAGTTACATCAGTTTATATAGAATAGACCTATAGTTATATCAGTTTATATAGAATAGATCTGTAGTTATATCAGTTTATATAGAATAGACCTGTAGTTATATCAGTTTATATAGAATAGAACTATAGTTATATCAGTTTATATAGAATAGACCTGTAGTTATATCAGTTTATATAGAATAGATCTATAGTTATATCAGTTTATAGTTATATCAGTTTATATAGAATAGATCTGTAGTTATATCAGTTTATATAGAAAAGACCTATAGTTATATCAGTTTATATAGAATAGACCTGTAGTTATATCAGTTTATAGTTATATCAGTTTATATAGAATAGACCTATAGTTATATCAGTTTATAGTTATATCAGTTTATATAGAATAGATCTGTAGTTATATCAGTTTATATAGAATAGACCTGTAGTTATATCAGTTTATATAGAATAGACCTGTAGTTATATCAGTTTATATAGAATAGACCTATAGTTATATCAGTTTATAGTTATATCAGTTTATATAGAATAGATCTGTAGTTATATCAGTTTATATAGAATAGACCTATAGTTATATCAGTTTATATAGAATAGACCTATAGTTATATCAGTTTATATAGAATAGAACTATAGTTATATCAGTTTATATAGAATAGACCTATAGTTATATCAGTTTATATAGAATAGATCTGTAGTTATATCAGTTTATATAGAATAGACCTGTAGTTATATCAGTTTATATAGAATAGACCTGTAGTTATATCAGTTTATATAGAATAGAACTATAGTTATATCAGTTTATATAGAATAGATCTGTAGTTATATCAGTTTATATAGAAAAGACCTATAGTTATATCAGTTTATATAGAATAGATCTGTAGTTACATCAGTTTATATAGAATAGACCTGTAGTTATATCAGTTTATATAGAATAGACCTATAGTTATATCAGTTTATAGTTATATCAGTTTATAGTTATATCAGTTTATATAGAATAGACCTATAGTTATATCAGTTTATAGTTATATCAGTTTATATAGAATAGATCTGTAGTCATATCAGTTTATATAGAATAGATCTGTAGTTATATCAGTTTATATAGAATAGACCTGTAGTTATATCAGTTTATATAGAATAGACCTGTAGTTATATCAGTTTATATAGAATAGACCTGTAGTTATATCAGTTTATATAGAATAGATCTGTAGTTATGTCAGTTTATATAGAATAGATCTGTAGTTACATCAGTTTATATAGAATAGATCTGTAGTTATGTCAGTTTATATAGAATAGACCTATAGTCATATCAGTTTATATAGAATAGATCTGTAGTTATGTCATATTTATTTACAAAAGAGCGTTTGTTTTTTTATTTGTATTATCTGTTACCAGATCTAATGTGTTATATTCTCCTACATTCCGTTCACATTTCCACAAACTTCAAAGTGTTTACTTTCAAATGGTACCAAGAATATTCATATCCTTGCTTCAGGGCCTGAGTTACAAGCAGTTAGATTTGGGTATGTCATTTTAGGCAAAAATTTTAAAAAAAGGGGCGGCTCCTTAAGAGGATTTATTAAAGCAGTCTGTCCTGACTCAGCTCAACAGTCTCCAGTCTACCAACTGGTCTCTGATATAACTATTTAAAGCAGTCTGTCCTGACTCAGCTCAACAGTCTCCAGTCTACCAACTGGTCTCTGTTATAACTATTTCAATCAGTCTGTCCTGATTCAGCTCAACAGTCTCCAGTCTACCAACTGGTCTCTGTAACTTCATCTTTGTCTCTGTGGTGAACAGTCTTCAGGTGATGATGGGGGTTTTGAATCATCTCTCTACTCTCCTCCTCCTCTCTCTCCTTCCTCCTGCTCTCTCTCATGTAGTGAAGAAGTTCAGCGATGTTCCACAGTGCAAGACGTTCTTCCTGATGGAGACAACTCCAAATCTCCCAGGTATTTTGGTTGATGGGACAGTCAAGGACCAGAACCGCTACAAGCCGATCTGCCAGTTGTTCAAAAACACCTACAGGTTTGCAACTCTGTACGACACGACCAACAAGATCCCTGTGTTCTCAGCCTACACCTTCACTGGTTGTATACCGGGTAGACCAGATGAACGCTGGATGATGGAGCCCCAGGTAGGACTAATGTTTTGTCATGTAACACAACATGTGTATTTGTTTACTGCTGTATATCACAGACAGTTCTGTTACAGAATATAGAACCACCACTATGGAGGGAGACTTGATTGTCTAGATTGTGAGGAGGGTTTATTGAACAGAACACTTGTGAATGAATGACTGTTGTTTCCTGCAGCTCAACGGGGAAAACAACAACCCTAACATGGAGAATATGGGAGGAGGCATTTACAACAACCAGGCTGGGAACAACGACTATGCTCAAGACGTAAGAAGAAACCCAACAGATTTTAAAGATGTGAACAGAGGTCATCTCTTCCCAAGTTCACATGCTTGTAGCCTTGATACTCAGGAGTCCACCTTTACCCTGACCAACATCGTTCCCCAGGACCGCACCTTCAACGGGGGCAGCTGGAGAAAAATGGAGGAACATGTCAGAGAAAAGCTGATGTCGGACTGTATTAGTAACAACGGTATAAAAGCCTATGTGGTGACTGGAGCAGTGGCCAGTAAGAGCAACACACTGAACAACAGAGTGAACATCCCAGATCGCATGTGGACAGCCTACTGCTGTTACAACAACAAGAAGAAAAAGTGGATGGCTGAAGCACACTGGGGGTGGAACAAGAAGGAAGACGAGGGGAAAATATTGAACCCAGAAACCTTGGGAGCACTCGAAGACATGTTGAACAAACATTACCAAGGTAAAGATGGTCCTGTCAAGGTGTTCCCAGGAGATTGTCCAAGATATACTTAACCTACCACTTCCTCCTAACCTAGTTGGAAGAATTTATTCCGTAGTGAGGAATCTTTACAATTCCATGAGAAATAGTTCTGGAAGGTTCTTTGGATGATCTGGGTACAGATGCTCTCACCATATCAACAAACTATCATTACTGTTAGAGTAATGATTATCAGGGTTAAATTGGTAATGAGGGTTGTAATGGTAGTGAGGGTTGTAATGGTAATGAGGGTTGTAATGGTAATGAGGGTTGTAATGGTATTGAGGGTTGTGATGGTAATGAGGGTTATAATGGTAATGAGGGTTATAATGGTAATGAGGGTTATAATGGTAATGAGGGTTGTAATGGTAATGAGGGTTGTAATGGTAATGAGGGTTGTAATGGTAATGAGGGTTGTAATGGTAATGAGGGTTGTGATGGTAATGAGGGTTGTAATGGTAATGAGGGTTGTAATGGTTACATGTCAACATATGTACACTTCAATTGTAATATTTTTCTCTTCTATGTCTATATATATCTATAGTCTATACTCTTCCCTCTCTGTCCATCTCTTCTATGTCTATATATATCTATAGTCTATACTCTTCCCTCTCTGTCCATCTCTTCTATGTCTATATATATATCTATATCTATACTCTTCCCTCTCTATCCATCTCTTCTATGTCTATATATATCTATAGTCTATACTCTTCCCTCTCTGTCCATCTCTTCTATGTCTATATATATCTATAGTCTATACTCTTCCCTCTCTATCCATCTCTTCTATGTCTATATATATCTATAGTCTATACTCTTCCCTCTCTGTCCATCTCTTCTATGTCTATATATATATATATCTAAAGTCTATACTCTATCAAATATAAACATAGATACTGTTATATGTTCTGAATGTAATTCTATCACTGTTACCATAGAGATACTATTATATGTTCTGAATGTAATTCTATCACTGTTACCATGGAGATACTATTATATGTTCTGAATGTAATTCTATCACTGTTACCATGGAGATAATATTATATGTTCTGAATGTAATTCTATCACTGTTACCATAGAGATACTATTATATGTTTTGAATGTAATTCTATCACTGTTACCATAGAGATACTATTATATGTTCTGAATGTAATTCTATCACTGTATGTATCCATCTTCTTCCCATCTGAAGGAATAAACATCTATAATGAATGAAGCCTGTGAGAGTCTGGTGTTTTGTTCTCATGCTGTTTAAATGTAACCAAGTGACTCCAAAATGTTCCAATTTAACATTAAACCACATTATTTGAGCTAAAAATATAAATGATTGAGAGCATTATTTTAGTTGTCAGTTATTCATTCAAACTTTGCCATGACTATGTGTCCAACCAGTCCAGCATACCAGCTAGCTACCATGTCTCTAAACATACCTGGAGCTGGTCAAGAAGCTACCATGTCTCTAAACATACCTGGAGCTGGTCAAGAAGCTACCATGTCTCTAAACATACCTGGAGCTGGTCAAGAAGCTACCATGTCTCTAAACATACCTGGACCTGGTCAAGAAGCTACCATGTCTCTAAACATACCTGGAGCTGGTCAAGAAGCTACCATGTCTCTAAACATACCTGGAGCTGGTCAAGAAGCTACCATGTCTCTAAACATACCTGGAGCTGGTCAAGGAGCTACCATGTCTCTAAACATACCTGGAGCTGGTCAAGAAGATACCATGTCTCTAAACATACATCACCCATAGGGCGGCTCACTATTGGTCCAGCATCGTCCAGGTGTGGCCGGGTTAGGCCGTCATTGGAAATAAGAATTTGTTCTTTACTGACTTGCCAAGTTAAATAAAGGTTAAATGATTTAAAAAAGGATTTTCAAGCAGTGTTCTCAAATCATCTCACCAGCAGGGGTCAGCCTTGTTTCAGTTTTCAAACCTCTAATCCATGACCTCTGTGGACAGGACAGGTTTCAATTGATTTATTGATTGATTGATAAATATATTATATATATATATAATACTTATTTTGTTTTGGATGAATTTAACTCTGCCTAGATTCCTTTTATGGATTATTTAGCTTGAAGACCATTGCGATGCCTTTTTACCCATTGAAGACTATTCAGAAAAACTACAAGGCTATTTCCTGGAAAATTACGTGTCACTTTAGTAGTGTATAGAAAAAAAGACCTTGGACGAGAGAGAGAGAGCGAGCGAGAGAGAGAGCGAGAGAGAGAGCGAGCGAGAGAGCGAGCGAGAGAGCGAGAGAGCGAGAGCGAGAGCGAGAGAGAGAGAGAGAGATAGATAGATAGATAGATAGATAGATAGAGAGAGGGAGGCAGAGAGGGAGGGAGGCAGAGATAAATAGAGAGAGAGGCAGAGATAAATAGAGAGAGAGAGAGGCAGAGATAAAGAGAGAGGCAGAGATAAATAGAGAGAGAGGCAGAGATAAATAGAGAGAGAGAGAGTGAGGCAGAGAGCAAAGGAGGTAGAGAGAGAGTGAGGCAGAGTTAGAGGCAAAGAGAGAGAGAGAGTGAGGCAGAGAGTTAGAGTCAGAGAGACAGAGAAGCAAAGAGAGAGAGAGGTGGAGACAGATATAGAGAGATGGAGGCAGAGAGAGAGAGATATGTCATATTCATTTGAGACAGTTTCACACAACAGAAATTATCCTGCAGCAACAGGAAATTGTTATGTTGTTTTTAGCCTTTTTAACTTGGAATACATTACAATTAGCATTTCATTCTGTGCAGGAAAATTCCTACAACAACAGGATGATCAAATTAAGATACGGCTCCTGTAGGTTTCACAGCAGTATTTCCTTCCAAGCAGGTTTTTCAGTTTTTGCAGCAAACAAAAAGAAAATACCCTTTTATAATGTACAAAATACAAACATATCTTATCTGGTGTGAGAGATATGATGCAGAACGCGTGTTCAGAGTGTCAAGATCCAGACGGGTCTGAGGGCTATCAGGAGTACAATACTGGGTGGGTTGTTAAATGTGAACATGAATTAATGCCTCCACTTCAGACAACTCTGACGTTTCTTCTTGAACGGAACCCAATGATTTATGAAAACTTACTTGATGTCCTCATTGTGGGTTTACAGACGGGATCAGGGCCAGCCCTCCCATTAGACCGTCGCCTATGGCAGCACCTGGATTTGAGACGATATTTTGACAATTGTCTGCCGCCCTCCGCCGCCCCTGTTCGGTCACTACACCGCCCGCGGCGCCCAGCCACCAGCTCATAGTGTTGCTACAGTTCCCTCCCCCACCCCATGTCACCTTCTCCCGAAGTTCACTCACACTATCCTTGGTAGGAATGGTGATGTCTGTCTTTATATGGGAATTTCCAATTGTGAAACATGAATAAATTAATCTGCCAAATAAATGATTGTATTTTGTTTAAGTGTGAGTGTGTGTGTGAGGAAGACGATTATTGATTAAGGCAGTAGCCTAATTTAATACGTGTTATGTACACATTCTGCCCTTGAGTTGCATTCCCATGCAAAACTAGACAGATAGCCAACAACTAAGTCTTCAATAAAACTCCCAAATCGTGACTTTTCTTGAATGAATATATTTAACGTTTATGTTGTGAAACTGCAAAATACATGAAAGAATATACTTTACTATTCAATTCACACCGACATACTGTAGCTGTACATTAATCATTTGAAGTTGCATAAATACAAAGCACGCGCTAAGGTACCATGCATCTGGCATGATGCCAAACCATATAGCTAATTGTTACTCATATGGTAATTGGCTCCTTGCATTACTCTAATAATGTACAACCATCTATGTAGAATAACAAAGCATATTACACTAGAAACAGTAACAAAACCACAGTATTGTATATTTTACCATTCGTTTGCATGACGCACGAGCAAAGTAATACAGATAACGACATACAATAAAGGCATTGCAATTTGTGAGTAAATGCAACCAACATTGATATGTAAGCAACTCTATCAATAACAAGATTATCATCACTAGCTAAATGCTTGAATCGAACTTACAAACAAATATTTCCAAGGCTGAAGCGTGACAAGAAATAACTGAAAAACCTGCACCGTAGCGTTGTTTTTAGCTGCTTCTTTGCGTGCAGAACGAATTCTATTCTTCCTGTTTGCGTCGTCTTTCTAAGTACCAGAAAACTCCACTAGGGGGCGAATAACACCATGGAACACAATTAAAATCCATTTGAACCATTGTAATAAAACAACATGTTACCTTGTAACAGAATGGCAGCACACTCACTTTATTATAATACTTATAAATGCACATTGTTATATTTGGTAACACGTGTTTATTTCCCCTCGACTCCAACCCCATTCGATGTCATGTCTCCATAAGGGTGGAAACGACTAACACTCACAAAGCTCTGACGAAGGCCTTGAGGTCGATACGGAAAGCTGAATAAAGAGCAGTGATACCAGCAAGAGCAGTGTGCGGGTTTCTCCTTTTAACTCAGTTTAACAACTATAAAATACAACTTTATTCAGAATATCAGATAACAGGACTTATTATCCAGCTGTGTAATGTTAGGTAGCTCTGGTCCAGGGTGTTATATCCATCAAGACGGTTCAGCTCCATCAAGATGCACGTCACACCCTGGACCAGAGCTAATCATTAGGACGTAGAGCAACAACATATTCCAGTTAGATCCCTAATGGCCCCCTATTCCCTTTATAGTGCACTATAATAGGGTCCCATTTGGGAAGGAAATAAGTTCATTCTTACAACAAAGAACCACTGGGGGGCGACAGACAACAGTAGACAACTCTGTACAATAGAAAATAAATACATAAATACATTACATTATAATGACAATCACTGCAGACAGTGTGTGTGTGTGTGTGTGTGTGTGTGTGTGTGTGTGTGTGTGTGTGTGTGTGTGTGTGTGTGTGTGTGTGTGTGTGTCAGTATGACCCCAGTTACAATGAAAATCACTGTTCAACAGACCTGGAGATATTTATTGGTTTCTGATGGATCAGCAGAGTGATTGGTGACAGATTGGTAACATGGTGAGTTCAGGGTTCTCCATGTTTTCTCCCAGGCCAGTAATGTAATTATTCGTTCCAAATGGAACCCTATTCCCTATGTAGTGCACTACTTTAGACCAGGACCTAATTGTACCCTATTCCCTATGTAGTGCACTACTTTAGACCAGGGCATATTTGAGAAGGCCTAGGCTATAGTCTATATCAGATATGTTTCTTAGAGGAGGTCTAGGCTATAGTCTATATCAGATACGTTTCTTAGAGGAGGTCTAGTCTATAGTCTATATCAGATATGTTTCTTAGAGGAGGTCTAGGCTATAGTCTATATCAGATACGTTTCTTAGAGTAGGTCTAGTCTATAGGCTATATCAGATACGTTTCTTAGAGTAGGTCTAGGCTATAGTCTATATCAGATACGTTTCTTAGAGTAGGTCTAGGCTATAGTCTATATCAGATATGTTTCTTAGAGTAGGTCTAGGCTATAGTCTATATCAGATACGTTTCTTAGAGTAGGTCTAGGCTATAGTCTATATCAGATACGTTTCTTAGAGGAGGTCTAGGCTATAGTCTATATCAGATACGTTTCTTAGAGGAGGTCTAGGCTATAGGCTATATCAGATATGTTTCTTAGAGGAGGTCTAGGCTATAGTCTATATCAGATACGTTTCTTAGAGTAGGTCTAGGCTATAGTCTATATCAGATACGTTTCTTAGAGGAGGTCTAGGCTATATCAGATATGTTTCTTAGAGTAGGTCTAGGCTATAGTCTATATCAGATACGTTTCTTAGAGGAGGTCTAGGCTATGGGTCATATCAGATACGTTTCTTAGAGGAGGTCTAGGCTATAGTCTATATCAGATATGTTTCTTAGAGGAGGTCTAGGCTATATCAGATATGTTTCTTAGAGTAGGTCTAGGCTATAGTCTATATCAGATATGTTTCTTAGAGTAGGTCTCGGCTATAGTCTATATCAGATATGTTTCTTAGAGGAGGTCTAGGCTATATCAGATATGTTTCTTAGAGTAGGTCTAGGCTATAGTCTATATCAGATATGTTTCTTAGAGTAGGTCTAGGCTATAGTCTATATCAGATATGTTTCTTAGAGTAGGTCTAGGCTATAGTCTATATCAGATACGTTTCTTAGAGGAGGTCTAGGCTATAGTCTATATCAGATACGTTTCTTAGAGGAGGTCTAGGCTATAGTCTATATCAGATATGTTTCTTAGAGTAGGTCTAGGCTATAGTCTATATCAGATATGTTTCTTAGAGTAGGTCTAGGCTATAGTCTATATCAGATATGTTTCTTAGAGTAGGTCTCGGCTATAGTCTATATCAGATATGTTTCTTAGAGGAGGTCTAGGCTATATCAGATATGTTTCTTATAGTAGGTCTAGGCTATAGTCTATATCAGATATGTTTCTTAGAGTAGGTCTAGGCTATAGGCTATATCAGATACGAGGAGGTCTAGTCTATAGGCTATATCAGATATGTTTCTTAGAGTAGGTCTAGGCTATAGTCTATATCAGATACGTTTCTTAGAGGAGGTCTAGGCTATAGGCTATATCAGATATGTTTCTTAGAGGAGGTCTAGGCTATAGGTCATATCAGATACGTTTCTTAGAGTAGGTCTAGGCTATAGTCTATATCAGATATGTTTCTTAGAGGAGGTCTAGGCTATAGTCTATATCAGATATGTTTCTTAGAGTAGGTCTAGGCTATAGGCTATATCAGATACGTTTCTTAGAGGAGGTCTAGGCTATAGTCTATATCAGATATGTTTCTTAGAGGAGGTCTAGGCTATAGGTCATATCAGATACGTTTCTTAGAGTAGGTCTAGGCTATAGTCTATATCAGATATGTTTCTTAGAGGAGGTCTAGGCTATAGTCTATATCAGATATGTTTCTTAGAGTAGGTCTAGGCTATAGTCTATATCAGATATGTTTCTTAGAGTAGGTCTAGGCTATAGTCTACATCAGATATGTTTCTTAGAGGAGGTCTAGGCTATAGTCTATATCAGATATGTTTCTTAGAGTAGGTCTTGGCTATAGTCTATATCAGATATGTTTCTTAGAGGAGGTCTAGGCTATAGTCTATATCAGATATGTTTCTTCTTTCTTTTTGTTTTTGTAAAAACAATTATTATAATTTTTTATTTCACCTTTATTTAACCAGGTATTTATATATATATATATATATATATATATATATATATATAACCCTAACCCTTTATTTAACCAGGTATTTATATATATATATAACCCTAACCCTTTATTTAACCAGGTAGGCTAGTTGAGAACAAGTTCTCATTTACAACTGCGACCTGGCCAAGATAAAGCATAGCAGTTCGACACATACAACAACACAGAGTTACACATGGAATAAACAAAACATACAGTCAATAATACAGTATAAAAAGAAATGAAAAAGTCTATGTACAGTGAGTGCAAATGAGTTAAGATAAGGGAGACAATAAATAGGCCATGGTGGCGAAGTAATTACAATATAGCAATTAAACACTGGAATGGTAGATGTGCAGACGATGAATGTGGAAGTAGAGATTTGAGAAATTTGAGAAACAAAGACTGTTGAGTATGCCAATAAGAATGTGGTGATAGAGAGTCGAAAGCCTTGGCCAGGTCGATGAATATGGCTGCACAGTAATGTCTCTTATCGATGGAGGTTATGATATCGTTTAGGATCTTGAGCGTGGCTGAGGTGCACCCATGACCAGCTCTGAAACCAGATTGCATAGCGGAGAATGGGTGGGATTCTAAATGGTCGGTCATCTGTTTGTTACCTTGGCTTTCGAAGACCTTAGAAAGGCAGGGTAGGATAGATATAGATCTGTAGCAGTCTGGGTCTAGAGTTTCTCCCCCTTTTGAAGAGGGGGATGACCGCGGCAGCTTTCCAGTCTATGGGAATCTCAGACAATACGAAAGAGATTGAACAGGCTAGTGATAGTGGTTGCAACAATTTCGGCAGATCATTTTAGAAAGAGAGGGTCCAGATTGTCTTGCCCGGCTGATTTGTAGGGGTCCAGATTTTGAATCTCTTTCAGAACATCAGCTATCTGGATTTGTGTGAAGGAAAATGGGGGAGGAAGGTGCGAGTTGCGGTGGGGAGTGCAGGGCTGTTGACCGGGGTAGGGGGAGCCAGGTGGAAAGCATGGCCAGCCGTAGAAAAATGCTTATTGAAATTTTATATTAAATCAAAATCAAATCAAATCAAATTTATTTATATTGCCCTTCGTACATCAGCTGATATCTCAAAGTGCTGTACAGAAACCCAGCCTAAAACCCCAAACAGCAAGCAATGCAGGTGTAGAAGCACGGTGGCTAGGAAAAACTCCCTAGAAAGGCCAAAACCTAGGAAGAAACCTAGAGAGGAACCAGGCTATGTGGGGTGGCCAGTCCTCTTCTGGCTGTGCCGGGTGGAGATTATAACAAAACATGGTCAAGATGTTCAAATGTTCATAAATGACCAGCATGGTCGAATAATAATAAGGCAGAATAGTTGAAACTGGAGCAGCAGCACAGTCAGGTGGACTGGGGACAGCAAGGAGTCATCATGTCAGGTATTCCTGGGGCATGGTCCTAGGGCTCAGGTCAGTTGAAACTGGAGCAGCAGCACAGCCAGGTGGACTGGGGACAGCAAGGAGTCATAATGTCAGGTAGTCCTGGGGCATGGTCCTAGGGCTCAGGTCCTCCGAGAGAGAGAAAGAGAGAAGGAGAGAATTAGAGAACGCACACTTAGATTCACACAGGACACCGAATAGGACAGGAGAAGTACTCCAGATATAACAAACTGACCCCAGCCCCCCGACACATAAACTACTGCAGCATAAATACTGGAGGCTGAGACAGGAGGGGTCAGGAGACACTGTGGCCCACTCCGAGGACACCCCCGGACAGGGCCAAACAGGAAGGATATAACCCCACCCACTTTGCCAAAGCACAGCCCCCACACCACTAGCGGATTTATCGGTTGTGACAGTGTTTCCTAGCCTCAGTACAGTGGGCAGCTGGGAGGAGGTGCTCTTATTCTCCATGGACTTTACAGTGTCCCAGAACTTTGAGTTTGTGCTACAGGATGCAAATATCTGCTTGAAAAAGCCTGCCTTAGCTTTCCTAACTGACTGTGTATATTGGTTCCTAACTTCCCTGAAAAGTTGCATATCGCGGGGGCTATTTGATGCTAATGCAGAATGCCACAGGATGTTTTTGTGCTGATCAAAGGCAGTCAAGTCTGGAGAGAACCAAGGGCTATATCTGGTCCTTGTTAAAAAAAATTGAAAGGGGCATGCTTATTTAAGATGGTGAGGAAGGCACTTTTAAAGAATGACCAGGCATCTTCTGACGGGATGAGGTCAATATCCTTCCAGGATACCCGGGCCAGGTCGATTACATAGGCCTGCTCGCTCAAGTGTTTTAGGAAGCATTTGACAGTGATTAGGGGTGGTCATTTGACCGCAGACCCATTACGGATGCAGGCAATGAGGCAGTGCTCACTGAGATCTTGATTGAAAACCACAGAGGTGTATTTGGAGGGCAAGTTGGTTAGGATGATATCTGAGGTTGCCCGTGTTTACGGATTTGGGGTTGTACCTGATAGGTTCATTGATCATTTGTGTGAGATTGAGGGTATCAAGCTTAGATTGTAGGATTTCTGGGGTGTTAAGTTCCAGTTTAGGTCACCCAGCAGCACGAGCTCTGAAGATATATGGGTGGCAATCAGCTCACATATGGTGTCCAGGGCATAGCTGGGGGCAAAGGGTGTTCTATAGCAAGCAGCAATAGTGAGAGACTTGTTTCTGGAAGGTTGGATATTTAAAAGTAGAAGCTCGAATTGTTTGGGTACAGACCTGGATAGTAAGACAGAACTCTGCAGGCTCTCTCTGCAGTTGATTGCAACACCACACCCTTTGGCAGTTCTATCTTGTCGGAAAATGTTATAGTTAGGGATGGAAATTTCAGGGTTTTTGGTGGTCTTCCTGAGCCAGGATTCAGACACGGCTAGGACATCCGGGTTGGCACAATGTGCTAAAGCAGTGAATAAAACAAACTTAGGGAGGAGGCTTCTAATGTTAACATGCATGAAACCAAGGCTATTACGGTTTCAGAAGTAATCCAAGGCTTTTACGATTACATAAGTCAACAAATTAGAGCACCTGGGGAATGGGAGTGGAGCTAGGCACTGCAGAACCTGGATTAACCTCCACATCACCAGAGGAACAGAGGAGGAGTAGGTTAAGGGTAAGGGCTCCAGGCTAATTTGTTATTGCTTCAGGACAGGGACGTTAGACAGGCCACTTGGATAGCAGCTAGCTAACTGAGATGATCCAGGTGAAGAACAAAAGAAAAAGGTTCAGCGCTTGATATGGAGAAGAAAATATATATTTGTCCGATTACCTCTGGTTTGAGTCGTGCTGTGCAGACTGGCGAAAGTTGTCCGTGGTAGCTGATGACCGCAAGCAGTGACTAGCTTACTACAAGCTAATAGCTAGTTAGCTGGCTAGCTTCCATTGGGGTTCCGGTTCGGAGGAAGGATCAGCAGGGCTCTGTGTGGTAAACCAGGCCAATTGGCAAACTAGGTATAGTGGCCAAAGAATTTGTCCAATGGGCCGCTTAAGCTAACAGTCCGATGTGCTTTAGACAGCTAGCAGGCCGTGGTTAGCTGGTAGCCAGTAAGCTAGTAGCCAGTTAGCTGGTAGCCAGTAAGCTAGTAGCCAGTTAGCTGGTAGCCAGTAAGCTAGTAGCCAGTTAGCTAGTAGCCAGTTAGCTGGTAGCCAGTTAGCTGGCTAGCTTTTGATGGGAATTCTGGATTCTTAAAAGTATAAAAATAGCAGATCCACATCGGGTGAGGCGGGTTGCAGGAGAGTATATTCAGTCCGTAGATGGAAAGTGAGATTACAATATATCCGAAATACATACGAAGAAAACTATAGAAGCATGGGACGGGACAAGACAAACAGACGTCCGACTGCTACGCCATCTTGGAAGATACACGTCATGCATTTCATTAGGTGAGGACGTGTTTACAAACACGTCATGCATTTCTACAACACTTATTTTTTATATTTAGAAATAAGCGAATGATCATCTGTTGCCAAATAATGCTTGCTGGTGTGTGAACCTATTTTGAATGATTTTATTGATTTATGTGTAGATACATTTAGTCAATTTAATCAAATTAACTTTGAATTAAGTTGCCAGTTGGATGCGGCGCCCTGCCTCTACCCTCTCTCTCTCTTTTCTTCGTCCTCGATCTATTCTGTTCTCGACCTATTCTCTCTCTTCTCGACCTATTCTCTCTTCTCGACCTATTCTCTCTTCTCAACCTATTCTCTCTCCTCGACCTATTCTCTCTTGTCGACCTATTCTCTCTCTCCTCGACCTATTCTCTCTCTTCGACCTATTCTCTCTCTTCGACCTATTCTCTTCTCGACCTATTCTCTCTTCTCGACCTATTCTCTCTTCTTGACCTATTCTCTTCTTGAACTCTTCTCGACCTATTCTCTTCTCAACCTCTTCTGGTGAATATCAAGTGATCCAGATGTTGTTGAACAACTGGCAAATCGGCTTGTCGCGGTTTTGATCCTGGACTGTCACACTTACCAAAATAATAGATTTGGAGTTGTCCCCTCCATGAAGAACTTCATCGATGTGTATTGATGTGAGCCATGACCAGCCTGTCAAAGCACTTCATGGCTACAGACGTGAGTGCTACTGGTCAGGTAGACATTTAGGCAGGTTACCTTCGTGTTCTTGGGCACAGACTATGGTGGTCTGCTTAAAACATGTTGGTATTACAGACTCGGACAGGGAGAGGTTGAAAAGGTCAGTGAAGACAGTTGTTCAGCACATGCTCGCAGTACACGTCCTGGTAATCCATCCGGCTCTGCGGCCTTGTGAATGTTGACCTGTTTAAAGGTCTTACTCACCTCGCCCGCGGAGAGCACGATCACACAGTCTTCCGGAACAGCTGATGCTCTAATGCATGTTTCAGTGTGATCATAGAAGTAGTTTAGTTCGTCTGGTAGGCTCGTGTCACTGGGCAGCTCTCGGCTGTGCTTCCCTTTGTAGTCTGTAATGGTTTGCAGGCCCTGCAACATCAGACGATTGTCAGAGCCGGTGTAGTACGACTTCATCTTAGTCCTGTATTGACGCTTTGCCTGTTTGATGGTTCATTGGAGGGACTGGTGGAATATCTTATAAGCTTGTGGGTTCGAGTCCCGCTCCTTGAAAGTGGCATCTCTAGCCTTTAGCTCGATGAAGATGTTGCCTGCAATTTCCTGGTCGGTATATGTTCGTACGGTCACTGTGGGGATGACGTCGTCAATGCACTTATTGAAGAAGCTCATAACAGATGTGTTGTAATCCTCAACGCCATCGGAGGAATCCCAGAACATATTCCAGTCTGTGCAAAACAGTCCTGTAGCTTAGCATCTGCTTCATCTGACCACTTTTTTATTGATCTTGTCACTGGTGCTTCCTGCTTTCATTTTTGCTTGTATACAGGAATCAGGAGGATAGAACTATGGTCAGATTTGCCAAATGGAGGGCGAGGGAGAACTTTGTATGCATCTCTGTGTGTGGAGTATTGTGGTCTAGACTTTGTTTCCCTCTGGTTGCACATTTAACATGCTGATAGAAATTAGGTAAAATGGATTTAAGTTTCCCTGTAGGAGCGCCGCCTCTGGGTGAGGGTTTTTTGTTTGCTTATGGCGGAGTACAGCTCATTCAATGCTATCTTGGTTCCAGCCTCTGACTGTGGTGGTATGTAAACAGTTGCAAAGAATATAGATAAAAATCTCTCTCAGTAGGTAATGTGGTCTACAGCTTATCATGAGAAACTCTACCTCAGTCGAGCAATGTGTTACGGTGCGTGAATGAGGACCCAAAAGCGAATTAACTTAAACAGAGCTTCTTTAATTACCAAACATAGGTAGGCTCAGACGGACCGGCAGATTCCGACAGGACAAGACAAGGTTACAGCAAACATGACGACAGTCTGGTTCAGGCATGAAACACAACAAACAAGAATCCGACAAGGACAGGAGCAGAAACAGAGAGAGATATAGGGACCTAATCAGAGGGAAAAAGGGAACAGGTGGGAAAAGGGGTGACGAGGTGGTTAGGAGGAGACAAGGCACAGCTGGGGGAAAGAGGGGGAGAAAAGGTAACCTAACAACGACCAGCAGAGGGAGACAGGGTGAAGGGAAAGGACAGAGACAAGACACAACATGACAGTACATGACAGTACCCCCCCACTCACCGAGCGCCTCCTGGCGCACTCGAGGAGGAAACCTGGCGGCAACGGAGGAAATCCTCGATCAGCGCACGGTCCAGCACGTCCCGAGAGGGAACCCAACTCCTCTCCTCAGGACCGTACCCCTCCCAATCTACGAGGTACTGGTGACCACGGCCCCGAGGACGCATGTCCAAAATTCTACGGACCCTGTAGATGGGTGCGCCCTCGACAAGGATGGGGGGGGGGGGGGGAAGACGAGCGGGGGCGCGAAGGACGGGCTTGATGCAGGAGACATGGAAGACCGGGTGGACGCGACGAAGGTATCGCGGAAGAAGAAGTCGAACTGCGACAGGATTAATGACCCGAGAAATACGGAACGGACCAATGAACCGCGGGGTCAACTTGCGAGAAGCCGTCTTAAGGGGAAGGTTCTGAGTGGAGAGCCAAACTCTCTGACCTCGACAATATCTAGGACTCTTAGTTCTACGCTTATTAGCAGCCCTCACAGTCTGCGTCCTATAACGGCAAAGTGCAGACCTGACCCTCTTCCAGGTGCGCTCGCAACGTTGGACAAAAGCCTGAGCGGAGGGGACGCTGGACTCGGCGAACTGAGATGAGAACAGCGGAGGCTGGTACCCGAGGCTACTCTGAAAAGGAGATAGCCCGGTCGCAGACGAAGGAAGCGAGTTGTGGGCGTATTCTGCCCAGGGGAGCTGTTCTGACCAAGACGCAGGGTTGCGAAAAGAAAGACTGCGTAAGATGCGACCAATAGTCTGATTGGCCCGTTCTGCTTGACCGTTAGACTGGGGGTGAAAGCCTGAAGAGAGACTGACGGAAGCCCCAATCAAACGGCAAAACTCCCTCCAAAATTGAGACGTGAATTGCGGACCTCTGTCCGAAACGACGTCTGACGGAAGGCCATGAATTCTGAAAACATTCTCGATGATGATTTGTGCCGTCTCTTTAGCAGAAGGAAGCTTAGCAAGGGGAATGAAATGAGCCGCCTTAGAGAACCTATCGACAACCGTAAGAATAACAGTCTTCCCCGCTGACGAAGGCAGTCCGGTGACAAAATCTAAGGCGATGTGAGACCACGGTCGAGAGGGAATAGGAAGCGGCCTGAGACGGCCGGCAGGAGGAGAGTTACCGGACTTAGTCTGCGCGCAGACCGAACAAGCAGCCACGAAACGACGCGTGTCATGCTCCCGGGTGGGCCACCAAAAACGCTGGCGAATGGAAGCAAGCGTACCCCGAACGCCAGGGTGGCCGGCTAACTTGGCAGAGTGAGCCCACTGAAGAACGGCCAGACGAGTAGGAACGGGAACGAAAAGAAGGTTCCTAGGACAAGCGCGCGGCGACGGAGTGTGAGTGAGCGCTTGCTTTACCTGCCTCTCAATTCCCCAGACAGTCAACCCGACAACACGCCCCTCAGGGAGAATCCCCTCGGGGTCAGTGGAGGCTACTGAAGAACTGAAGAGACGAGACAAAGCATCAGGCTTGGTGTTCTTAGAGCCCGGACGATAAGAAATCACGAACTCGAAACGAGCGAAAAACAGCGCCCAACGCGCCTGACGCGCATTAAGTCGTTTGGCAGAACGGATGTACTTAAGGTTCCTATGGTCAGTCCAAACGACAAAAGGAACGGTCGCCCCCTCCAACCACTGTCGCCATTCGCCTAGGGCTAACCGGATGGCGAGCAGTTCGCGGTTACCCACATCATAGTTACGTTCCGACGGCGACAGGCGATGAGAAAAATACGCGCATGGGTGGACCTTGTCGTCAGAGAGGGAGCGCTGAGAAAGAATGGCTCCCACGCCCACCTCTGACGCGTCAACCTCGACAACGAACTGTCTAGAGACGTCAGGTGTAACAAGGATAGGAACGGATGTAAAACGATTCTTGAGGAGATCAAAAGCTCCCTGGGCGGAAACGGACCACTTAAAGCACGTCTTGACAGAAGTAAGGGCTGTGAGAGGAGCTGCCACCTGACCGAAATTACGGATGAAACGACGATAGAAGTTCGCGAAGCCGAGAAAGCGCTGCAGCTTGACGCGTGACTTAGGGACGGGCCAATCAATGACAGCTTGGACCTTAGCGGGATCCATCTTAATGCCTTCAGCGGAAATAACAGAACCGAGAAATGTGACGGAGGAGGCATGAAAAGTGCACTTCTCAGCCTTCACAAAAAGACAATTCTCTAAAAGGCGCTGGAGGACACGTCGAACGTGCTGAACATGAATCTGGAGTGACGGTGAAAAAATCAGGATATCGTCAAGGTAAACGAAAACAAAGATGTTCAGCATGTCTCTCAGGACATCATTGACTAATGCCTGAAAGACAGCTGGAGCGTTAGCGAGGCCGAAAGGAAGAACCCGGTATTCAAAGTGCCCTAACGGAGTGTTAAACGCCGTCTTCCACTCGTCCCCCTCCCTGATGCGCACGAGATGGTAAGCGTTACGAAGGTCCAACTTAGTGAAAAACCTGGCTCCCTGCAGGATCTCGAAGGCTGAAGACATAAGAGGAAGCGGATAACGATTCTTCACTGTTATGTCATTCAGCCCTCGATAATCTATGCAGGGGCGCAGAGACCCGTCCTTCTTCTTGACAAAAAAAAACCCCGCTCCGGCGGGAGAGGAGGAGGGGACTATGGTACCGGCGTCAAGAGCTACAGACAAATAATCTTCGAGAGCCTTACGTTCGGGAGCCGACAGAGAGTATAGTCTACCCCGGGGGGGGGGGGGGTTCCCGGAAGGAGATCAATACTACAATCATACGACCGGTGTGGAGGAAGAGAGGTGGCCCTGGACCGACTGAACACCGTGCGCAGATCGTGATATTCCTCCGGCACCCCTGTCAAATCACCAGGCTCCTCCTGTGAAGAAGAGACAGAGGAAACAGGAGGGATAGCAGACATTAAACATTTCACATGACAAGAGACGTTCCAGGAGAGGATAGAATTACTAGACCAATTAATGGAAGGATTATGACAAACTAGCCAGGGATGGCCCAAAACAACAGGTGTAAAAGGTGAACGAAAAATTAAAAAAGAAATGGTTTCACTATGATTACCAGAAACAGTGAGGGTTAAAGGTAGCGTCTCACGCTGAATCCTGGGGAGAGGACTACCATCCAGGGCGAACAAGGCCGTGGGCTCCTTTAACTGTCTGAGAGGAATGTCATGTTCCCGAGCCCAGGTCTCGTCCATAAAACAGCCCTCCGCCCCAGAGTCTATTAAGGCACTGCAGGAAGCTGACGAACCGGTCCAGCGTAGATGGACCGACAAGGTAGTGCAGGATCTTGAAGGAGAGACAGGAGTAGTAGCGCTCACCAGTAGCCCTCCGCTTACTGATGAGCTCTGGCCTTTTACTGGACATGAAGTGACAAAATGACCAGCGGAACCGCAATAGAGACAGAGGCGGTTGGTGATTCTCCGTTCCCTCTCCTTAGTCGAGATGCGGATACCTCCCAGCTGCATGGGCTCAGCACCCGAGCCGGCAGAGGAAGATGGTAGTGATGCGGAGAGGGGGGCAACGGAGAACGCGAGCTCCTTTCCACGAGCTCGGTGACGAAGATCAACCCGTCGCTCAATGCGAATAGCGAGTTCAATCAAGGAATCCACGCTGGAAGGAACCTCCCGGGAGAGAATCTCATCCTTTACCTCTGCGCGGAGACCCTCCAGAAAATGAGCGAGCAAAGCCGGCTCGTTCCAGCCACTGGAGGCAGCAAGAGTGCGAAACTCAATAGAGTAGTCTGTTATGGATCGATTACCTTGACATAGGGAAGACAGGGCCCTGGAAGCCTCCTCCCCAAAAACAGATCGATCAAAAACCCGTATCATCTCCTCCTTAAAGTCCTGATACTGGTTAGTACACTCAGCCCTTGCCTCCCAGATTGCCGTGCCCCACTCACGAGCCCGTCCAATAAGGAGAGATATGACGTAGGCGACACGAGCAGTGCTCCTGGAGAAAGTGTAGGGCTGGAGAGAAAACACAATATCACACTGGGTGAGGAACGAGCGGCATTCAGTGGGCTCCCCAGAGTAACACGGCGGGTTATTGATTCTGGGCTCCGGAGATTCGAAAGCCCTGGAAGTGGCCGGTGGATCGAGGCGGAGATGGTGAACCTGTTCTGTGAGGTTGGAGACTTGGGTGGCCAGGGTCTCAACGGCATGTCGAGCAGCAGACAGTTCCTGCTCGTGTCTGCCTAGCATCGCTCCCTGGATCCCGACGGCTGAGTGGAGAGGATCCGAAGTCGCTGGGTCCATTCTGGGTCGGATTCTTCTGTTACGGTGCGTGAATGAGGACCCAAAAGCGAATTAACTTAAACAGAGCTTCTTTAATTACCAAACATAGGTAGGCTCAGACGGACCGGCAGATTCCGACAGGACAAGACAAGGTTACAGCAAACATGACGACAGTCTGGTTCAGGCATGAAACACAACAAACAAGAATCCGACAAGGACAGGAGCAGAAACAGAGAGAGATATAGGGACCTAATCAGAGGGAAAAAGGGAACAGGTGGGAAAAGGGGTGATGAGGTGGTTAGGAGGAAACAAGGCACAGCTGGGGGAAAGAGGGGGAGAAAAGGTAACCTAACAACGACCAGCAGAGGGAGACAGGGTGAAGGGAAAGGACAGAGACAAGACACAACATGACAGTACATGACACAATGACTCGAGACTTCCTTAGATATCGTGCACCAGCTGTTGTTTTCTCTCCCCTAATCAAACCAAATGTTATTTGTCACATGCGCCGAATTCAACAGAACACGACAGACCTTATAGTGAAAGGGGAGCGGAGAGAAAACATTGTATATATATAGTGGGGCAAAAAAAGCATTTAGTCAGCCACCAATTGTGCAAGTTCTCCCACTTTAAAAGATGAGAGAGGCCTGTAATTTTCATCATAGGTACACTTCAACTATGACAGACAAAATTAGAAAAAAAATCCAGAAAATCACATTGTAGGATTTTTAATGAATTTATTTGCAAATTATGGTGGAAAATAAGTATTTGGTCAATAACATAAGTTTATCTCAATACTTTTTGTAAGTCTTCACAAGGTTTTCACACACTGTTGCTTGTATTTTGGCCCATTCCTCCATGCAGATCTCTGGTAGCCAGAGTAAGCTGGCTAGCTTTTGATGGGAGTTCTGGAGTCTTACCAACATTTCTAATTCACCTTATGTCTCCAGACATTAGCAGTATCTTTTTTATTACAACAAAAATCACAGGGTAATATAGACCTATAGGCTACTGCTGACACAGGGTAGTATAGACCTATATACTGCTGACACAGGGTAATATAGACCTATAGGCTACTGCTGACACAGGGTAGTATAGGCCTATAGACTACTGCTGACACAGGGTAATATAGACCTATAGGCTACTGCTGACACAGGGTAGTATAGACCTATAGGCTACTGCTGACACAGGGTAGTATAGACCTATAGACTACTGCTGACACAGGGTAGTATAGACCTATATACTGCTGACACAGGGTAGTATAGACCTATATACTACTGCTGACACAGGGTAGTATAGTCTACTACTGACACAGGGTAGTATAGACCTATAGGCTACTGCTGACACAGTGTAGTATAGACCTTTAGACTACTGCTGACACAGGGTAGTATAGACCTATAGGCTACTGCTGACACAGGGTAGTATAGTCTACTGCTAACACAGGGTAGTATAGTCTACTGCTGACACAGGGTAGTATAGGCTATTGCTGACACAGGGTAGTATAGACCTATAGGCTACTGCTGACACAGTGTAGTATAGACCTATAGACTACTGCTGACACAGGGTAGTATAGACCTATAGGCTACTGCTGACACAGGGTAGTATAGACCTATAGGCTACTGCTGACACAGGGTAGTATAGACCTATAGGCTACTGCTGACACTAACAAACAAGCATTTCGCTCCACCCGCAAACACCTGCAATAACATCTGCTAAATATGTGTATGTGACCAATATTTGATTTGAACAGATCAATAAAAACCACCTTGTCTGCATCCACATCATCTATGAAAAGGAAAAGACACAATTTGTGCAACGTGAAGTCCATCTAACCTGGACGAGGAAATGATTGTCCAACAACTAAGTTTCAAGTGTCTCTGACTGACCCAATAATAAAGAGTGAATATGTGCACAGAGCCTCACCAGGGATATGGATGATGCTGTCTACTGGGGACAATAAAATAACCTGAACTTATCCACTACATGAGAGAGAGCAGGAGGAAGGAGAGAGAGGAGGAGGAGAGTAGAGAGATGATTCAATACCCCCATCATCACCTGAAGACTGTACACCACAGAGACAAAGATGAACTGATTTAAATAGTTATTACAGAGACCAGTTGGTAGACTGGAGACTGTTGAGCTGAGTCAGGACAGACTGATTTAAATAGTTATTAGAGACCAGTTGGTAGACTGGAGACTGTTGAGCTGAGTCAGGACAGACTGATTTACATAGTTATTACAGAGACCAGTTGGTATACTGGAGAGACCGCTGAGCTGAGTCAGGACAGACTGATTTATTAAATAGGTTTTCAGAGACTCCTCCTTCAGGTGTCAAAACACATAGGGTTGATTTGTATAAACTCCTCTGTACGTTTCCATGGAAAATGCTGTAACTAATCAAATGTGACTCACCTCCTATAGGCCTATTCCATGGGACTGACTCACCTCCTATAGGCCTATTCCATGGGACTGACTCACCTCCTATAGGCCTATTCCATGGGACTGACTCACCTCCTATAGGCCTATTCCATGGGACTGACTCACCTCCTATAGGCCTATTCCATGGGACTGACTCACCTCCTATAGGCCTATTCCATGGGACTGACTCACCTCCTATAGGTCTATTCCATGGGACTGACTCACCTCCTATAGGCCTATTCCATGGGACTGACTCACCTCCTATAGGCCTATTCCATGGGAATTATACATTTTCATGTAAATCTGCCATTGAGAATGGCATGTCAAATCAAATCAAATCAATTCAAATCAAATGTATTTATAAAGCCCTTCTTACATCAGCTGACGTCTCAAAATGCTGTACAGAAACCCAGCCTAAAACCCCAAACAGCAAGCAATGCAGGTGTAGAAGCACGGTGGCTAGGAAAAACTCCCTAGAAAGGCCAAAACCTAGGAAGAAACCTAGAGAGGAACCAGGCTATGTGGGGTGGCCAGTCCTCTTCTGGCTGTTCCGGGTGGAGATTATAACAGAACATGGCCAAGATGTTCAAATGTTCATAAATGACCAGCATGGTCCAATAATAATAATCACAGGCAGAACAGTTGAAACTGGAGCAGCAGCACGGCCAGGTGGACTGGGGACAGCAAGGAGTCATCATGTCAAGTAGTCCTGAGGCATGGTCCTAGGGCTCAGGTCCTCTGAGAGAGAGAAAGAAAGAGAGAATTAGAGAGATAAAACTTAAATTCACACAGGACAACGAATAGGACAGGAGAAGTACTCCAGATATAACAAACTGACCCTAGGCCCCCGACACATAAACTACTGCAGCATAAATACTGGAGGCTGAGACAGGAGGGGTCAGATGACACCCCCGGACAGGGCCAAACAGGAAGGATATAACCCCACCCACTTTGCCAAAGCACAGCCCCCATACCACTAGAGGGATATCTTCAACCACCAACTTACCATCCTGAGACAAGGCCGAGTATAGCCCACAAAGATCTTCACCACGGCAAAACCCAAGGGGGGGCGCCAACCCAGACAGGAAGATCACATCAGTGACTCAACCCACTCAAGTGACGGATCCCTCCTAGGGACGGTATGAAAGAGCCCTAGTAAGCTAGGCTTTTCCTAGATAAGTGTTTTAAAGAAATGGGGAGACTTGGGTATTTGTTTTTGGATCGAAGCTGTAGAGATCAGTCAGGAATTGATCTTCTCATTCGCATTCATCAGCTGTACAGTTGCAAGCTGTTATTTTTGCGTTTTGGACCAAAGTGAACTTTTAACACATTGACTTTGTTTGAACATGATTTCATAAACAAAATCTTAGGAGGAAAAGTCATGTTGAATGTTTTTAATCTCCTGCCCTTCCTTCTCCTGACGGTTGTCTGGCAAACTGATTATCAAATTCCCCAGATGAACCTTGACTTGTTAGTTTAATGCAGAATGAATGTACCCTCTCTGTTCTCCTAGATGCTGAACCCGGATGTAGTGACTGTCTACACTGAGAGTTTTTCTTCCTCTCTCATGATCTATCAATGATCTATCAATGCCTCAGGATGCCACTGAGTAAATATTATCTTACTGGATGAGGAACTCTTCTCTCATGATGTATCAATGCCTCAGGATGTCACTGATTAAATATTATCTTACTGAATGAGGAACTCTTCTGTCATGATTTCTGGGAGAAGGTGTGTCTGAAGTAAACAGAGCACCCGGCCTGCAAGCAGTCAACTTCCTTTTCATTTTGTTTATTACATTGACCAGAAAACCTGTACTTGTCTGTTTAAATGAGTCCTGTCTGGCATAATCATCTGACGCCATCTTAGTTGCCTAGTGGGTAGAGTGTCCACCCTGATAGGGGATTGGGGTTTGATCCCTGGTTGAGTCATACCAAAGACTGTAAAAAATGGGACCAGATGTGTCTCTGCTTGGTTACGGTTGCTGAGATCACATTCATTAATATTCCACAAGGCCTCCGACACAAAAACTCAAAGAAGTCCAAATGTTTAGTATGATGTCTCATAAAGGCCTTACCTACATTACAGATATGTTTACATCTGAATGAAACAGAGGAATATGTGTCCTACTGAATGAAATGGAGGAAGATGTGTCCTACTGAATGAAATGGAGGAAGATGTGTCCAACTGAAGGAAATGGAGGAAGATGTGTCCTACTGAATGAAATGGAGGAAGATGTGTCCTACTGAATGAAACAGAGGAAGATGTGTCCTACTGAATGAAATGGAGGAAGATGTGTCCTACTGAATGAAATGGAGGAAGATGTGTCCTACTGAATGAAATGGAGGAAGATGTGTCCTACTGAATGAAAAGGAGGAAGATGTGTACAACTTGGTGCATTCTGTCGTCTGACCACTGCTGAGTTTATTTCCAGTAACTGAAGTAGTTCACAGTAACAGCTGACACAAAGCTGTGTATGTAGAGTTAGAAAATGTGGTCAGAGCAGCACTGGGCTGTTTCAATGGATTTAAACTAAACCTCTTGGTCATGTAGAGAAACTAACCAACCTGTCACGGCTCGAAGAGTGATGGGTGTGGAGTCAGGCGCAGAGAGCAGAGGATTCGGAAAAACACTTTATTTCCATACAAACACTGCGCACAAAGAGGATGACGCCGAACTCAGGCCTACAACACTCCAAAAATGTACTACGCAGGTACATACGCTGTACAGCGGACAAACCAAAAGACAGGAACACTCCTTGACCAAAATCAGCAAACAAGCACGAACACAGGCGGGCTAACTGAACTTAAATAACCTCAACCCGAAACCCCAAACAAGGAACAGGTGAAACCAATTAGACCCAACAAAACGAAAAGGGGAAAAGGGATCGGTAGCAGCTGGTAGACCGGTGACGACGACCGCCGAGCGTCACCTGAACGGGAAGGGGAGCCACCTTCGGTAGGAGTCGTGACACAACCATTATCACATTGAATAAGAGCTTTCTACGTGGTTTCTAATTGGAGTTATTTAGCTGTGTTACTTTGTTCCCCAGTCTAACCTACCTTCATGTATAATATTTAAAATGACTGCTTCGCTTAAGTAAAACATTTTTAAATTCTTCAATTACCAGCTGAAGCAGGTCACATAATTAAACTTCATGTAAAATTTCATACACCAGTCAGAGTTATACTTAAACTACATCTTTAATAATAAGAGCTTTGCAATAGCCTTTTGACTTTCAATGATGCGCTATCTCTAATGAACCATTGAAAGTGACTACAGAAAATGACAAAGATCTTTTATAGCCAAGATACACCCCTCTCAGCCTACATGACAAACCACAGATCTTAGGAACAGTTCACAAAGAAATACTTTTACTTAAGAGAGAGGAGTATCCCATAGCCAGATAGCATTCGCTATAAACTATCGTTCAGTTTAGTCCCTAAGACGAGGTTCTAATCTCATTCCTGGTACTTCATAGCACAGAACCATTACCTCATCCAATGGCATAACTCAATTGTCAACTCTAGATACTCCTATCTCAAGTAAACCCCCTCTTGACCCCACTCCTGGACAAGCTCACTGAGGGGAGTGACTTGCGCACAGACATTGTGGAGACAAGTAATTGGTTCCCCCTTAATCACGCCATCCCTTCACATGGTTTAACAGATAAATTCACATATGAAGACAATGTTCCATTCTGTCCTCCTTCCTTTCTGATATTCTGCATAGCACCAGAGGCATGTAATAGACAAGCCTGACCTCTCCCCTCTCTGGGCACCAAGTGACTGAGCCCCAGCTGGGTGAAGAAATGCAACTGCCAACACTAGAGTCTATTAGAAATACATTCTAATAAAACCTATTTCACATGAGAATATTATGCAGATATGACATCTGAATTACTTATGTTACCCAACTAATTCTGATTCATTCACCGCAAATTACCTTTGTAATTGTGACTTAAAAGTTGTGGACATTTATTTGCTAATTGTTTAAATGAAATGTTCCTTGAATGTTGGCTTGTATGACCTATGCAGTGGCTCCCAAACGTTTTATAGTCCCGTACCCCTTCAAACATTCAACCTCCAGCTGTACCCAATCTAGCACCAGGGTCAGCTGTACCCCCTCTAGCACCAGGGTCAGCTGTACCCCCTCTAGCACCAGGGTCAGCTCTACCCCCTCTAGCACCAGGATCAGCTCTACCCCCTCTAGCACCAGGGTCAGCTGTACCCCCTCTAGCACCAGGGTCAGCTGTACCCCCTCTAGCATCTAGCACCAGGGTCAGCTGTACCCCCTCTAGCACCAGAGTCAGCTGTAACCCCTCTAGCACCAGGGTCAGCTGTACCCCCTCTAGCACCAGGGTCAACTGTACCCCCTCTAGCACCAGGGTCAGCTGTACCCCCTCTAGCACCAGGGTCAGCACACTCTCAACGGTTGTTTTATGCTATCGTTGTAAGCCTGCCACACACACACTATACGATACATTTATTAAACAGAAGAATGAGTTTTTGTCACATCCCGGCTCTTATGGCCGTTTTGGAGCAGTGGCTTCTTCCTTGATGAACAGCCTTTCAGGTTATGTCGATATAGGACTCGTTTTACTGTGGATATAGATACTTTGATGTTGTTCTGGGATTGATTTGCACTTTTCGCACCAAAGTACGTTCATCTCTAGGAGAAAGAAGGCGTCTCCTTCCTGAGTGGTATGACGGCTGCGTGGTCCCATGGTGTTTATACTTGTGTACTATTGTTTGTACAGATGAACGTGGTACCTTCAGGCATTTGGAAATTGCTCCCAAGGATGAACCAGACTTGTGGAGGTCCACATTTTTTTCTGAGGTCATGGCTGATTTCTTTTGATTTTCCCATGATGTCAAGCAAAGAGGCACTGAGTTTGAAGGTAGGCCTTGAAATACATCCACAGGTACACCTCCAATTGCCTGTCCTAGCCAGTCCTCCACAATAGTATGGGACTTGCCTGTCCTAGCCAGTCCTCCACAATAGTATGGGACTTGCCTGTCCTAGCCAGTCCTCCACAATAGTATGGGACTTGCCTGTCCTAGCCAGTCCTCCACAATAGTATGGGACTTGCCTGTCCTATCCACTCGGTAGCTCACCATATAAGACGCTTCTAGCCCCTTCTTATTAATGATATCTGTTGTTTTCATACATGTCTTACTACTTGAAAGTTGTTCATAATTCTCGCTCAAAATACTCCTGTGGCTTATTTTAAAATTAGCATGTTTTGTTTCTAAATGTTTCGTCTGTTTGTGAGATAGTACTTTTGCACATATAATAAATAAACTGTGGCTGAGGAAAGGTTGCTAGATCGAATCCCTGAGCTGAGAAGGGAAAAATATGTTGTTCTGCCACTGAACAAGGCAATTAACCCACTGTTCCTAGACCAGTTAACCCACTGTTCCTAGACCAGTTAACCCACTGTTCCTAGACCAGTTAACCCACTGTTCCTAGACCAGTTAACCCACTGTTCCAAAACCAGTTAACCCACTGTTCCTAGACCAGTTAACCCACTGTTCCTAGACCAGTTAACCTGCACTGTAGGCTATTCAATTTCTACTGTAGGCTATTCAGTTCCTACTGTAGGCTATTCAGTTCCTACTGTAGGCTATTCAGTTCCTACTGTAGCCAAACCAATCCCTCCTAATATACTGGTCCAACAGTATGTTTCAGGTGATTATAGATAAACCAATCCCACCTAATATACTGGTCCAACAGTATGTTTCAGGTGATTATAGGTAAACCAATCCCTCCTAATATACTGGTCCAACAGTATGTTTCAGGTGATTATAGGTAAACCAATCCCTCCTAATATACTGGTCCAACAGTATGTTTCAGGTGATTATAGGTAAACCAATCCCTCCTAATATACTGGTCCAACAGTATGTTTCAGGTGATTATAGGTAAACCAATCCCTCCTAATATACTGGTCCAACAGTATGTTTCAGGTGATTATAGGTAAACCAATCCCTCCTAATATACTGGTCCAACAGTATGTTTCAGGTGATTATAGGTAAACCAATCCCTACTATTGGAGACACCACTGTGCTCCCATTGATTAATGTTAACCGGTTAGATTCATTATTATAGGGAAGAGACAGTTCTGCCAAATTGAACACCAACATTTTGTGGCTGAGGAGGACAAGAGTTCTTTCACCATTAATGCTCGGCTGGACAACAGACAGTCTTTTTAAAGTTGTGGCCAGAGTGATGTCCGAGTCCATCTGGGTCACGGCACCAAATATTGTGGAAAATTAGATCCAAAGATGAAGGCAGAGACTTTTTAATTGTATAGAAACATCTTTAATCAAGCAGCTGCAGGGGACATGATTCTGATTTCACAGGGAAGAACCTCCTGAGTAAATGGTTCCATGTCCCTGATATAGTGGGAGGTGATAATATCATCAGATTGTTGCACAACAGTTATTTATACCAGCAACAGTTCTAGAACACAATGGCCTTGTGTTTAAGGTGTGTTTAATGTACAGACACACCAGGACTCTATGAAAGGCATGACATCACAGTCCAACACAGAACATGTCCCTTGAGAAGTTACAACAGTTCAACACAAATTCTGCCACCACACTTCCCCCTTTGGTGCCATGGAATCCATAGGCATCACCAAACATGACATATCTGAGATGTTGTCTGACAGAACTGAAGACTTTCTGGTTTCTGGGAAATGGGCATTTTACACAGAAAGGGGTGGCCTCAATGGAACTACTAAAAGGTCATGTAATAATGACAATCCAGGGAGGAGGGAGATTCAATAGGGATTGGGGTCATTTAGATGGCAGTAGGTACTATCCTCTCCAATAGGATAATATCAGTAGGTACTATCCTGTCCAATAGGATAATATCAGTAGGTACTATCCTCTCCAATAGGATAATATCAGTAGGTACTATCCTGTCCAATAGGATAATATCAGTAGGTACTATCCTCTCCAATAAGATATCAGTAGGTACTATCCTCTCCAATAGGATAATATCAGTAGGTACAATCCTCTCCAATAGGACCATTTGGATCCACAATAAAGGGTGAAAGTGTAGAGATCCGTCAGGTCATTCAAGTTTACTTCTGTGGTAACATGACCATCTGGTGGGGTAGGAGATACTGCTGTTTCACACAATCTCCTCGCCAAGGTTGTCAGGCATGAGAACAGCCAGAATGATATCACAAGGACCAACCAGGGCAAGGAGACCTTGCAACATGAGAGTTCCAATGTTCCCCAGGCTATTTTTAACCCATGCAAACAGATGCCAACCCTACTCGTTATCTCGCTTGTTTACAGTAGCAACCACCTGTCTTATAGTGGAAAAAGACTCAGCAACCCCAATGGAGGAATCCGGAATGTAATTATAACATTCTGAACAACATCCACACTTTTCTGCTTGGAGAATATCCAAAGACAATATTTGTAAGACCATGGTAATTATAGCCATAAGTTCAGCAATTCATTCTTCAATAGCATTAGCATCCAACATTCTTTCAACTTCATTGGCTAGTTATCTAATGGAATCAAGCACAGTTGTCATGCCATCAATGAGAATTAATGCAGAGAAAAAAACACTTCACGGTCAGTTACAATGGTCCAACCTATACAAGTGGGAGAAATGGGTGTTTTGGGGGAACTGGGGTAGAATCTACAGCAGTAACAACATAGGCATAATAGTAGAATCATGACCAGTTTGTAGACAGATAATAGTAGGTTTCCCCCCACACACCTACAATGTTCCACTTACTGAGGAATTAGGTTTAGTTTGCACACTGTCATTGTTGAGTTAATAGCGTATCCCCAACGACATGTTAGGGTGGAATGTTCCATTTCTCAATAGTAAGGGAGTATTTTTGTAGACAGAAATGTTAAACTTACAAGGACTTTCCCCCAACTGAAGACCAGTTCCATTTGCTACATAACACAATAACCTGGGGGAGAGTAGACCAGGGTGATATATATATAACTGTCACGTTCGTCGTAACGAGGAGACCAAGGCGCAGCGTGATTTGAATACATTCTTCTTTAATTAAAACACTTAAACAAACTAACAAAACGAACATGACGCCACAAACAACTAGTGCTGACATGCAGCTCTACACACAGACAATAACCCACAAAACCAAACATGGAAAATGGCAACCTAAATAGGATCCCCAATCAGAGACAACGATAAACAGCTGTCTCTGATTGTGAACCAATTCAGGCCACCATAGACCTACATTTACCTAGACAATACCAAAACCCCATAGATATACAAAAAACCCCTAGACAGGACAAAAACACACATACCACCCCTCGTCACAACCCCTGACCTAACCAAGATAATAAAGAAAACAAAGACAACTAACTAAGGTCAGGGCGTGACACTAACACAATAACCTGGGGGAGAGTCGGGTTGTTTGGGCAGAGAAGTGGGATTATTAAAATAAAATCTTCTCATATAATACACCGCATTCTCTATCCAATCAAGCTTTCGGTCTGTAAGGTTACCTGCTTTGGTCCACACCAATATTTCATAAGCACCGAGGGGAATAGTTAGTAATGGTATACAACCTCAACAATCTGATGTCATAGTCTCAGCCCTGTCTAGTAACCATCCACAAATCCAACAATCTGATACGTTCTGTATTACAGTCATATTACTAACTAATCTACGGTGGACGGTTGGGCATGGGGCTAGCAACCCCTTCCCAGAAGACCTTTGTGCTACAGAAACAGCAACAAATGACAATCCTAAAACTGGATGGGAAGATCTCCCAGATCTCTCAGATCTCCTAGAGTCCCAGATCTCCCTGATCTCCCAGAGTCCCAGATCTCCCAGAGTCCCAGATCTCCCAGAGTCCCAGATCTCCCAGATCTCCCAGAGTCCCAGATCTCCCTGATCCCCCAGAGTCCCTGATCTCCCAGAGTCCCAGATCTCTCAGATCTCCCTGATCTCCCAGAGTCCCAGATCTCTCAGATCTCCCTGATCTCCCAGAGTCCCAGATCTCCCAGAGTCCCAGATCTCCCAGATCTCCCAGAGTCCCAGATCTCCCAGATCTCCCAGAGTCCCAGATCTCCCAGATCTCCCTGATCCCCCAGAGTCCCTGATCTCCCAGAGTCCCAGATCTCCCAGATCTCCCAGGTCTCCCAGAGTCCCAGATCTCTCAGATCTCCCAGATCTCCCTGATCTCCCAGAGTCCCCGATCTCCCAGATCTCTCAGATCTCCCTGATCTCCCAGAGTCCCAGATCTCTCAGATCTCCCTGATCTCCCAGAGTCCCAGATCTCTCAGATCTCCCTGATCTCCCAGAGTCCCAGATCTCCCAGAGTCCCAGATCTCTCAGATCTCCCTGATCTCCCAGAGTCCCAGATCTCCCTGATCTCCCAGAGTCCCAGATCTCCCAGAGTCCCAGATCTCTCAGATCTCCCTGAGTCCCAGATCTCTCAGATCTCCCAGAGTCCCAGATCTCTCAGATCTCCCAGAGTCCCAGATCTCTCAGATCTCTCTGATCTCCCAGAGTCCCAGATCTCCCGTACTTGTATAACCACCATCAGTTTTTGTGTTTTATTTTCTTATTTCACCTTTATTTCAAATCACATTTATTTATATAGCCCTTCGTACATCAGCAAGCAGGTGTAGAAGCACGTATTTAACCAGGTTGGCCAGTTTAGAACAAGTTCTCATCTACAACTGCGACCTGGCCAAGATAAAGCATAGCAGTGCAACACAAACAACATCACAGAGTTACACATGGAGTAAACATGAAAGAGCACCAGAGAGGCAGAGAATCCCAGTGGAAAGAAGGGAACCGGCCAGGCAGAGACAGCAAGGGCGGGTTCGTTGCTCCAGAGCCTTTCCGTTCACCCTCCCACTCCTGGGCCAGACTACACTCAATCAATATGACCCACTGAAGAGATGAGTCTTCAGTTAAGACTTAAAAGTTGAGACCGAGTTTGCGTCTCTCACATGGGTAGGCAGACCGTTCCATAAAAATGGAGCTCTATAGGAGAAAGCCCTGCCTCCAGCTGTTTGCTTAGAAATTCTAGGGACAATTAGGAGACCTGCGTCTTGTGACCGTAGCGTACGTGTAGGTATGTACGGCAGGACCAAATCAGAGAGATAGGTAGGAGCAAGCCCATGTAATGCTTTGTAGGTTAGCAGTAAAACCTTGAAATCAGCCCTTGCCTTGACAGGAAGCCAGTGTAGGGAGGCTAGCACTGGAGTAATATGATCATTTTTTGGGGTTCTAGTCATGATTCTAGCAGCTGTATTTAGCACTAACTGAAGTGTATTTAGTGCTTTATCCGGGTAGCCGGAAAGTAGAGCATTGCAGTAGTCTAACCTAGAAGTGACAAAAGCATGGATACATTTTTCTGCATCATTTTTGGACAGAAGGTTTCTGATTTTTGCAACGTTACGTAGATGGAAAAAAGCTGTCCTTGAAACAGTCTTGATATGTTCTTCAAAAGAAAGATCAGGGTCCAGAGTAACGCCGAGGTCCTTCACAGTTTTATTTGAGACTGTACAACCATTAAGATTAATTGTCAGATTCAACAGAAGATCTCTTCTGTTGTGTCCGAGTTTAAAAGTAGAAAGTTTGCAGCCATAAGTCTCCAGCTTCAGTGATTTTTGCATTTCGTTCCAGTCATTGGCAGCAGAGAACTGGAAGGAAAGGCAGCCAAAAGAGGTGTTGGTGTGGGTAACTGGTGAAAGGAGTCAGGCACAGGAGAGCTGAGATGCGTGGACAAGGTATTTAATTCAAGAAAAAAAACACCAGTATAAACACAATACTATGGTGCTGGAAAAATACCGTTACCGCGAAATAAACGGGCGTTTTTTTCTTGAATTAAATACCTTGTCCACGCATCTCAGCTCTCCTGTGCCTGACTCCTTTCACCAGTTACCCACACCAACACCTCTTTTGGCTGCCTTTCCTTCCAGTTCTCTGCTGCCAATGACAACCCCGGTTGTGAGGGTTTTCCTCCTCCTCTTCGTCTGAGGAGAAGCGAGAAGGATCGGAGGACCAATGCACAGCGTGGTAAGTGTCCATGGTTGTTTATTTAAAAACATAAACTGAACACTATGAATACAAAAACAATAAACGTGAACAAACCGAAACAGTACCGTGTGGCGACAAACACAGACACTGAAACAATCACCCACAAAACCTCAGTGAAACCCAGGCTACCTAATGTTGATTTTCAATCAGAGACAACTATCGACACCTGCCTCTGATTGAGAACCATACTAGGCCGAAAACAGAACCAACCTAGAAACACAAAACTTAGAATGCCCACCCAACTCACGTCCTGACCAACTAAAACAAACAAATAACACAAGAACTAGGGTCAGAACGTGACAATAATACCAGCCTTCAGATACAGCCTAACAATAAAACAAACACGCACACAAACATGGGTAAACCAGAGGGTTAAATAATGACAATGAGGGAATTGAAACCAGGTGTGTAAAAAACCAAGACAAAACTATTGGAAAATTAAAAGTGGATCGGTGATGGCTAGAAAGCCAGTGAAGTTGACTGCTGAACGCCGCACGAACAAGGAGAGGGACCGACTCCGGCGGAAGTCGTGACTGGCTTTGGGGATGACCAGTGAAATATACCTGCTGGAAAGCGTGCTACAAGTGGGTGCTGTTATGGTGACCAGTGAGCTGAGATAAGCCAGGGATTTACCTAGGAAAGACTTATAGATGACTTGAGGTTTGTCGCAAAAACTGAATATGAAGCGAGGGTCAGCCAACGAGAGCATACAGGTCGCAGTGTTGGGTGGTATATGGGGCTTTGGTGACAAAACGGATGGCACTGTGATAGACTACATCCAATTTTCTGAGTAGAGTGTTGGAGGCTATTTTGTAAATGACATCGCTGAAGTCAAGGATCGGTAGGATAGTGAGTTTTACGGGGGTATGTTTAGCAGCATGAGCGAAGGAGGCTTTGTTGCGAAATAGGAAGCCGATTCTAGATTTAATTTTGGATTGGAGATGCTTAATGTGAGTATGGAAGGAGAGTTTACAGTCTAACCAGACACCTAGGTATTTGTAGTTGTCCACATATTCTGTGCAGTCAGAACCGTCCAGAGTAGTGATGCTGGACGGGCGGGCGGGTGTGGGAAGCAATCGATTGAAGAGCATGCATTTAGTTTTACTAGCATTTCAGAGCAGTTGGGAGGCGACGGAAGGAGAGTTGTATGGCACAGAAGCGCGTTTGGAGGTTTGTTAACTTCTTATGGCTTGGGGTCAGTGTTTCGATGTCTGGATGAGAAGCGTGCCCAAATTACTCAGGCCCAGAAGCTAGGATATGCATATAATTGGTAGATTTGGATAGAAAAAACTGTACCGTTTCTAAAGCTGTTAAAATAATGTCTGTGAGTACAAAAATTGGCAAAAGTGGTAATTGAAGCCCAGGAATGGCTTAATGGATCTCTTCAGCTGCTGGGAGATGGGCCTAGTTTGAGGTTAGCTCAAGGCTAACTGGTGCTTGCCTCGGGACAGAGGCATTAGCTAACAGTAGCCACTCGGTTGCAGCTAACTAGGGTCCAGAGCTTGCGGCAGGAATCCGGTGATGTGGTAGAGAGAAGCAGTCCGATATGCTCTGGGTTGATAATGCGCTGTGCAGAGTGGCAGGTTCGAGCTAAGTGAAGGTGAAGACCGCTAGCCGTGGCTAACAATGACTAGTAGCTAGTAACCTGATGGAGGTTCCAGTTATAAGGGAAATAAATAGCAGATCTGCACCACATTGGGTGAGGCTGGTTGCAGGAAAGAATATTTAGTTTGTAGATAGAAAGTGAGACTAAAATATACATGACAAAAATACTATTTACATGCAATAACGGGATAAGACAAAGACAAACACACGTCCGACTGCTACGCCATCTTGGGTCTGGGACATTTCTAGCTAATTGTTAGAAAGTGTTTGACCCAGAGAACCCCAGAATGTTAATGTCCTCTTTTCTTCTCATCATATCACTGGGGTCACCAGGGTCATCAGGGTCCAGGTTCGGGTCTGTGGGGTCACCAGGGTTCAGGTTAAGGTCAGTGGGGTCACCAAGGTCCAGGTTCAGGTCAGAGGGGACACCAGGGTCCAGGTTCGGGTCAGTGGGTTCACCAGGGTCACCGGGGTCCAGGTTCAGGTCAGTGGTGTCACCAGGGTCCAGGTTCAGGTCAGCGGGGTCACCAGGTTCAGGTCATTAGGGTCACCAGGGTCCAGGTTCAGGTCAGTGGGGTCACCAGGGTCCAGGTTCAGGTCAGTGGGGCCACCAGGGTCCAGGTTCAGGTCAATGGTGTCACTAGGGTCCAATTAGTGGTCAAGACTGGACAAGGAGGGTTGGATAAACTCTTCTCTATGAAGATGAGTCATGTCTGGTATAATTAGTGGTCAAGACTGGACAAGGAGGGTTGGATAAACTCCTCTCTATGAAGATGAGTCCTGTCTGGTATAATTAGTGGTCAAGACTGGACAAGGAGGGTTGGATAAACTCCTCTGTATGTGGAACAGGTGTGACTATTTATCATGTGTAACAATCAAACCTCCCTATTGGCTGTGTGTTCCACATTCTAAAGTAGAACCATAAGCTACAGGAGGTGAGTCACGTTTTATTTGTTACAGCAGTTTCCATGGAAATGAACAGAGGAGTTTATGCAAATCAACCCTATCTGTCTTGCCACCTGAAGGAGGAGTCTCTGAAAACCTATTTAAATCAATCTGTCCTGACTCAGCTCAACAGTCTCCAGTCTACCAACTGGTCTCTGTAATAACTATTTAAAACAGTCTGTCCTGACTCAGCTCAACAGTCTCCAGTCTACCAACTGGTCTCTGTAATAACTATTTAAATCAATCTGCCCTGACTCGGCTCAGCAGTCTCCAGTCTACCAACTGGTCTCTGTAATAACTATTTAAAACAGTCTGTCCTGACTCAGCTCAACAGTCTCCAGTCTACCAACTGGTCTCTGTAATAACTATTTAAATCAATCTGTCCTGACTCGGCTCAGCAGTCTCCAGTCTACCAACTGGTCTCTGTAACTTCATCTTTGTCTCTGTGGTGTACAGTCTTCAGGTGATGATGGGGGTATTGAATCATCTCTCTACTCTCCTCCTCCTCTCTCTCCTTCCTCCTGCTCTCTCTCATGTAGTGGAGAGGTTCAGTGATGTTCCACAGTGCAAGACGTTCTTCCTGGATGGGACAACTCCAAATCTCCCAGGTATTTTGGTTGATGGGACAGTCAAGGACCAGAACCGCTACAAGCCGATTTGCCAGAAGTACAAGAACACCTACATGTTTGCAACTCTCTACGACACGACCAACAAGATCCCTGTGTTCTCAGCCTACACCTTCTCTGGGGTTGGAAAGAGAGAGAAAAGACCAGACACATGGATGATTGAACCTCAGGTAATCAGACATCTTTTCAAAACGACATTTCATGCCAAGGTAGAACAATAACCTTTAATAGACAAGTACTACTACTAGCTAATGTTTCATTTATTAAAGGGATAGTTTCTAAAATAAAAAACAGAAATACCTTATTTACATATAAGTATTCAGACCCTGGTTTTGCTTTGTCATTATGGGGTATTGTGTGTAGATTGATGAGGGAAAAAAAACTATTTAATCAATTTTAGAATAAGTCTGTAACTTAACAAAATGTGGAAAAAGTCAAGGGGTCTGAATAGTTTCAGAATGCACTGTAATGTACAGGACTAATATACAGGTCTATTATACAGGTCAGGTCTGATATACAGGTCTAATATACAGGTCTACTATACAGGTCAGGTCTAATATACAGGTCTGATATACAGGTCTAATATACAGGTCTGATATACAGGTCTACTATACATGTCAGGTCTAATATACAGGTCTGATATACAGGTCTAATATACAGGTCAGGTCTAAAATACAGGTCTAATATACAGGTCAGGTCTAATATACAGGTCTGATATACAGGTCTACTATACAGGTCAGGTCTAATATACAGGTCTGATATACAGGTCAGGTCTAATATACAGGTCTGATATACAGGTCTACTATACAGGTCTAATATACAGGTCTAATATACAGGTCTGATATACAGGTCTAATATACAGGTCAGGTCTAATATACAGGTCTGATATACAGGTCTAATATAGAGGTCTAATATAGAGGTCTAATATACAGGTCTAATATAGAGGTCTAATATAGAGGTCTAATATACAGGTCTAATATACAGGTCTGATATACAGGTCTAATATACAGGTCTACTATACAGGTCTAATATACAGGTCTAATATACAGGTCTGATATACAGGTCAGGTCTAATATACAGGTCTAATATACAGGTCTGATATACAGGTCTGATATACAGGTCTAATATACAGGTCTGATATACAGGTCAGGTCTAATATACAGGTCTGATATACAGGTCAGGTCTAATATACAGGTCTAATATACAGGTCTGATATACAGGTCTGATATACAGGTCTAATATACAGGTCTGATATACAGGTCAGGTCTAATATACAGGTCTGATATACAGGTCTGATATACAGGTCAGGTCTGATATACAGGTCTAATATACAGGTCTAATATACAGGTCTGATATACAGGTCTGATATGCAGGTCTACTATACAGGTCTGATATGCAGGTCTAATATACAGGTCTGATATACAGGTCTGATATACAGGTCTAATATACAGGTCAGGTCTAATATACAGGTCTAATATACAGGACTAATATACAGGTCAGGTCTAATATACAGGTCAGGTCTAATATACAGGTCTAATATACAGGTCTACTATACAGGTCTAATATACAGGTCAGGTCTAATATACAGGTCTAATATACAGGCCTAATATACAGGTCTAATATACAGGTCAGGTCTAATATACAGGTCTGATATACAGGTCTAATATACAGATCTAATATACAGGTCTAATATACAGTTCTAATATACAGGTCAGGTCTAATATACAGGTCAGGTCTAATATACAGGTATGATGTACAGGTCAGTTCAGTGCCAGTATGCATGAATTATGAATGAATGATGAATATTGTTCCTACAGCTGGACGGAGGAATTGAACCAGTTATGGGTCTGGAGAAACAAGGGGTCATTTATACACACCAGGCTGTCAATCAGGATTATGATGAATACGGTAAAGACAAGAAGGTGAGCAAAGGTCACGTGTTTCCAAAAGCTTTTGCTCACCAACCCATTAATCAGAACTCCACCTTTACCCTGACAAACGCTGTTCCTCAAGTACAGTCATTTAATGAAGGTAGCTGGGGAAAGATGGAGTGTGAGGTTAGAAAGATACTCCTGAAGCAATGCCTTGATAATAATGGTCAACCCAAGGCCTATGTGGTGACTGGAGCAGTTCCCAGTGACAACAACAAACTGAACAACCGAGTGAACATCCCAGATCTCATGTGGACAGCCTACTGCTGTTACAACAACAAGAAGAAAGAGTGGATGGCCAAAGCACACTGGGGTGAGAACCAAGAGGAAACAAACAAACAAGTATTGAACCCCCATACCTTGTCAGAGCTGTATAACATGTTGAAACAGCACTACCCAGGTGATGGTGATGTCCAGGTGTTCCCAGATCAGTGTCCAAGAGGTTCTTCTCAGAAAGAGAGAGAGAAGAGCAGAGAGAGGGAGGTAGGAAGTGGGGATATTAGCAGGAAAGGGTTAATGAAATGTGATGAGGATTGTAAATGTGTCTCTTGGTAGGTGTCACAGATCATTCCCTGTCCCAGAGTTTGGTCCAGTGGTACATTCTGAATGTAATTCTATCACTGTTACCAAAGAGATACTATTATATGTTCTGAATGTAATTCTATCACTGTTACCATGGAGATACTATTATATGTTCTGAATGTAATTCTATCACTGTTACCATGGAGATACTATTATATGTTCTGAATGTAATTCTATCACTGTTACCATGGAGATACTATTATATGTTCTGAATGTAATTCTATCACTGTTACCATGGAGATACTATTATATGTCCTGAATGTAATTCTATCACTGTTACCATAGAGATACTATTATATGTTCTGAATGTAATTCTATCACTGTTACCATGGAGATACTATTATATGTCCTGAATGTAATTCTATCACTGTTACCATGGAGATACTATTATATGTTCTGAATGTAATTCTATCACTGTTACCATGGAGATACTATTATATGTTCTGAATGTAATTCTATCACTGTTACCATAGAGATACTATTATATGTTCTGAATGTAATTCTATCACTGTTACCATAGAGATACTATTATATGTTCTGAATGTAATTCTATCACTGTATGTATCCATCTTCTTCCCATCTGAAGGAATAAACATATATAATGAATGAAGCCTGTGAGAGTCTGGTGTTTTGTTCTCATGCTGTTTAAATGTAACCAAGTGACTCCAAAATGTTCCAATTCAACATTAAACAACGTTATTTGAGCTAAAAATATAAATGATTGAAAGCACTATTTTAGTTGTCAGTTATTCATTCAAACTTTGTCATAACTATGTGTCCAACCAGTCCAGCATACCAGCTAGCTACCATGTCTCTAAACATACCTGGAGCTGGTCAAGAAGCTACCATGTCTCTAAACATACCTGGAGCTGGTCAAGAAGCTACCATGTCTCTAAACATACCTGGAGCTGGTCAAGAAGCTACCATGTCTCTAAACATACCTGGAGCTGGTCAAGAAGCTACCATGTCTCTAAACATACCTGGAGCTGGTCAAGAAGCTACCATGTCTCTAAACGTGTCCTGGAGCTGGTCAAGAAGCTACCATGTCTCTAAACGTGTCCTGGGGCTGGTCAAGAAGCTACCATGTCTCTAAACATACCTGGAGCTGGAAAGAAGATACCATGTCTCTAAACATACCTGGAGCTGGAAAGAAGATACCATGTCTCTAAAGCTACATCACCCATAGGGGCGGCTCACTATATAATAGGAGAAATTTAAGAACCCACCCTGTATTGTATATAGGAGAGGTCAGGTAAATTTAAGAACCCACCCAGTATTGTATATAGGAGAGGTCGGGTCAATTTAACAACCCACCCAGTATTGTATATAGGAGAGGTCGGGTCAATTTAACAACCCACCCTGTATTGTATATAGGAGAGGTCAGGTAAATTTAAGAACCCACCCTGTATTGTATATAGGAGAGGTAGGGTAAATTTAACAACCCACCCTGTATTGTATATAGGAGAGGTCAGGTAAATTTAACAACCCACCCTGTATTGTATATAGGAGAGGTCAGGTAAATGTAACAACCCACCCTGTATTGTATATAGGAGAGGTCAGGTAAATTTAACAACCCACCCTGTATTGTATATAGGAGAGGTCAGGTAAATTTAAGAACCCACCCTGTATTGTATATAGGAGAGGTCAGGTAAATTTAAGAACCCACCCCGTATTGTAAATAGGAGAGGTCGCAATTTATGCAACAAATTGGTCCAAGCCAAACCTCCAGCCACAAAAGAAAACGAGCCAGACTCTTTTCCGCCCTCTTCTGATTGGTTGCTGTAAATGCAGATGCTGAGCCCAGTGCAACAATATGATGAAGTGTGAATGTTTCTGCCACCCACATACAGGAACACGGTTCCAAATAAATGACATTATTACATGTTCCTCCACCCATGTTATCTACATGATTAAATGTCCGTGTGGGTTGTGTTATGTAGGTAAACACCACCCATGTTATCTACATGATTAAATGTCCATGTGGGTTGTGTTATGTAGGTAAACACCACCCATGTTATCTACATGATTAAATGTCCATGTGGGCTGTGTTATGTAGGTAGACACCACCCATGTTATCTACATGATTAAATGTCCATGTGGGCTGTGTTATGTAGGTAAACACCACCCATGTTATCTACATGATTAAATGTCCATGTGGGCTGTGTTATGTAGGTAAACACCACCCATGTTATCTACATGATTACATGTCCATGTGGGTTGTGTTATGAAGGTAGACACCACCCATGTTATCTATCCATGTGGGCTGTGTTATGTAGGTAAACACCACCCATGTTATCTACATGATTAAATGTCCATGTGGGCTGTGTTATGTAGGTAAACACCACCCATGTTATCTACATGATTAAATGTCCATGTGGGTTGTGTTATGTAGGTAAACACCACCCATGTTATCTACATGATTAAATGTCCATGTGGGTTGTGTTATGTAGGTAAACACCACCCATGTTATCTACATGATTAAATGTCCATGTGGGCTGTGTTATGTAGGTAGACACCACCCATGTTATCTACCCATGTGGGCTGTGTTATGTAGGTAAACACCACCCATGTTATCTACATGATTAAATGTCCATGTGGGTTGTGTTATGTAGGTAAACACCACCCATGTTATCTATCCATGTGGGCTGTGTTATGTAGGTAAACACCACCCATGTTATCTACATGATTAAATGTCCATGTGGGTTGTGTTATGTAGGTAAACACCACCCATGTTATCTATCCATGTGGGTTGTGTTATGTAGGTAGACACCACCCATGTTATCTACATGATTAAATGTCCATGTGGGTTGTGTTATGTAGGTAAACACCACCCATGTTATCTATCCATGTGGGTTGTGTTATGTAGGTAGACACCACCCATGTTATCTACATGATTAAATGTCCATGTGGGTTGTGTTATGTAGGTAAACGCAGACAGTGTGTGTGTGTGTGTGTGTGTGTGAAAATCACTTTGTTCAACAGACCTGGAGATATTTATTGGTTTCTGATGGATCAGCAGAGTGATTGGTGACAGATTGGTAACATGGTGAGTTCAGGGTTCTCCATGTTTTCTCCCAGGTCAGTAATGTATTGCTTCATTCCAAATGGAACCCTATTCCCTATGTAGTGCACTACTTTAGACCAGGATCTATTTCAACCCTATTCCCTATTTAGTGCACTACTTTAGACCAGGGTCTATTTCAACCCTATTCCCTATTTAGTGCACTACTTTAGACCAGGGTCTATTTCAACCCTATTCCCTATTTAGTGCACTACTTTAGACCAGGATCTATTTCAACCCTATTCCCTATTTAGTGCACTACTTTAGACCAGGGTCTATTTCAACCCTATTCCCTATTTAGTGCACTACTTTAGACCAGGGTCTATTTCAACCCTATTCCCTATGTCGTGCACTACTTTAGACCAGAATCTATTTCAACCCTATTCCCTATTTAGTGCACTACTTTAGACCAGGGGCTATTTGAGGAGGTCTAGGCTATAGGCTATATCAGATACGTTTCTTAGAGGAGGTCTAGGCTATAGGCTATATCAGATACGTTTCTTAGAGGAGGTCTAGGCTATAGTCTATATCAGATACGTTTCTTAGAGTAGGTCTAGGCTATAGTCTATATCAGATACGTTTCTTAGAGGAGGTCTAGGCTATAGTCTATATCAGATACGTTTCTTAGAGTAGGTCTCGGCTATAGGCCATATCAGATACGTTTCTTAGAGTAGGTCTAGGCTATAGTCTATATCAGATACGTTTCTTAGAGTAGGTCTAGGCTATAGGCTATATCAGATACGTTTCTTAGAGTAGGTCTAGGCTATAGTCTATATCAGATACGTTTCTTAGAGTAGGTCTAGGCTATAGTCTATATCAGATACGTTTCTTAGAGGAGGTCTAGGCTATAGTCTATATCAGATATGTTTCTTAGAGTAGGTCTAGGCTATAGTCTATATCAGATACGTTTCTTAGATTAGGTCTAGGCTATAGTCTATATCAGATATGTTTCTTAGAGTAGGTCTAGGCTATAGGCCATATCAGATACGTTTCTTAGAGTAGGTCTAGGCTATAGTCTATATCAGATATGTTTCTTAGAGTAGGTCTAGGCTATAGTCTATATCAGATACGTTTCTTAGAGTAGGTCTAGGCTATAGTCTATATCAGATACGTTTCTTAGAGTAGGTCTAGGCTATAGTCTATATCAGATACGTTTCTTAGAGTAGGTCTAGGCTATAGTCTATATCAGATACGTTTCTTAGAGTAGGTCTAGGCTATAGGCCATATCAGATATGTTTCTTAGAGTAGGTCTAGGCTATAGTCTATATCAGATACGTTTCTCAGAGTAGGTCTAGGCTATAGTCTATATCAGATACGTTTCTTAGAGTAGGTCTAGGCTATAGTCTATATCAGATATGTTTCTTAGAGTAGGTCTAGGCTATAGTCTATATCAGATACGTTTCTTAGAGTAGGTCTAGGCTATAGTCTATATCAGATACGTTTCTTAGAGTAGGTCTAGGCTATAGTCTATATCAGATACGTTTCTTAGAGTAGGTCTAGGCTATAGTCTATATCAGATACGTTTCTTAGAGTAGGTCTAGGCTATAGTCTATATCAGATACGTTTCTTAGAGGAGGTCTAGGCTATAGTCTATATCAGATATGTTTCTTAGAGGAGGTCTAGGCTATAGTCTATATCAGATACGTTTCTTAGAGTAGGTCTAGGCTATAGTCTATATCAGATATGTTTCTTAGAGGAGGTCTAGGCTATAGTCTATATCAGATACGTTTCTTAGAGTAGGTCTAGGCTATAGTCTATATCAGATACGTTTCTTAGAGTAGGTCTAGGCTATAGTCTATATCAGATACGTTTCTTAGACAAGGTCTAGGCTATAGTCTATATCAGATACGTTTCTTAGACAAGGTCTAGGCTATAGTCTATATCAGATACGTTTCTTAGAGGAGGTCTAGGCTATAGTCTATATCAGATACGTTTCTTAGAGTAGGTCTAGGCTATAGTCTATATCAGATACGTTTCTTAGAGTAGGTCTAGGCTATAGTCTATATCAGATACGTTTCTTAGAGTAGGTCTAGGCTATAGGCCATATCAGATATGTTTCTTAGAGTAGGTCTAGGCTATAGTCTATATCAGATACGTTTCTCAGAGTAGGTCTAGGCTATAGTCTATATCAGATACGTTTCTTAGAGTAGGTCTAGGCTATAGTCTATATCAGATATGTTTCTTAGAGTAGGTCTAGGCTATAGTCTATATCAGATACGTTTCTTAGAGTAGGTCTAGGCTATAGTCTATATCAGATACGTTTCTTAGAGTAGGTCTAGGCTATAGTCTATATCAGATACGTTTCTTAGAGTAGGTCTAGGCTATAGTCTATATCAGATATGTTTCTTAGAGTAGGTCTAGGCTATAGTCTATATCAGATATGTTTCTTAGAGTAGGTCTAGGCTATAGTCTATATCAGATACGTTTCTTAGAGTAGGTCTAGGCTATAGTCTATATCAGATACGTTTCTTAGAGTAGGTCTAGGCTATAGGCTATATCAGATATGTTTCTTAGAGTAGGTCTAGGCTATAGTCTATATCAGATACGTTTCTTAGAGTAGGTCTAGGCTATAGTCTATATCAGATACGTTTCTTAGAGTAGGTCTAGGCTATAGGCCATATCAGATAAGTTTCTTAGAGTAGGTCTAGGCTATAGTCTATATCAGATACGTTTCTTAGAGTAGGTCTAGGCTATAGGCCATATCAGATATGTTTCTTAGAGTAGGTCTAGGCTATACTCTATATCAGATATGTTTCTTAGAGGAGGTCTAGGCTATAGTCTATATCAGATATGTTTCTTAGAGTAGGTCTAGGCTATAGGCTATATCAGATACGTTTCTTAGAGTAGGTCTAGGCTATAGTCTATATCAGAAATGTTTCTTAGAGGAGGTCTAGGCTATAGGTCATATCAGATACGTTTCTTAGAGTAGGTCTAGGCTATAGTCTATATCAGATATGTTTCTTAGAGGAGGTCTAGGCTATAGTCTATATCAGATATGTTTCTTAGAGTAGGTCTAGGCTATAGTCTATATCAGATATGTTTCTTAGAGTAGGTCTAGGCTATAGTCTACATCAGATATGTTTCTTAGAGGAGGTCTAGGCTATAGTCTATATCAGATATGTTTCTTAGAGTAGGTCTAGGCTATAGTCTATATCAGATATGTTTCTTAGAGGAGGTCTAGGCTATAGTCTATATCAGATATGTTTCTTAGAGTAGGTCTAGGCTATAGTCTATATCAGATACGTTTCTTAGAGGAGGTCTAGGCTATAGGCTAAATCAGATATGTTTCTTAGAGTAGGTCTAGGCTATAGTCTATATCAGATACGTTTCTTAGAGGAGGTCTAGGCTATAGTCTATATCAGATATGTTTCTTCTTTCTTTTTGTTTTTGTAAAAACAATTATTATAATTTTTTATTTCACCTTTATTTAACCAGGTATTTATATATATATATATATATATATATATATATAACCCTAACCCTTTATTTAACCAGGTATTTATATATATATATATAACCCTAACCCTTTATTTAACCAGGAAGGCTAGTTGAGAACAAGTTCTCATTTACAACTGCGACCTGGCCAAGATAAAGCATAGCAGTTCGACACATACAACAGAGTTACACATGGAATTAACAAAACATACAGTCAATAATACAGTAGAAAAAAGAAAACAAAATGTCTATGTACAGTGAGTGCAAATGAGTTAAGATAATGGAGGTAAGGCAATAAATAGGCCATGGTGGCGAAGTAATTACAATATGGCAATTAAACACTGGAATGGAAGATGTGCAGACGATGAATGTGGAAGTAGAGATTTGAGAAATGTGAGAAACAAAGACTGTTGAGTATGCCAATAAGAATGTGGTGATAGAGAGTCGAAAGCCTTGGCCAGGTCGATGAATATGGCTGCACAGTAATGTCTCTTATCGATGGCGGTTATGATATCGTTTAGGATCTTGAGCGTGGCTGAGGTGCACCCATGACCAGCTCTGAAACCAGATTGCATAGCGGAGAATGGGTGGGATTCTAAATGGTCGGTCATCTGTTTGTTACCTTGGCTTTCGAAGACCTTAGAAAGGCAGGGTAGGATAGATATAGATCTGTAGCAGTCTGGGTCTAGAGTTTCTCCCCCTTTTGAAGAGGGGGATGACCGCGGCAGCTTTCCAATCTTTGGGAATCTCAGACAATACGAAAGAGATTGAACAGGCTAGTGATAGTGGTTGCAACAATTTCGGCAGATCATTTTAGAAAGAGAGGGTCCAGATTGTCTTGCCCGGCTGATTTGTAGGGGTCCAGATTTTGAATCTCTTTCAGAACATCAGCTATCTGGATTTGGGTGAAGGAGACATGGGGGAGGAAGGTGCGAGTTGCGGTGGGGAATGCAGGGCTGTTGACCGGGGTAGGGGGAGCCAGGTGGAAAGCATGGCCAGCCGTAGAAAAATGCTTATTGAAATTTTATATTAAATCAAAATCAAATCAAATCAAATTTATTTATATAGCCCTTCGTACATCAGCTGATATCTCAAAGTGCTGTACAGAAACCCAGCCTAAAACCCCAAACAGCAAGCAATGCAGGTGTAGAAGCACGGTGGCTAGGAAAAACTCCCTAGAAAGGCCAAAACCTAGGAAGAAACCTAGAGAGGAACCAGGCTATGTGGGGTGGCCAGTCCTCTTCTGGCTGTGCCGGGTGGAGATTATAACAAAACACGGTCAAGATGTTCAAATGTTCATAAATGAAGGAGATAATTAGAGAACGCACACTTAGATTCACACAGGACACCGAATAGGACAGGAGAAGTACTCCAGATATAACAAACTGACCCCAGCCCCCCGACACATAAACTACTGCAGCATAAATACTGGAGGCTGAGACAGGAGGGGTCAGGAGACACTGTGGCCCACTCCGAGGACACCCCCGGACAGGGCCAAACAGGAAGGATATAACCCCACCCACTTTGCCAAAGCACAGCCCCCACACCACTAGCGGATTTATCGGTGGTGACAGTGTTTCCTAGCCTCAGTACAGTGGGCAGCTGGGAGGAGGTGCTCTTATTCTCCATGGACTTTACAGTGTCCCAGAACTTTGAGTTTGTGCTACAGGATGCAAATATCTGCTTGAAAAAGCCTCCCTTAGCTTTCCTAACTGACTGTGTATATTGGTTCCTAACTTCCCTGAAAAGTTGCATATCGCGGGGGCTATTTGATGCTAATGCAGAATGCCACAGGATGTTTTTGTGCTGGTCAAAGGCAGTCAAGTCTGGAGAGAACCAAGGGCTATATCTGGTCCTTGTTAAAAAAAAATTGAAAGGGGCATGCTTATTTAAGATGGTGAGGAAGGCACTTTTAAAGAATGACCAGGCATCTTCTGACGGGATGAGGTCAATATCCTTCCAGGATACCCGGGCCAGGTCGATTACTTAGGGTTTTAGGAAGCATTTGACAGTGATTAGGGGTGGTCATTTGACCGCAGACCCATTACGGATGCAGGCAATGAGGCAGTGCTCACTGAGATCTTGATTGAAAACCACAGAGGTGTATTTGGAGGGCAAGTTGGTTAGGATGATATCTGAGGTTGCCCGTGTTTACGGATTTGGGGTTGTACCTGATAGGTTCATTGATCATTTGTGTGAGATTGAGGGCATCAAGCTTAGATTGTAGGATTTCTGGGGTGTTAAGTCCCAGTTTAGGTCACCCAGCAGCACGAGCTCTGAAGATATATGGGTGGCAATCAGCTCACATATGGTGTCCAGGGCATAGCTGGGGGCAGAGGGTGTTCTATAGCAAGCAGCAATAGTGAGAGACTTGTTTCTGGAAGGTTGGATATTTAAAAGTAGAAGCTCGAATTGTTTGGGTACAGACCTGGATAGTAAGACAGAACTCTGCAGGCTCTCTCTGCAGTTGATTGCAACACCACACCCTTTGGCAGTTCTATCTTGTCGGAAAATGTTATAGTTAGGGATGGAAATTTCAGGGTTTTTGGTGGTCTTCCTGAGCCAGGATTCAGACACGGCTAGGACATCCGGGTTGGCACAGTGTGCTAAAGCAGTGAATAAAACAAACTTAGGGAGGAGGCTTCTAATGTTAACATGCATGAAACCAAGGCTATTACGGTTTCAGAAGTAATCCAAGGCTTTTACAATTACATAAGTCAACAAATTAGAGCACCTGGGGAATGGGAGTGGAGCTAGGCACTGCAGAACCTGGATTAACCTCCACATCACCAGAGGAACAGAGGAGGAGTAGGTTAAGGGTACGGCTAAAGGCTAAAAGACCTGGACGCTGAGTACATTCAGAACAGAGAGCAAGAGGAGCAGATATCTGGGCATGGTAGAGTAGATTAAAGGCATAATGTACAGACAAAGGTATGGTAGGATGTCAATACAGTGGGTGTAAACCTGTGCATAGAGTGACGATGAAAGAGCTCTAGAAATATCATTTAAACCAGGTGATGTCATCGCATGTGTGATAGGTGGAATTAGTGTTAAATAAGGCGTATTGAGTAGGGCTGTAGGCGCCAGAGTGAAATAAGGCAATAGTCACTAACCAAAACAGAAATGGACAAGGCATATTGACGTTAGCGAGAGGCATGCGTATCTGAGTGAATCATGGGAGTCCAGTGAATGGCTTCAGGTAGCTAGCGGGCCAGGGCTAGCAGAAAGGTCCTTGGAGGGATGTCGCGAAGGACGAAAGTCTGTTGTGGCCCCCTCGTGCTATTACGTCGGCAGATGGATCAGCAGGGCTCCGTGTGGTAAACCAGGCCAATTGGAAAAATAGGTATGGTGGCCAAAGAATTTGTCCAAAGGGCCTCTTAAGCTAACAGTCCGATGTGCTCTGGACAGCTAGCAGGCTGCGGCTAACAGGCTAACTGATGGGCATTCAGGGGGACGATGCGGGCAAATCACGTCGGTGGTCTAGTCGTGATGGGTCGGTGGGGGACCGGGCCAGTTGGCAAAAAAAATAGGTAATTGTAGCCCAGGGAATGGCTGATGGACCTCTATTGGCTAGCAGGGAGATTGGTTTAGCAGATGGCCTGGCAAGGCTAACTCCAGGCTAATTTGTTATTGCTTCAGGACAGGGACGTTAGACAGGCCACTTGGATAGCAGCTAGCTAACTGAGATGATCCAGGTGAAGAACAAAAGAAAAAGGTTCAGCGCTTGATATGGAGAAGAAAATATATATTTGTCCGATTACCTCTGGTTTGAGTCATGCTGTGCAGACTGGTGAAAGTTGTCCGTGGTAGCTGATGACCGCAAGCAGTGGCTAGCTTACTACAAGCTAATAGCTAGTTAGCTGGCTAGCTTCCATTGGGGTTCCGGTTCGGAGGAAGGATCAGCAGGGCTCTGTGTGGTAAACCAGGCCAATTGGCAAACTAAGTATAGTGGCCAAAGAATTTGTCCAATGGGCCGCTTAAGCTAACAGTCCGATGTGCTTTAGACAGCTAGCGGGCCGTGGTTAGCTAGTAGCCAGTTAGCTGGTAGCCAGTTAGCTGGTAGCCAGTTAGCTAGTAGCCAGTTAGCTAGTAGCCAGTTAGCTGGTAGCCAGTTAGCTGGTAGCCAGTTAGCTAGTAGCCAGTTAGCTAGTAGCCAGTTAGCTGGTAGCCAGTTAGCTGGTAGCCAGTTAGCTGGTAGCCAGTTAGCTGGTAGCCAGTTAGCTAGTAGCCAGTAAGCTAGTAGCCAGTTAGCTGGTAGCCAGTAAGCTAGTAGCCAGTTAGCTAGTAGCCAGTTAGCTGGTAGCCAGTTAGCTGGTAGCCAGTTAGCTAGTAGCCAGTTAGCTGGTAGCCAGTTAGCTAGTAGCCAGTTAGCTGGTAGCCAGTAAGCTAGTAGCCAGTTAGCTGGTAGCCAGTAAGCTAGTAGCCAGTTAGCTGGTAGCCAGTAAGCTGGCTAGCTTTTGATGGGAATTCTGGATTCTTAAAAGTATAAAAATAGCAGACCCACATCGGGTGAGGCGGGTTGCAGGAGAGTATATTCAGTCCGTAGATGGAAAGTGACATTAAAATATATCCGAAATACATACGAAGAAAAATATAGAAACATGGTGAATGGTGAACATGTTGAACAACTGGCAAATCGGCTTGTCGCGGTTTTGATCCTGGATCACACTTACCAAAATAATAGATTTGGAGTTGTCCCCTCCATGAAGAACTTCATCGATGTGTATTGATGTGAGCCATGACCAGCCTGTCAAAGCACTTCATGGCTACAGACGTGAGTGCTACTGGTCGGTAGACATTTCAGCAGGTTACCTTGGTGTTCTTGTGCACAGACTATGGTGGTCTGCTTAAAACATGTTGGTATTACAGACTCGGACAGGGAGAGGTTGAAAAGGTCAGTGAAGACAGTTGGTCAGCGCTCGCAGTACACGTCCTGATAATCCATCCGGCTCTGAGGCCTTGTGAATGTTGACCTGTTCAAAGGTCTTACTCACCTCGGCCGCGGAGAGCGCGATCACACAGTCTTCCGGAACAACTGATGCTCTAATGCATGTTTCAGTGTGATCATAGAAGTAGTTTAGTTCGTCTGGTAGGCTTGTTTCACTGGGCAGCTCTCGGCTGTGCTTCCCTTTGTAGTCTGTAATGGTTTGCAGGCCCTGCAACATCCGACGATGCACTTATTGATGAAGCCCATAACAGATGTGTTGTACTCCTCAATGCCATCGGAGGAATCCCAGAACATATTCCAGTCTGTGAAAAACAGTCCTGTAGCTTAGCATCTGCTTCATCTGACCACTTTTTTATTGATCTTGTCACTGGTGCTTCCTGCTTTCATTTTTGCTTGTATACAGGAATCAGGAGGATAGAACTATGGTCAGATTTGCCAAATGGAGGGTGAGGGAGAACTTTGTATGTGTCTCTGTGTGTGGAGTATTGTGGTCTAGACTTTGTTTCCCTCTGGTTGCACATTTAACATGCTGATAGAAATTAGGTAAAATGGATTTAAGTTTCCCTGTAGGAGCGGCGCCTCTGGGTGAGGGTTTTTTGTTTGCATATGGCGGAGTACAGCTCATTCAATGCTATCTTGGTTCCAGCCTCTGACTGTGGTGGTATGTAAACAGTTGCAAAGAAAATAGATAAAAATCTCTCTCAGTAGGTAATGTGGTCTACAGCTTATCATGAGAAACTCTACCTCAGTAGAGCAATGACTCGAGACTTCCTTAGATATCGTGCACCAGCTGTTGTTTTCTCTCCCCTAATCAAACCAAATGTTATTTGTCACATGCGCCGAACATTAGCAGTATCTTTTTTATTACAACAAAAATCACAGGGTAATATAGACCTATAGGCTACTGCTGACACAGGGTAGTATAGACCTATATACTGCTGACACAGGGTAATATAGACCTATAGGCTACTGCTGACACAGGGTAGTATAGGCCTATAGACTACTGCTGACACAGGGTAATATAGACCTATAGGCTACTGCTGACACAGGGTAGTATAGACCTATAGGCTACTGCTGACACAGGGTAATATAGACCTATAGGCTACTACTGACACAGGGTAGTATAGACCTATAGGCTACTGCTGACACAGGGTAGTATAGGCCTATAGACTACTGCTGACACAGGGTAATATAGGCCTATAGACTACTGCTGACACAGGGTAGTATAGGCCTATAGGCTACTGCTGACACAGGGTAGTATAGGCCTATAGACTACTGCTGACACAGGGTAGTATAGACCTATAGGCTACTGCTGACACAGGGTAGTATAGGCCTATAGACTACTGCTGACACAGGGTAATATAGACCTATAGGCTACTGCTGACACAGGGTAATATAGACCTATAGGCTACTGCTGACACAGGGTAGTATAGGCTACTGCTGACACAGGGTAGTATAGGCCTACAGGCTACTGATGACACAGGGTAGTATAGACCTATAGACTACTGCTGACACAGGGTAGTATAGACCTATAGGCTACTGCTGACACAGGGTAATATAGACCTATAGGCTACTGCTGACACAGGGTAGTAAAGGCTACTGCTGACACAGGGTAGTATAGGCCTACAGGCTACTGATGACACAGGGTAGTATAGGCCTACAGGCTACTGATGACACAGGGTAGTATAGACTACTGCTGACACAGGGTAGTATAGACCTATAGGCTACTGCTGACACAGGGTAGTATAGACCTATATACTACTGCTGACACAGGGTAGTATAGACCAATAGTAACTGCTTACACAGGGTAGTATAGACCTATAGGCTACTGACACAGGGTAGTATAGACCTATATACTGCTGACACAGGGTAGTATAGACCTATATACTACTGCTGACACAGGGTAGTATAGACCTATATACTGCTGACACAGGGTAGTATAGACCTATAGACTACTGCTGACACAGGGTAGTATAGACCTATAGACTACTGCTGACACAGGGTAGTATAGACCTATAGGCTACTGCTGACACAGGGTAGTATAGACTACTGCTGACACAGGGTAGTATAGACCTATAGGCTACTGATGACACAGGGTAGTATAGACCTATATACTGCTGACACAGGGTAGTATAGACCTATATACTACTGCTGACACAGGGTAGTATAGACCTATATACTGCTGACACAGGGTAGTATAGACCTATAGGCTACTGACACAGGGTAGTATAGACCTATAGACTACTGCTGACACAGGGTAGTATAGACCTATATACTGCTGACACAGGGTAGTATAGACCTATATACTGCTGACACAGGGTAGTATAGACCTATAGACTACTGCTGACACAGGGTAGTATAGACCTATAGGCTACTGCTGACACAGGGTAGTATAGACCTATATACTGCTGACACAGGGTAGTATAGACCTATAGACTACTGCTGACACAGGGTAGTATAGACCTATAGACTACTGCTGACACAGGGTAGTATAGACCTATAGTCTACTGCTGACACAGGGTAGTATAGACCTATAGGCTACTGACACAAGGTAGTATAGACCTATAGACTACTGCTGACACAGGGTAGTATAGACCTATATACTGCTGACACAGGGTAGTATAGACCTATATACTGCTGACACAGGGTAGTATAGACCTATATACTGCTGACACAGGGTAGTATAGACTACTGCTGACACAGGGTAGTATAGACCTATAGGCTACTGATGACACAGGGTAGTATAGACCTATATACTGCTGACACAGGGTAGTATAGACCTATATACTACTGCTGACACAGGGTAGTTTAGACCTATATACTGCTGACACAGGGTAGTATAGACCTATAGGCTACTGACACAGGGTAGTATAGACCTATAGACTACTGCTGACACAGGGTAGTATAGACCTATATACTGCTGACACAGGGTAGTATAGACCTATATACTGCTGACACAGGGTAGTATAGACCTATATACTGCTGACACAGGGTAGTATAGACCTATAGGCTACTGCTGACACAGGGTAGTATAGACCTATATACTGCTGACACAGGGTAGTATAGACCTATAGACTACTGCTGACACAGGGTAGTATAGACCTATAGACTACTGCTGACACAGGGTAGTATAGACCTATAGTCTACTGCTGACACAGGGTAGTATAGACCTATAGGCTACTGACACAAGGTAGTATAGACCTATAGACTACTGCTGACACAGGGTAGTATAGACCTATATACTGCTGACACAGGGTAGTATAGACCTATATACTGCTGACACAGGGTAGTATAGACCTATATACTGCTGACACAGGGTAGTATAGACTACTGCTGACACAGGGTAGTATAGACCTATAGGCTACTGATGACACAGGGTAGTATAGACCTATATACTGCTGACACAGGGTAGTATAGACCTATATACTACTGCTGACACAGGGTAGTTTAGACCTATATACTGCTGACACAGGGTAGTATAGACCTATAGGCTACTGACACAGGGTAGTATAGACCTATAGACTACTGCTGACACAGGGTAGTATAGACCTATATACTGCTGACACAGGGTAGTATAGACCTATATACTGCTGACACAGGGTAGTATAGACCTATATACTGCTGACACAGGGTAGTATAGACCTATAGGCTACTGCTGACACAGGGTAGTATAGACCTATATACTGCTGACACAGGGTAGTATAGACCTATAGACTACTGCTGACACAGGGTAGTATAGACCTATAGACTACTGCTGACACAGGGTAGTATAGACCTATAGTCTACTGCTGACACAGGGTAGTATAGACCTATAGGCTACTGACACAAGGTAGTATAGACCTATAGACTACTGCTGACACAGGGTAGTATAGACCTATATACTGCTGACACAGGGTAGTATAGACCTATATACTGCTGACACAGGGTAGTATAGACCTATAGGCTACTGCTGACACAGGGTAGTATAGACCTATATACTGCTGACACAGGGTAGTATAGACCTATAGACTACTGCTGACACAGGGTAGTATAGACCTATAGGCTACTGCTGACACGGGGTAGTATAGACCTATATACTGCTGACACAGGGTAGTATAGACCTATAGACTACTGCTGACACAGGGTAGTATAGACCTATAGACTACTGCTGACACAGGGTAGTATAGACCTATAGTCTACTGCTGACACAGGGTAGTATAAACCTATAGGCTACTCACACAGGGTAGTATAGACCTATAGACTACTGCTGACACAGGGTAGTATAGACCTATATACTGCTGACACAGGGTAGTATAGACCTATATACTGCTGACACAGGGTAGTATAGACCTATAGGCTACTGCTGACACAGGGTAGTATAGACCTATATACTGCTGACACAGGGTAGTATAGACCTATATACTACTGCTGACACAGGGTAGTATAGTCTACTACTGACACAGGGTAGTATAGACCTATAGTCTACTGCTGACACAGGGTAGTATAGACCTATAGACTACTGCTGACACAGGGTAGTATAGACCTATAGACTACTGACACAGGGTAGTATAGACCTATAGACTACTGCTGACACAGGGTAGTATAGACCTATAGTCTACTGACACAGGGTAGTATAGACCTATAGGCTACTGACACAGGGTAGTATAGATCAACATACTACTGCTGACACAGGGTAGTATAGTCTACTACTGACACAGGGTAGTATAGACCTATAGACTACTGCTGACACAGGGTAGTATAGACCTATAGACTACTGCTGACACAGGGTAGTATAGACCTATAGACTACTGCTGACACAGGGTAGCATAGACCTATATGCTACTGCTGACACAGGGTAGTATAGACCTATAGTCTCCTGCTGACACAGGGTAGTATAGACCTATAGACTACTGCTGACACAGGGTAGTATAGACCTATAGGCTACTGACACAGGGTAGTATAGACCTATATACTACTGCTGACACAGGGTAGTATAGTCTACTACTGACACAGGGTAGTATAGACCTATAGACTACTGCTGACACAAGGTAGTATAGACCGATAGACTACTGCTGACACAGGGTAGTATAGACCTATAGACTACTGACACAGGGTAGTATAGACCTATAGACTACTGACACAGGGTAGTATAGACCTATAGGCTACTGCTGACACAGGGTAGTATAGTCTACTACTGACACAGGGTAGTATAGACCTATAGTCTACTGCTGACACAGGGTAGTATAGACCTATAGACTACTGCTGACACAGGGTAGTATAGACCTATAGACTACTGACACAGGGTAGTATAGACCTATAGACTACTGCTGACACAGGGTAGTATAGACCTATAGTCTACTGACACAGGGTAGTATAGACCTATAGACTTCTGCTGACACAGGGTAGTATAGACCTATAGGCTACTGACACAGGGTAGTATAGATCAATATACTACTGCTGACACAGGGTAGTATAGTCTACTACTGACACAGGGTAGTATAGACCTATAGACTACTGCTGACACAGGGTAGTATAGACCTATAGACTACTGCTGACACAGGGTAGTATAGACCTATAGACTACTGCTGACACAGGGTAGCATAGACCTATATGCTACTGCTGACACAGGGTAGTATAGACCTATAGTCTCCTGCTGACACAGGGTAGTATAGACCTATAGACTACTGCTGACACAGGGTAGTATAGACCTATAGGCTACTGACACAGGGTAGTATAGACCTATATACTACTGCTGACACAGGGTAGTATAGTCTACTACTGACACAGGGTAGTATAGACCTATAGACTACTGCTGACACAGGGTAGTATAGACCGATAGACTACTGCTGACACAGGGTAGTATAGACCTATAGACTACTGACACAGGGTAGTATAGACCTATAGACTACTGACACAGGGTAGTATAGACCTATAGGCTACTGCTGACACAGGGTAGTATAGACCTATAGGCTACTGCTGACACAGGGTAGTATAGACCTATAGACTACTGACACAGGGTAGTATAGACCCATAGACTACTGCTGAAACAGGGTAGTATAGACCCTAAGTCTACTGACACAGGGTAGTATAGACCTATAGACTACTGACACAGGGTAGTATAGCCTCTGTTGAGACTGTTGAGTTGAGTCAGGACAGACTGATTTAAATAGTTATTACAGAGACCAGTTGGTAGACTGGAGAGACCGCTGAGCTGAGTCAGGACAGACTGATTTAAATAGTTATTACAGAGACCAGTTGGTTGACTGGAGAGACCGCTGAGCTGAGTCAGGACAGACTGATTTATTAAATGGGTTTTCAGAGACAACCTCCTTCAGGTGTCAAAACAGACAGGGTTGATTTGCATAAACTCCTCTGTACGTTTCAATGGAAAATGCTTTAACTAATCAAATGTGACTCATCTCCTATAGGCCTATTCCATGACTCACCTCCTGTAGGTCTATTCCATGACTCACCTCCTATAGGTCTATTCCATGGGACTGACTCACCTCCTATAGGCCTATTCCATGGGACTGACTCACCTATAGGTCTATTCCATGGGACTGACTCACCTCCTATAGGTCTATTCCATGGGACTGACTCACCTATAGGTCTATTCCATGGGACTGACTCACCTCCTGTAGGTCTATTCCATGGGACTGACTCACCTCCTACAGGTCTATTCCATGGGACTGACTCACCTCCTATAGGTCTATTCCATGGGACTGACTCACCTCCTATAGGCCTATTCCATGGGACTGACTCACCTCCTATAGGTCTATTCCATGGGACTGACTCACCTCCTATAGGTCTATTCCATGGGACTGACTCACCTATAGGTCTATTCCATGGGACTGACTCACCTCCTGTAGGTATATTCCATGGGACTGACTCACCTCCTATAGGTCTATTCCATGGGACTGACTCACCTCCTATAGGCCTATTCCATGGGACTGACTCACCTCCTATAGGCCTATTCCATGGGACTGACTCACCTCCTATAGGCCTATTCCATGGGACTGACTCACCTATAGGTCTATTCCATGGGACTGACTCACCTCCTATAGGTCTATTCCATGGGACTGACTCACCTATAGGTCTATTCCATGGGACTGACTCACCTATAGGCCTATTCCATGGGACTGACTCACCTATAGGTCTATTCCATGGGACTGACTCACCTATAGGTCTATTCCATGGGACTGACTCACCTCATATAGGTCTATTCCATGGGACTGACTCACCTATAGGTCTATTCCATGGGACTGACTCACCTATAGGCCTATTCCATGGGACTGACTCACCTCCTATAGGTCTATTCCATGGGACTGACTCACCTATAGGCCTATTCATTGGGACTGACTCACCTCCTATAGGTCTATTCCATGGGACTGACTCACCTATAGGTCTATTCCATGGGACTCACTCACCTCCTATAGGCCTATTCCATGGGACTGACTCACCTATAGGCCTATTCCATGGGAATGACTCACCTATAGGTCTATTCCATGGGACTGACTCACCTATAGGTCTATTCCATTTGACTGACTCACCTATAGGTCTATTCCATGGGACTGACTCACCTATAGGTCTATTCCATGACTCACCTATAGGTCTATTCCATGGGACTGACTCACCTATAGGTCTATTCCATGACTCACCTCCTATAGGTCTATTCCATGGGACTGACTCACCTATAGGTCTATTCCATGGGACTGACTCACCTCCTATAGGCCTATTCCATGGGACTGACTCACCTATAGGTCTATTCCATGGGACTGACTCACCTCCTATAGGTCTATTCCATGGGACTGACTCACCTATAGGTCTATTCCATGGGACTGACTCACCTCCTGTAGGTCTATTCCATGGGACTGACTCACCTCCTATAGGTCTATTCCATGGGACTGACTCACCTCCTATAGGTCTATTCCATGGGACTGACTCACCTCCTATAGGCCTATTCCATGGGACTGACTCACCTCCTATAGGCCTATTCCATGGGACTGACTCACCTCCTATAGGTCTATTCCATGGGACTGACTCACCTCCTATAGGTCTATTCCATGGGACTGACTCACCTATAGGTCTATTCCATGGGACTGACTCACCTCCTGTAGGTATATTCCATGGGACTGACTCACCTCCTATAGGTCTATTCCATGGGACTGACTCACCTCCTATAGGCCTATTCCATGGGACTGACTCACCTCCTATAGGCCTATTCCATGGGACTGACTCACCTCCTATAGGCCTATTCCATGGGACTGACTCACCTATAGGTCTATTCCATGGGACTGACTCACCTCCTATAGGTCTATTCCATGGGACTGACTCACCTATAGGTCTATTCCATGGGACTGACTCACCTATAGGCCTATTCCATGGGACTGACTCACCTATAGGTCTATTCCATGGGACTGACTCACCTATAGGTCTATTCCATGGGACTGACTCACCTCATATAGGTCTATTCCATGGGACTGACTCACCTATAGGTCTATTCCATGGGACTGACTCACCTATAGGCCTATTCCATGGGACTGACTCACCTCCTATAGGTCTATTCCATGGGACTGACTCACCTATAGGCCTATTCATTGGGACTGACTCACCTCCTATAGGTCTATTCCATGGGACTGACTCACCTATAGGTCTATTCCATGGGACTCACTCACCTCCTATAGGCCTATTCCATGGGACTGACTCACCTATAGGCCTATTCCATGGGAATGACTCACCTATAGGTCTATTCCATGGGACTGACTCACCTATAGGTCTATTCCATTTGACTGACTCACCTATAGGTCTATTCCATGGGACTGACTCACCTATAGGTCTATTCCATGACTCACCTATAGGTCTATTCCATGGGACTGACTCACCTATAGGTCTATTCCATGACTCACCTCCTATAGGTCTATTCCATGGGACTGACTCACCTATAGGTCTATTCCATGGGACTGACTCACCTATAGGCCTATTCCATGACTCACCTCCTGTAGGTCTATTCCATGACTCAACTCCTGTAGGTCTATTCCATGACTCAACTCCTGTAGGTCTATTCCATGACTCACCTCCTGTAGGTCTATTCCATGACTCACCTCCTGTAGGTCTATTCCATGACTCACCTCCTGTAGGTCTATTCCATGACTCACCTCCTGTGGGTCTATTCCATGACTCACCTCCTGTAGGTCTATTCCATGACTCACCTCCTGTAGGTCTATTCCATAACTCACCTCCTGTAGGTCTATTCCATGACTCACCTCCTGTAGGTCTATTCCATGACTCACCTCCTGTAGGTCTATTCCATGACTCACCTCCTGTAGGTCTATTCCATGACTCACCTCCTGTAGGTCTATTCCATGACTCACCTCCTGTAGGTCTATTCCATGACTCACCTCCTGTAGGTCTATTCCATGACTCACCTCCTGTAGGTCTATTCCATGACTCACCTCCTGTAGGTCTATTCCATGACTCACCTCCTGTAGGTTTATTCCATGACTCACCTCCTGTAGGTCTATTCCATGGGACTGTATGGTGATCAGACCTCGGGGCCTTTTCACAAGAACCACCACAGACATTTTCATTTCCTTCATCTGAATTAAACATTTGCCCTCCTCTCCTCTCCTCTCCTCTCCTCTCCTCTCCTCTCCTCTCCTCTCCTCTCCTCTCCTCTCCTCTCCTCTCCTCTCCTCTCCTCTCCTCTTCTCTCCTCTCCTCTCCCCCTCCTCTCCTCTCCTCTCCCCCTCCCCTCCTCTCCTCTCCTCTCCTCTCCTTCATCTGAATTAAACATTTTCCCTAAATCTGCCATTGAGAAGGTCATGTCTTGACTTTTCCTAGATACGTGTTTTAAAGAAATGGGGAGACTTGGGTATTTGTTTTTGGATCGAAGCTGTAGAGATCAGTCAGGAATTGATCTTCTCTCTAATTCATCATTAAATGACCGGTTGTGATGGTGCATTCATCAGCTGTACAGTTTCAATATGTTATTTTTGCGTTTTGGACCAAAGTGAACTTTTAACACATTGACTTTGTTTGAACATGATTTCATAAACAAATTCTTAGGAGGACAAGTCATTTTTTAATGTTTTTTTACCTCCTGCCCTTCCTTCTCCTGACAGTTGTCTGGCCAACTGATTATTAAATTCTCCAGGTGAACCTTGACTTGTCAGTTTATTGCAGAATGAATGTACCCTCTCTGTTCTCCTAGATGCTGAACCCGGATGTAGTGACTGTGTACACTGAGAGTTTTTCTTCCTCTCTGATCAATGCCTCAGGATGTCACTGAGTAAACTTTATCTACCTGAACGAGGAACTCTTCTGTCATGGTATCTGGGAGAAGGTGTGTCTGAAGTAAACAGAGCACCCAGCTTGCAAGCAGTCAACTTCCTTTTCATTTTGTTTATTACATTGACCAGAAAACCTGTACTTGTTAAATAGACCTAGTGGCAGGAAACAACTGTTACTATTGTAGGTGAAGGTTCCACAGGTGAATGATTTAAATAAATGTTACTATTGTAGGTGAAGGTTCCACAGGTGAATGATTTAAATAAATGTTACTATTGTAGGTGAAGGTTCCACAGGTGAATGATTTAAATAAATGTTACTATTGTAGGTGAAGGTTCCACAGGTTAATTATTTATATAAAGTGTTGCTATTGAATGTTGGCTTGTATGATGTATGATATATCAGTTTCTTATTTCATTAAACTACAGGAATCCTTTGTTTCAGGGAAACATTATATCTGTTCAACATGGGTGTGGGAGGAGTTCCCCTTTCTGTCCAATGAGGTCATTTCTGGACAATATTTCAGCAAGTAAAATGATGGTTCTACTTTAGAATGTGGAACACACAGCCAATAGGGAGATTTGATTGTTACTCATGATAAATAGTCACACCTGTTCCACATACAGAGGAGTTTATCCAACCCTCCTTGTCCAGTCTTGACCACTAATTATACCAGACAGGACTCATCTTCATAGAGAGGAGTTTATCCAACCCTCCTTGTCCAGTCTGGACCTCTAATTATACCAGACAGGACTCATCTTCATAGAGAGGAGTTTATCCAACCCTCCTTGTCCAGTCTTGACCTCTAATTATACCAGACAGGACTCATCTTCATAGAGAGGAGTTGATCCAACCCTCCTTGTCCAGCCTTGACCTCTAATTATATCAGACAGGACTCATCTTCATAGAGAGGAGTTTATCCAACCCTCCTTGTCCAGTCTTGACCAATAACTATACCAGACAGGACTCATCTTCATAGAGAGGAGTTTATCCAACCCTCCTTGTCCAGTCTTATTTCAGGGAAACACACACACACAACCCCCTGATACACACACACACAACCCCATGATACACACACAACCCCATGATACACACACAACCCCATGATACACACACAACCCCATGATACACACACAACCCCATGATACACACAACCCCATGATACATACACAAACAACCCCCTGATACACACACAGCCCTCTGATACACACACAACCCCATGATACACACACAACCCCCTGATACACACACAACCCCATGATACACACACAACCACTTGATACACACACAAACCCATGATACACACACAGCCCCCTGATACACACACAACCCACTGATACACACACAACCCACTGATACACACACAACCCACTGATACACACACAACCCCCTCATACACACACAGCCCCCTGATACACACACAACCCACTGATACACACACAACCCACTGATACACACACAACCCCCTGATACATACCGTGGGGTTGTTCAATGAGCACGGCCGCTATGAATGATGCTGAATACCTAAATATATGTTAGGAAGGTTGTTGTGAGTGATACTGCAACACTCATAAAGGTGTTATGACTGGTTTCATAAAGGTGTTAGGACTGGTTTCATAAAGGTGTTAGGAATGGTTTCATGGTGTTAGGACGTGTTTCATAAAGGTGTTATCACTGGTTTCATAAAGGTGTTAGGACTGGTTTCATAAAGGTGTTAGGACTGGTTTCATAAAGGTGTTAGGACTGGTTTCATTAAAGTGTTATGACTAGTTTCATAAAGGTGTTAGGACTGGTTTCATAAAGGTGTTAGGACTGGTTTCATTAAAGTGTTATGACTAGTTTCATAAAGGTGTTAGGACTGGTTTCATAAAGGTGTTAGGACGGGTTTCATAAAGGTGTTAGGACTGGTTTCATAAAGGTGTTATGACTGGTTTCATAAAGGTGTTAGGACTGGTTTCATAAAGGTGTTAGTACTGGTTTCATAAAGGTATTAGGACTGGTTTCATAAAGGTGTTAGGACTGGTTTCATAAAGGTATTATGACTGGTTTCATAAAGGTGTTAGGACTGGTTTCATAAAGGTATTAGGACTGGTTTCATAAAGGTGTTAGGAATGGTTTCATGGTGTTAGGACGTGTTTCATAAAGGTGTTAGGACTGGTTTCATAAAGGTGTTAGGACTGGTTTCATGAAGGTAATATGACTGGTTTCATAAAGGTGTTAGGACTGGTTCCAAAAAGTTGTTAGGACTGGTTTCATGGTGTTAGGACTGGTTTCATAAAGGTGTTAGGACTGGTTTCATAAAGGTGTTAGGACTGGTTTCATAAAGGTGTTAGGACTGGTTTCATGGTGTTAGGACTGGTTTCATAAAGGTGTTAGGACTGGTTTCATTAAGGTTTTAGGACTGGTTTCATAAAGGTGTTAGGACTGGTTTCATAAAGGTGTTAGGACTGGTTTCATAAAGGTGTCAGGACTGGTTTCATAAAGGTGTCAGGACTGGTTTCATAAAGGTGTTAGGACTGGTTTCACAAAGGTGTTAGGACTGGTTCCAAAAAGTTGTTAGGACTGGTTTCATGGTGTTAGGACTGGTTTCATAAAGGTGTTAGGACTGGTTTCATAAAGGTGTTAGGACTGGTTTCATAAAGGTGTTAGGACTGGTTTCATGGTGTTAGGACTGGTTTCATAAAGGTGTTAGGACTGGTTTCATTAAGGTTTTAGGACTGGTTTCATAAAGGTGTTAGGACTGGTTTCATAAAGGTGTTAGGACTGGTTTCATAAAGGTGTCAGGACTGGTTTCATAAAGGTGTCAGGACTGGTTTCATAAAGGTGTTAGGACTGGTTTCACAAAGGTGTTAGGACTGGTTTCATAAAGGTGTTAGGACTGGTTTCATAAAGGTGTTAGGACTGGTTTCATAAAGGTGTTAGAACTGGTTTCAAAAAGTTGTTAGGATTGGTTTCATGGTGTTAGGACTGGTTTCATAAAGGTGTTAGGACTGGTTTCATAAAGGTGTTAGGACTGGTTTCATAAAGGTGTTAGGACTGGTTTCATAAAGGTGTTAGGACTGGTTTCATAAAGGTGTTAGGACTGGTTTCCTAAAGGTGTTAGGACTGGTTTCATAAAGGTGTTAGGACTGTTTTCATAAAGGTGTTAGGACTGTTTCCAAAAAGTTGTTAGGACTGGTTTCATGGTGTTAGGACTGGTTTCATAAAGGTGTTAGGACTGGTTTCATAAAGGTGTTAGGACTGGTTTCATAAAGGTGTTAGGACTGGTTTCATAAAGGTGTTAGGACTGGTTTCATAATGGTGTTAGGACTGGTTTCATAAAGGTGTTATGACTGGTTTCATAAAGGTGTTATGACTGGTTTTATAAAGGTGTTAGGGCTGATTTCATAAAGGTGTTAGGACTGGTTTCATAAAGGTGTTAGGACTGGTTTCATTAAGGTGTTAGGACTGGTTTCATAAAGGTGTTAGGACTGGTTTCATAAAGGTGTTAGGACTGGTTTCATAAAGGTGTTAGGATTGGTTTCACGGTGTTAGGACTGGTTTCAACGGGGACATGTCATTCTCAATGAGTCCCTAACCCTATACCTAACCCTAATGTTATATGAGTCATGGACCATTATAATCTGAAATGAACATGAATTATATTAAAACATCTGTGGTGGTTCTTGGTAAAAGGCCTGAAGGTCTGATTACTGTCACGCCCTGACCATAGTTTACTTTGTATTTTCTATGTTTTGATTGGTCAGGGTGTGATCTGAGTGGGCATTCTATGTTACATGTCTAGTTTGTCTAGTTCTATGTTCGGCCTGATATGGTTCTCAATCAGAGGCAGGTGTTTGTCATTGTCTCTGATTGGGAACCATATTTAGGTAGCCTGGGTTTCACTGTGTGTTTGTGGGTGATTGTTCCTGTCTATGTGTTTTCACCAGATAGGCTGTTTAGGTTTTCATTACGTTTATTGTTTTTGTACTGATTCGTGTTTAACGTTTGTTCATTAAAACATGGATCGCAATCTACACGCTGCATTTTGGTCCGACTCTCCTTCTCACGAAGAAAACCGTTACAGAATCACCCACCACCAACGGACCAAGCAGCGTGTCAACAGGCAGCAACAGCAGCGTAAAGAGGAATGGACATGGGAGGACGTTTTAGATGGCAAGGGCTGTTACACTTGGGAGGAGATACTGGCTGGAAGAGATCGCCTCCCATGGGAACAGGTGGAGGCACTTAGGAGAGCAGAGGCAGCCGGAGAGAGGAGCCGGCGATATGAGGGAACACGGCTGGCAAGGAAGCCCGAGAGGCAGCCCCAAAAATTTCTTGGGGGGGGGCTAACAGGGAGTATGGCTACGCCAGGTAGGAGACCTGGGCAGACTCCCTGTGCTTACCGGGGGGCTAGAGAGACCGGACAGGCACCGTGTTTTGCAGTGGTGCGCACGGTGTCTCCAGTGCGGGTGCATAGCCCGGTGCGGTATATTCCAGCTCCGCTCCTTGGGCCGGTTTACATGGCACCAGCCTTGCGCTCGGTTTCTCCGGTTCGCCTGCATAGTCCAGTGCGGGCTATTCCACCTCGCCGCACTGGCAGGGCGACCGTGAGCATTCAACCAGGTAAGGTTGGGCAGGCTCGGTGCTCAAGAGCTCCAGTGCGCCTGCACGGTCCGGTTTTTCCAGTACCACCTCCACACCCCAGCCCTCCGGTAGCAGCTCCCCGCACCAGGCTTCCTGTGCGTGTCCTCGGCCCAGTACCACCAGTGCCAGCACCACGCATCAGGCCTACAGTGCGCCTCGCCTGTCCAGCGCTGCCAGAGCCTCCTTTCTCTTCAGCGCTGTCGGAGTCTCCCGCCTGTTTAGCGCTGTTAGAGCCTGCCTTCTCTACAGCGCTGCCGGAGTCTCCCGCCTGTTCAGAACTGCCAGTTAGCATAGAGCTGCCAGTTAGCATAGAGCTGCCAGTTAGCATAGAGCTGCCAGTTAGCATAGAGCTGCCAGTCTGCAAGGAGCTGCCAGTCTGCAAGGAGCTGCCAGTCTGCATAGAGCTGCCAGTCTGCAAGGAGCTGCCAGTCTGCAAGGAGCCGCCAGAGCTGCCTGTCTGCAGGATGCCGCCAAAGCTGCCAGTCTGCAAGGAGCCGCCAGAGCTGCCAGTCTGCAAGGAGCCGCCAGAGCTGCCAGTTAGCATGGAGCAGCCAGGGCCGCCAGTCAGTATGGAGCAGCCAGGGCCGCCAGTCAGCATGGAGCAGCCAGGGCCGCCAGTCAGCATGGAGCAGCCAGGGCCGCCAGTCAGCATGGAGCAGCCAGAGCAGCCAGTCAGCATGGAGCAGCCAGAGCTGCCAGTCAGCATGGAGCAGCCAGGGCCGCCAGTCAGCATGGAGCAGCCAGGGCCGCCAGTCAGCATGGAGCAGCCAGGGCCGCCAGTCAGCATGGAGCAGCCAGTCAGCATGGAGCAGCCAGTCAGCATGGAGCAGCCAGAGCAGCCAGTCAGCATGGAGCAGCCAGAGCTGCCAGTCAGCATGGAGCAGCCAATCAGCATGGAGCAGCCAGAGCTGCCAGTCAGCATGGAGCAGCCAGTCAGCATGGAGCAGCCAGAGCTGCCAGTCATCATGGAGCAGCCAGTCAGCGTGGAGCAGCCAGAGCTGCCAGTCGACCAGACTCTCCCAGATCTGCCAGTCGACCAGACTCTTCCAGATCTGCCAGTCGACCAGACTCTTCCAGATCTGCCAGTTGACCAGACTCTTCCAGATCTGCCAGTCGTCCAGACTCTTCCAGATCTGCCAGTCGTCCAGACTCTTCCAGATCTGCCAGTCGTCCAGACTCTTCCAGATCTGCCAGTCGTCCAGACTCTTCCAGATCTGCCAGTCGACCAGACTCTTCCAGATCTGCCAGTCGACCAGACTCTTCCAGATCTGCCAGTCGACCAGACTCTTCCAGATCTGCCAGTCGACCAGACTCTTCCAGATCTGCCAGTAGACCAGACTCTTCCAGATCTGCCAGTCGACCAGACTCTTCCAGATCTGCCAGTCGTCCAGACTCTCCCAGATCTGCCAGTCGTCCAGACTCTCCCAGATTTGCCAGTCGACCAGATTCTCCCAGATCCGCCAGTCGATCAGATTCTCCCAGATCCGCCAGTCGACCAGATTCTCCCAGATCCGCCAGTCGACCAGATTCTCCCAGATCCGCCAGTCGACCAGATTCTCCCAGATCCGCCAGTCGACCAGATTCTTCCAGATCTGCTAGTCGACCAGGATCTGCTGAAACCGCCAGCCAGCCAGGTTCTGGTAGTTTCTACTACCTGCCTGGGCTTCCTCTCAGTGCTGAGCTTCTTCTCAGTGCTGAGCTTCCTCTCAGTGCTGAGCTACCCATCTGTCCCGAGTTACCTCTGTCCCGAGCTGTCCCTCTGTCCCATGTTATCATTGTGGTGGGTAACCTATTTAGGGACGTTTAGGAGGGGGATTAAAACTGTCATAAAGTGGGGTCCACGTCCAGCGCCAGAGCCGCCACCGCGGACAGATGCCCACCCAGACCCTCCCCTATAGGTTCAGGTTTTGCGGCCGGAGTCCGCACCTTGGGGGGGGGGGTACTGTCACGCCCTGACCATAGTTTACTTTGTATTTTCTATGTTTTGATTGGTCAGGGTGTGATCTGAGTGGGCATTCTATGTTACATGTCTAGTTTGTCTAGTTCTATGTTCGGCCTGATATGGTTCTCAATCAGAGGCAGGTGTTCGTCATTGTCTCTGATTGGGAACCATATTTAGGTAGCCTGGGTTTCACTGTGTGTTTGTGGGTGATTGTTCCTGTCTATGTGTTTTCACCAGATAGGCTGTTTAGGTTTTCGTTACGTTTATTGTTTTTGTACTGATTCGTGTTTAACGTTTGTTCATTAAAACATGGATCGCAATCTACACGCTGCATTTTGGTCCGACTCTCCTTCTCACGAAGAAAACCGTTACAATTACCATGCAGTTTCCATGGAATAGACCTGTAGTTATATCAGTTTCCATGGAATAGACCTGTAGTTATATCAGTTTATATAGAATAGACCTGTAGTTATATCAGTTTATATAGAATAGATCTGTAGTTATATCAGTTTATATAGAATAGACCTGTAGTTATATCAGTTTATATAGAATAGATCTGTAGTTATATCAGTTTATATAGAAAAGACCTATAGTTATATCAGTTTATATAGAATAGATCTGTAGTTACATCAGTTTATATAGAATAGACCTGTAGTTATATCAGTTTATATAGAATAGATCTGTAGTTATATCAGTTTATATAGAATAGACCTGTAGTTATATCAGTTTATATAGAATAGAACTATAGTTATATCAGTTTATATAGAATAGACCTGTAGTTATATCAGTTTATATAGAATAGATCTATAGTTATATCAGTTTATAGTTATATCAGTTTATATAGAATAGATCTGTAGTTATATCAGTTTATATAGAAAAGACCTATAGTTATATCAGTTTATATAGAATAGACCTGTAGTTATATCAGTTTATAGTTATATCAGTTTATATAGAATAGACCTATAGTTATATCAGTTTATAGTTATATCAGTTTATATAGAATAGATCTGTAGTTATATCAGTTTATATAGAATAGACCTGTAGTTATATCAGTTTATATAGAATAGACCTATAGTTATATCAGTTTATAGTTATATCAGTTTATATAGAATAGATCTGTAGTTATATCAGTTTATATAGAATAGACCTATAGTTATATCAGTTTATATAGAATAGACCTATAGTTATATCAGTTTATATAGAATAGAACTATAGTTATATCAGTTTATATAGAATAGACCTATAGTTATATCAGTTTATATAGAATAGATCTGTAGTTATATCAGTTTATATAGAATAGACCTGTAGTTATATCAGTTTATATAGAATAGACCTGTAGTTATATCAGTTTATATAGAATAGAACTATAGTTATATCAGTTTATATAGAATAGATCTGTAGTTATATCAGTTTATATAGAAAAGACCTATAGTTATATCAGTTTATATAGAATAGATCTGTAGTTACATCAGTTTATATAGAATAGACCTGTAGTTATATCAGTTTATATAGAATAGACCTATAGTTATATCAGTTTATAGTTATATCAGTTTATAGTTATATCAGTTTATATAGAATAGACCTATAGTTATATCAGTTTATAGTTATATCAGTTTATATAGAATAGATCTGTAGTCATATCAGTTTATATAGAATAGATCTGTAGTTATATCAGTTTATATAGAATAGACCTGTAGTTATATCAGTTTATATAGAATAGACCTGTAGTTATATCAGTTTATATAGAATAGACCTGTAGTTATATCAGTTTATATAGAATAGATCTGTAGTTATGTCAGTTTATATAGAATAGATCTGTAGTTACATCAGTTTATATAGAATAGATCTGTAGTTATGTCAGTTTATATAGAATAGACCTATAGTCATATCAGTTTATATAGAATAGATCTGTAGTTATGTCATATTTATTTACAAAAGAGCGTTTGTTTTTTTATTTGTATTATCTGTTACCAGATCTAATGTGTTATATTCTCCTACATTCCGTTCACATTTCCACAAACTTCAAAGTGTTTACTTTCAAATGGTACCAAGAATATTCATATCCTTGCTTCAGGGCCTGAGTTACAAGCAGTTAGATTTGGGTATGTCATTTTAGGCAAAAATTTTAAAAAAAGGGGCGGCTCCTTAAGAGGATTTATTAAAGCAGTCTGTCCTGACTCAGCTCAACAGTCTCCAGTCTACCAACTGGTCTCTGTGATAACTATTTCAATCAGTCTGTCCTGACTCAGCTCAACAGTCTCCAGTCTACCAACTGGTCTCTGTAATAACTATTTCAATCAGTCGGTCCTGACTCAGCTCAACAGTCTCCAGTCTACCAACTGGTCTCTGTAACTTCATCTTTGTCTCTGTGGTGTACAGTCTTCAGGTGATGATGGGGTTATTGAATCATTTCTCTACTCTCCTCCTCCTCTCTCTCCTTCCTCCTGTTCTCTCTCATGTAGTGGATAAGTTCAGTGATGTTCCACAGTGCCAGAAGTTCTTCCTGGAGGGGACAACTCCAAATCTCCCAGGTATTTTGGTTTATGGGACAGTCAAGGACCAGAACCGCTACAAGCCGATCTGCCAGTTTTACCAGGACACCTACAGGTTTGCAACTCTCTACGACACGACCAACAAGATCCCTGTGTTCTCAGCCTACACCTTCACTGGTCCTCCTACAGACCCCAGACCAAAAGATCCCTGGATGATGGAGCCCCAGGTAGGACTAATGTTTATTCATATAACATCACATTTGTATTTGTTTATTGCTGTATATCACAGACAGTTCTGTTACAGAATATAGAACCACCACTATGGAGGGTGTAGAGACTTGATTGTGAATTGTGGATTGTGACCCCACCCCCCCTCTGAAAAGAGGGGTTATTGTACAGAAAATAGAGGTTACTGGACCGAAACCTTGTGATCGAATGATTGTTTCCTGCAGCTCGACGGGATCGACCGCCCTGAAATGCAGAGACAAGATGGAGGCAGTTACGAACACCAGGCTGACCAAAACGACTATAGAGACTCACAAAATAAAGGGGTGAACAGAGGTCACCTCTTCCCAAATTCACATGCTCATAACCTTGATACTCAGAAGTCCACATTTACCCTGACCAACATCGTTCCCCAGGTGGTGTCCTTCAACGGGGGCAGCTGGAGAAAAATGGAGGAACATGTCAGAGAAAAGCTGATGACGGACTGTATTAATAACAACAGGAATATAGAGGCCCATGTGGTGACTGGAGCAGTTCCCAGCAGCAGCAACAAACTGAACAAAAAAGTGAACATCCCAGATCTCATGTGGACAGCCTACTGCTGTTACAACAACAAGAAGAAAGAGTGGGTGGCCAAAGCACACTGGGGTGAGAACAAAGAGGAGGACAAGGAGAAAACATTGAAACCAGAAACATTGGGAGCACTCGAAGACATGTTGAACAAACATTACCAAGGTAAAGATGGTCCTGTCAAGGTGTTCCCAGGAGATTGTCCAAGATATACTTAACCTACCACTTCCTCCTAACCTAGTTGGAAGAATTTATTCCGTAGCGAGGAATCTTTACAATTCCATGAGAAATAGTTCTGGAAGGTTCTTTGGATGATCTGGGTACAGATGCTCTCACCATATCAACAAACTATCATTACTGTTAGAGTAATGATTATCAGGGTTAAATTGGTAATGAGGGTATATAATGGTAATGAGGGTTAAATTGGTAATGAGGGTTGTAATGGTAATGAGGGTTGTAATGGTAATGAGGGCTGTATTGGTAATGAGGGTTGTAATGGTAGTGAGGATTGTTATGGTAGTGAGGGTTGTAATGGTAATGAGGGTTGTAATGTAATGAGGGTTGTAATGGTAATGAGGGTTGTAATGGTAAGGAGGGTTGTAATGGTAATGAGGGTTGTAATGGTAGTGAGAGTTGTAATGGTAATGAGGATTGTAATGGTTAGATGTCAGCTTATATACACTTTCAAATGTAATATTTTTCTCTTCTATGTCTATATATATCTATACTCTTCTCTCCCCTCTCTACCCATCTCTTCTATGTCTATATATATCTATACTCTTCTCTCCCCTCTCTACCCATCTCTTCTATGTCTATATATATCTATAGTCTATGCTCTTCCCTCTCTGTCCATCTCTTCTGTCTATATAGATCTATAGGTTATAATCTTCCCTCTCTGTCCATCTCTTCTATGTCTATATATATCTATAGTCTATACTCTACCAAAAATAAAAATAGATACTATTATATGTTCTGAATGTAATTCGATCACTGTTACCATGGAGATACTATTATATGTTCTGAATGTAATTCTATCACTGTATGTATCCATCTTCTTCCCATCTGAAGGAATAAACATCTATAATGAATGAAGCCTGTGAGAGTCTGGTGTTTTGTTCTCATGCTGTTTAAATGTAACCAAGTGACTCCAAAATGTTCCAATTCAACATTAAACAACGTTATTTGAGCTAAAAATATAAATGGTTGAAAGCATTATTGTAGTTGTCAGTTATTCATTAATACTTTGTCATAACTATGTGTCCAACCAGTCCAGCATACCAGCTAGCTACCATGTCTCTAAACATACCTGGAGCTGGTCAAGAAGATACCATGTCTCTAAGCATACCTGGAGCTGGTCAAGAAGCTACCATGTCTCTAAACATACCTGGAGCTGGTCAAGAAGCTACCATGTCTCTAAACATACCTGGAGCTGGTCAAGAAGCTACCATGTCTCTAAACATACCTGGAGCTGGTCAAGATGATACCATGTCTCTAAACATACCTGGAGCTGGTCAAGAAGCTACCATGTCTCTAAACATACCTGGAGCTGGTCAAAAAGCTACCATGTCTCTAAACATACCTGGAGCTGGTCAAGAAGCTACCATGTCTCTAAACATACCTGGAGCTGGTCAAGGAGCTACCATGTCTCTAAACATACCTGGAGCTGGTCAAGAAGCTACCATGTCTCTAAACATACCTGGAGCTGGTCAAGTAGCTACCATGTCTCTAAACATACCTGGACCTGGTCAAGGAGCTACCATGTCTCTAAACATACCTGGAGCTGGTCAAGAAGCTACCATGTCTCTAAACATACATCACCCATAGGGCGGCTCACTATTGGTCCAGCATCGTCCATCTTTGGCCGGGTTAGGCCGTCATTGGAAATTAGAATTTGTTTTTTACTGACTTGCCAAGTTAAATAAAGGTTAAATTATTTAAAAATGGATTTTCATGCAGTGTTTTCAAGTCATCTCACCAGCAGGGGTCAGTCTTGTTTCTGTTTTCAAACCTCCAATCCATGACCTCTGTGGACAGGACAGGTTTCAATTGATTGATTGATTGATTAATATATTATATATATATATATAATACTTATTTTGTTTTGGATGAATTTACCTCTGCCTAGATTCCTTTTATGGATTATTTGGCTTGAAGACCATTGCGATGCGTTTTTACCCATTGAAGACTATTCAGAAAAACTACAAAAAACTACAAGGCTACTTCCTGGAAAATGACGTGTCACTTTAGTAGTGAATAGAAAAAAATACCTTGGATGAGAGAGAGACAGAGGCAGAGATAGATAGAGAGAGGGAGGCAGAGATGAATAAAGAGAGAGAGAGTGAGGCAGAGAGTTAGAGACAAAGAGAGAGACTATTCAGAAAAACTACAAAAACTACAAGGCTACTTCCTGGAAAATTACGTGTCACTTTAGTAGTGTATAGAAAGAAAGACCTTGGACGAGAAAGAGAGAGAGAGAGAGAGAGAGAGAGAGAGATAGATAGATAGATAGATAGAGAGAGAGAGAGAGGGAGGCAGAGAGGGAGGGAGGCAGAGATAAAGAGAGCGGCAGAGATAAATAGAGAGAGAGGCAGAGATAAATAGAGAGAGAGAGGCAGAGATAAAGAGAGAAGCAGAGATAAATAGAGAGAGAGGCAGAGATAAATAGAGAGGGAGGCAGAGAGCAAAGGAGGTAGAGAGAGAGGCAGAGAGAGAGAGAGAGGCAGAGAGAGAGTGGCAGAGATATAGAGAGAGGCAGAGAGAGAGAGGCAGAGATAAATAGAGAGAGAGGCAGAGATAAATAGAGAGAGAGAGAGGGAGGCAGAGAGAGAGCGAGGCAGAGAGCAAAGGAGGTAGAGAGAGAGTGAGGCAGAGTTAGAGGCAAAGAGAGAGAGAGAGTGAGGCAGAGAGTTAGAGTCAGAGAGAGAGAGAAGCAAAGAGAGAGAGAGATGGAGACAGATATAGAGAGATGGAGGCAGAGAGAGAGAGATATGTCATATTCATTTGAGACAGTTTCACACAACAGAAATGATCCTGCAGCAACAGGAAATTGTTATGTTGTTTTTAATTAATGGCCATTTTTTGTAGGGGGGGTTAAAAAATAGTTTGGTCCAAAAAAAAGTTGACATTTTAAAGAAGAAAATACTAACTTTAGAAGCCTTTTTAACCTGGAAGACATTACAAATTAGCATTTCATTCTGTGCAGGAAAATTCCTACAACAACAGGATGATCAAATTAAGATACGGCTCCTGTAGGTTTCACAGCAGTATTTCCTTCCAAGCAGGTTTTTCAGTTTTTGCAGCAAACAAAAAGAAAATACCCTTTTACAAAACATATCTTATCTGGTGTGAGAGATATGATGCAGAACGCGTGTTCAGAGTGTCAAGATCCAGACGGGTTTGAGGGCTATCAGGAGTACCTTCCTTGGGAACCTAAATCTAGACAGAGTCACACAGACAGAATGACAGACAGACAGAATGACAGACAGACAGATACACAGACAGACAGACAGATACACAGACAGAATGACAGACAGACAGATACACAGACAGAATGACAGACAGACACACAGACAGACAGACAGAATGACAGACAGATACACAGACAGACAGATACACACACAGACAGACAGACAGAAAGTCAAGATATCAGACAGGGGAGGTGATATAACACTGATCAAATGAGAATGTTTTGGGATTTTCACCCTCCAGACATTATTCCCTAAAGGTCTTAATGATGAAATGTCCATGCATGTTATGTTGTAAATGTGGACATGAATTAATGCCTCCACTTCAGACGACTCTGACATTTCTAACCTGTTCTAACCTGCTAACCTGTTAACGTTAGTGATTAAAACAGTAGCCTAACCTAACCTGATAACGTTAGTGATTAAAACAGTAACCTAACCTAACCTGATAACGTTAGTGATTAAAACAGTAGCCTAACCTAACCTGTTAACGTTAGTGATTAAAACAGTAGCCTAACCTAACCTGATAACGTTAGTGATTAAAACAGTAGCCTAACTTAACCTGTTAACGTTAGTGATTAAAACAGTAGCCTAACCTAACCTGATAACGTTAGTGATTAAAACAGTAGCCTAACCTGATAACGTTAGTGATTAAAACAGTAGCCTAACCTAACCTGATAACGTTAGTGATTAAAACAGTAACCTTTTCGGTGGCAAACTACAATAAGAGGATGGGGAACGGGGAGAGAGTGGAGAGACCAAGGCTTGTCGATTCCAAGCAAAACGATGCAGCCTTCTGTTTTTTTGCGGCAAACTATTTTCACACGAGTCCAAATCTGCGTTGGTCAGGGATGGAACCAGGGACTGGAAGAATCAGTGTCACCTCATCAGCCTCTCATGAGAAGTCGCATGACCACCCAGGTAGTTTCCAGAGGTGGAAGGAGCTGGAGATCAGGCTGGTGTCCAAGCAAACTCACATGATTTGATTTCAGGACCCCGGACAGCTACCGAGAGAAAACATCTCTGACTGCAATGCAGCACCACAGCAGAGGAAAGAGGTCACTACACAATAAATACATGTTGATGATGGACAATCACATTCAACATGTAAATAAAATACATTTGTTAAGGCTATTTTACACTGCTCCAGCGAAACGAGGCATTTATAACGAGGCCCACCATGTATTTATAACGAGGCCCACCATGTATTTATAACGAGGCCCACCATGCATTTATAACGAGGCCCACCATGTATTTATAACGAGGCCCACCATGCATTTATAACGAGGCCCACCATGTATTTATAACGAGGCCCACCATGCATTTATAACGAGGCCCACCATGCATTTATAACGGGGCCCACCCATTTATAACGAGGCCCACCATGCATTTATAACGAGGCCCACCATGCATTTATAACGAGGCCCACCCATTTATAACGAGGCCCACCATGCATTTATAACGAGGCCCACCATGCATTTATAACGAGGCCCACCATGCATTTATAACGAGGCCCACCATGCATTTATAACGAGGTCCACCATCCATTTATAACGAGGCCTTGATGCATTTATAACGAGGCCCACCATGCATTTATAACGAGGCCCACCATGCATTTATAACGAAGCCCACCATGCATTTATAACGAGGCCCACCATGCATTTATAACGAGGCCCACCATGCATTTATAACGAGGTCCACCATGTATTTATAATGAGGCCCACCATGCATTTATAACGAGGCCCACCATGCATTTATAACGAGGCCCACCATGCATTTATAACGAGGCCCACCATGCATTTATAACGAGGCCCACCATGCATTTATAACGAGGCCCACCATGCATTTATAACGAGGCCCACCATGCATTTATAACGAGGCCCACCATGCATTTATAACGAGGCCCACCATGCATTTATAACGAGGCCCACCATGCATTTATAACGAGGCCCACCATGTATTTATAACGAGGCCCACCCATTTATAACGAGGCCCACCCATTTATAACGAGACCCACCCATTTATAACGAGGCCCACCATGCATTTATAACGAGGCCCACCATGCATTTATAACGAGGCCCACCATGCATTTATAACGAGGCCCACCCATTTATAACGAGGCCCACCATGCATTTATAACGAGGCCCACCCATTTATAACGAGGCCCACCACTCATTTATAACGAGGCCCACCCATTTATAACGAGGCTCACCCATTTATAACGAGGCCCACCATGCATTTATGAAAGCGCTTGTTACCAAAGCTCAAATAATCTTACTCTGTTTTACAGTTCGACAGTAATATTAAAATATATACTAAATATGTTATATAAAGGTGTTTTTTCTATTGTAATTGTAACATTTATGGAGTCGTACCATGTGTGATAACAGGTGGGATATTATTAATCAGAAACTCATCCTACTGTAGGTAGTAGGTTACATAGTGACAGCAACATTGTAACTACTCGTTGTCCTACTGTAGGTAGGAGGTTACATAGTGACAGCAACATTGTAACTACTCGTTGTCCTACTGTAGGTAGTAGGTTACATAGTGACAGCAACATTGTAACTACTCGTTGTCCTACTGTAGGTAGTAGGTTACATAGTGACAGCAACATTGTAACTACTTTTAATCATTTAAACCAGGTGATGTCATCGCATGTGTGATAGGTGGAATTAGTTTTAAATAAGGCGTATTGAGTAGGGCTGTAGGCGCCACAGTGAAATAAGGCCATAGTCACTAACCAAAACAGAAATGGACAAGGCATATTGACGTTAGCGAGAGGCATGCGTATCCGAGTGAATCATAGGAGTCCAGTGAATGGCTTCAGGCAGCTAGAGGGCCGGGGCTAGCAGAAAGGGCCTTAGAGGGATGTCGCGAAGGATGAAAGTCTGTTGTGGCCCCCTCGTGCTATTACGTCGGCAGATGTATCAGCAGGGCTCCGTGTGGTAAACCAGGCCAATTGGCAAAATAGGTATGGTGGCCAAAGAATTTGTCCGAAGGGCCTCTGGTTTGAGTCGTGCTGTGCAGACTGGTGAAAGTTGTCCGTGGTAGCTGATGACCGCAAGCAGTGGCTAGCTTACTACAAGCTAATAGCTAGTAAGCTGGCTAGCTTCCATTGGGGTTCCAGTTCGGAGGAAGGATCAGCAGGGCTCTGTGTGGTAAACCAGGCCAATTGGCAAACTAGGTATAGTGGCCAAAGAATTTGCCAAATGGACCGCTTAAGCTAACAGTCCGATGTGCTTTAGACAGCTAGCGGGCCGTGGTTAGCTAGTAGCCAGTTAGCTGGTAGCCAGTAAGCTAGTAGCCAGTTAGCTGGTAGCCAGTTAGCTAGTAGCCAGTTAGCTGGTAGCCAGTTAGCTAGTAGCCAGTTAGCTGGTAGCCAGTAAGCTAGTAGCCAGTTAGCTAGTAGCCAGTTAGCTGGTAGCCAGTTAGCTGGCTAGCTTTTGATGGGAATTCTGGATTCTTAAAAGTATAAAAATAGCAGATCCACATCGGGTGAGGCGGGTTGCAGGAGAGTATATTCAGTCCGTAGATGGAAAGTGAGATTAAAATGTATCCGAAATACATACGAAGAAAAATATAGAAACATGGGACGGGACAAGACAAACAGACGTCCGACTGCTACGCCATCTTGGAAGATACACGTCATGCATTTCATTAGGTGAGGACGTGTTTACAAACACGTCATGCATTTCTACAACACTTATTTTTTTATTTTTAGAAATAAGCGAATGATCATCAGTTATCAAATAATGCTTGCTGGTGTGTGAACCTATTTTGAATGATTTTATTGATTTATGTGTAGATACATTTAGTCAATTTAATCAAATTAACTTTGAATTAAATTGCCAGTTGGATGCGGCGCCCTGCCTCTACCCTCTCTCTCTCTTTTCTCCGTCCTCGACCTATTCTCTCTCCTCAATCTATTATCTCTCCTCGACCTATTCTCTCTCCTCAATCTATTATCTCTCCTCGACCTATTCTCTCTCCTCGATCTATTATCTCTCCTCGACCTATTCTCTCTCCTCGACCTATTCTCTCTTCTCGACCTATTCTCTCTCCTCGATCTATTATCTCTCCTCGACCTATTCTCTCTTCTCAACCTATTCTCTCTTCTCGACCTATTCTCTCTTCTCAACCTAATCTCTTCTCGACCTATTCTGGTAGAAAAACGTTTTAGGATAAAAACATGGCTTTACTCAGCATAGAGTCTGTCAGAAGATACACATCACACTATTACAACAGTGGGACTGTTCTGGAATTACGGTTGCTGAGTTCACATTCAGTAACATCATCAAGGCTTAGCGCCTCTGACACAACAACTCAAAGAAGTAACACTTGCATTTCCCTTGACCAGCAAGTCAACATATTTAGCATGATGTCTCAAAGGCCTCACATACATTACAGATACGTGTCCTACTGAATGAAACAGAGGAAGATGTGTCCAACTGACTGAAATGGAGGAAGATGTGTCCAACTGAATGAAATGGAGGAAGATGTGTCCTACTGAATGAAATGGAGGAAGATGTGTCCTACTGAATGAAACAGAGGAAGATGTGTCCTACTGAATGAAATGGAGGAAGATGTGTCCAACTGAATGAAATGGAGGAAGATGTGTCCTACTGAATGAAATGGAGGAAGATGTGTCCTACTGAATGAAACAGAGGAAGATGTGTCCTACTGAATGAAATGGAGGAAGATGTGTCCTACTGAATGAAATGGAGGAAGATGTGTCCTACTGAATGAAATGGGGGAAGATGTGTCCTACTGAATGAAATGGAGGAAGATGTGTCCTACTGAATGAAATAGAGGAAGATGTGTCCTACTGAATGAAATGGAGGAAGATGTGTCCTACTGAATGAAATGGAGGAAGATGTGTCCTACTGAATGAAACGGAGGAAGATGTGTCCTACTGAATGAAACGGAGGAAGATGTGTCCTACTGAATGAAACGGAGGAAGATGTGTCCTACTGAATGAAATGGAGGAAGATGTGTCCTACTGAATAAAACGGAGGAAGATGTGTCCTACTGAATGAAATGGAGGAAGATGTGTCCTACTGAATAAAACGGAGGAAGATGTGTCCTACTGAATGAAATGGAGGAAGATGTGTCCAACTGAATGAAATGGAGGAAGATGTGTACAACTTGATGTATTCTAATAATGGATGTTTAATTTATTGGTGTTGTTTATGTTGGTGTATCTGTAGTCTGACCACTGCTGAGTTTATCACCAGTAACTGAAGTGGTTCACAGTAACAGCTGACACAAGGCTGTGTATGTAGAGTTAGAAAATGTGTTTCCTAACAACACTGTGGTCAGAGCAGCACTGGGCTGTTTAACACCTCAGACTCAGCAGCTGTAGATTCTTCAGTTGAGGCCTTTTCTCAGTAAGAGTAGAGGAGACTGGGGAACAGACTAACACTTTTAGACTTTAGACACTAAGTATGTTCCCAGGAAGTACCAGTCATTTACAATTCAACCAAAAGTGGTGGGAATTAAATGTTACAATTGACCCACAACAGATATGTGTATTTATTTTACCACAGTACCCTCTGATATGTGTATTTATACTACCACAGTACCCTCTGATATGTGTATTTATACTACCACAGTACCCTCTGATATGTGTATTTATACTACCACAGTACCCTCTGATATGTGTATTTATACTACCACAGTACCCTCTGATATGTGTATTTATACTACCACAGTACCCTCTGATATGTGTATTTATTTTACCACAGTACCCTCTGATATGTGTATTTATACTACCACAGTACCCTCTGATATGTGTATTTATACTACCACAGTACCCTCTGATATGTGTATTTATACTACCACAGTACCCTCTGATATGTGTATTTATACTACCACAGTACCCTCTGATATGTGTATTTATACTACCACAGTACCCTCTGATATGTGTATTTATACTACCACAGTACCCTCTGATATGTGTATTTATACTACCACAGTACCCTCTGATATGTGTATTTATACTACCACAGTACCCTCTGATATGTGTATTTATTTTACCACAGTACCCTCTGATATGTGTATATATACTACCACAGTACCCTCTGATGTGTATTTATACTACCACAGTACCCTCTGATATGTGTATTTATACTACCACAGTACCCTCTGATATGTGTATATATACTACCACAGTACCCTTTATGTGTATTTATACTACCACAGTACCCTCTGATATGTGTATTTATACTACCACAGTACCCTTTATGTGTATTTATACTACCACAGTACCCTCTGATATGTGTATTTATACTACCACAGTACCCTCTGATATGTGTATTTAAACTACCACAGTACCCTCTGATATGTGTATTTAAACTACCACAGTACCCTCTGATATGTGTATTTATACTACCACAGTACCCTCTGATATGTGTATTTATACTACCACAGTACCCTCTGATATGTGTATTTATACTACCACAGTACCCAACCCTCTGATATGTGTATTTATACTACCACAGTACCCTCTGATATGTGTATTTATACTACCACAGTACCCTCTGATATGTGTATTTATACTACCACAGTACCCAACCCTCTGATATGTGTATTTATACTACCACAGTACCTTCTGATATGTGTTTTTATACTACCACAGTACCCTCTGATATGTGTATTTATACTACCACAGTACCCTCTGATATGTGTATTTATACTACCACAGTACCCAACCCTCTGATATGTGTATTTATACTACCACAGTACCCTCTGATATGTGTATTTAAACTACCACAGTACCCTCTGATATGTGTTTTTATACTACCACAGTACCCTCTGATATGTGTATTTATACTACCACAGTACCCAACCCTCTGATATGTGTATTTATACTACCACAGTACCCTCTGATATGTGTATTTAAACTACCACAGTACCCTCTGATATGTGTTTTTATACTACCACACAACCCTCTGATATGTGCACTTATACTACCACAGTAGCCTCTGATATGTGTATTTATACTACCACAGTACCCTCTGATATGTGTATTTATACTACCACAGTAGCCTCTGATGTGTATTTATACTACCACAGTACCCTCAGATATGTGTATTTATACTACCACAGTACCCTCTGTTATGTGTATTTATACTACCACAGTACCCTCTGATATGTGTATTTATACTACCACAGTACCCTCTGATATGTGTATTTATACTACCACAGTACCCTCTGATATGTGTTTTTATACTATCACAGTACCCTCTGATATGTGTATTTATACTACCACAGTACCCTCTGATATGTGTATTTATACTACCACAGTACCCTCTGATATGTGTATTTATACTACCACAGTACCCAACCCTCTGATATGTGTATTTATACTACCACAGTACCCTCTGATATGTGTATTTATACTACCACAGTACCCTCTGATATGTGTATTTATACTACCACAGTACCCTCTGATATGTGTATTTATACTACCACAGTACCCTCTGATATGTGTATTTATACTACCACAGTACCCTCTGATATGTGTATTTATAATACCACAGTACCCTCTGATATGTGTATTTATACTACCACAATACCCTCTGATATGTGCACTTATACTACCACAGTACCCTCTGATATGTGTATTTATACTACCACAGTACCCTCTGATATGTGTATTTATACTACCACAGTACCCTCTGATATGTGTATTTATACTACCACAATACCCTCTGATATGTGCACTTATACTACCACAGTACCCTCTGATATGTGCACTTATACTACCACAGTACCCTCTGATATGTGTATTTATACTACCACAGTACCCAACCCTCTGATATGTGTATTTATACTACCACAGTACCCTCTGATATGTGTATTTATACTACCACAGTACCCTCTGATATGTGTATTTATACTACCACAGTACCCTCTGATATGTGTATTTATACTACCACAGTACCCTCTGATATGTGTTTTTATACTACCACAGTACCCTCTGATATGTGTATTTATACTACCACAGTACCCTCTGATATGTGTATTTAAACTACCACAGTACACTCTGATATGTGTATTTATACTACCACAGTACCCTCTGATATGTGTATTTATACTACCACAGTACCCTCTGATATGTGTATTTATACTACCACAGTACCCTCTGATGTGTGTATTTATACTACCACAGTACGTTCTGATATGTGTATTCATACTACCACAGTACCTTCTGATATGTGTATTTATACTACCACAGTACCCAACCCTCTGATATGTGTATTTATACTACCACAGTACCCTCTGATATGTGTATTTAAACTACCACAGTACCCTCTGATATGTGTTTTTATACTACCACAGTACCCTCTGATATGTGTATTTATACTACCACAGTACCCAACCCTCTGATATGTGTATTTATACTACCACAGTAGCCTCTGATATGTGTATTTATACTACCACAGTACCCTCTGATATGTGTATTTATAATACCACAGTACCCTCTGATATGTGTATTTATACTACCACAGTACCCTCTGATATGTGTATTTATACTACCACAATACCCACCCCTCTGAAATGTGTATATATACTACCACAGTACCCTCTGATATGTGTATTTATTCTACCACAGTACCCAACCTTCTGATATGTGTATTTATACTACCACAGTACCCTCTGATATGTGTATTTATACTACCACACAACCCTCTGATATGTGCACTTATACTACCACAGTAGCCTCTGATATGTGTATTTATACTACCACAGTACCCTCTGATATGTGTATTTATACTACCACAGTAGCCTCTGATGTGTATTTATACTACCACAGTACCCTCAGATATGTGTATTTATACTACCACAGTACCCTCTGTTATGTGTATTTATACTACCACAGTACCCTCTGATATGTGTATTTATACTACCACAGTACCCTCTGATATGTGTATTTATACTACCACAGTACCCTCTGATATGTGTTTTTATACTATCACAGTACCCTCTGATATGTGTATTTATACTACCACAGTACCCTCTGATATGTGTATTTATACTACCACAGTACCCTCTGATATGTGTATTTATACTACCACAGTACCCAACCCTCTGATATGTGTATTTATACTACCACAGTACCCTCTGATATGTGTATTTATACTACCACAGTACCCTCTGATATGTGTATTTATACTACCACAGTACCCTCTGATATGTGTATTTATACTACCACAGTACCCTCTGATATGTGTATTTATACTACCACAGTACCCTCTGATATGTGTATTTATACTACCACAGTACCCTCTGATATGTGTATTTATACTACCACAATACCCTCTGATATGTGCACTTATACTACCACAGTACCCTCTGATATGTGTATTTATACTACCACAGTACCCTCTGATATGTGTATTTATACTACCACAGTACCCTCTGATATGTGTATTTATACTACCACAATACCCTCTGATATGTGCACTTATACTACCACAGTACCCTCTGATATGTGCACTTATACTACCACAGTACCCTCTGATATGTGTATTTATACTACCACAGTACCCAACCCTCTGATATGTGTATTTATACTACCACAGTACCCTCTGATATGTGTATTTATACTACCACAGTACCCTCTGATATGTGTATTTATACTACCACAGTACCCTCTGATATGTGTATTTATACTACCACAGTACCCTCTGATATGTGTTTTTATACTACCACAGTACCCTCTGATATGTGTATTTATACTACCACAGTACCCTCTGATATGTGTATTTAAACTACCACAGTACACTCTGATATGTGTATTTATACTACCACAGTACCCTCTGATATGTGTATTTATACTACCACAGTACCCTCTGATATGTGTATTTATACTACCACAGTACCCTCTGATGTGTGTATTTATACTACCACAGTACGTTCTGATATGTGTATTCATACTACCACAGTACCTTCTGATATGTGTATTTATACTACCACAGTACCCAACCCTCTGATATGTGTATTTATACTACCACAGTACCCTCTGATATGTGTATTTAAACTACCACAGTACCCTCTGATATGTGTTTTTATACTACCACAGTACCCTCTGATATGTGTATTTATACTACCACAGTACCCAACCCTCTGATATGTGTATTTATACTACCACAGTAGCCTCTGATATGTGTATTTATACTACCACAGTACCCTCTGATATGTGTATTTATAATACCACAGTACCCTCTGATATGTGTATTTATACTACCACAGTACCCTCTGATATGTGTATTTATACTACCACAATACCCACCCCTCTGAAATGTGTATATATACTACCACAGTACCCTCTGATATGTGTATTTATTCTACCACAGTACCCAACCTTCTGATATGTGTATTTATACTACCACAGTACCCTCTGATATGTGTATTTATACTACCACACAACCCTCTGATATGTGCACTTATACTACCACAGTAGCCTCTGATATGTGTATTTATACTACCACAGTACCCTCTGATATGTGTATTTATACTACCACAGTAGCCTCTGATGTGTATTTATACTACCACAGTACCCTCAGATATGTGTATTTATACTACCACAGTACCCTCTGTTATGTGTATTTATACTACCACAGTACCCTCTGATATGTGTATTTATACTACCACAGTACCCTCTGATATGTGTATTTATACTACCACAGTACCCTCTGATATGTGTTTTTATACTATCACAGTACCCTCTGATATGTGTATTTATACTACCACAGTACCCTCTGATATGTGTATTTATACTACCACAGTACCCTCTGATATGTGTATTTATACTACCACAGTACCCAACCCTCTGATATGTGTATTTATACTACCACAGTACCCTCTGATATGTGTATTTATACTACCACAGTACCCTCTGATATGTGTATTTATACTACCACAGTACCCTCTGATATGTGTATTTATACTACCACAGTACCCTCTGATATGTGTATTTATACTACCACAGTACCCTCTGATATGTGTATTTATACTACCACAGTACCCTCTGATATGTGTATTTATACTACCACAATACCCTCTGATATGTGCACTTATACTACCACAGTACCCTCTGATATGTGTATTTATACTACCACAGTACCCTCTGATATGTGTATTTATACTACCACAGTACCCTCTGATATGTGTATTTATACTACCACAATACCCTCTGATATGTGCACTTATACTACCACAGTACCCTCTGATATGTGCACTTATACTACCACAGTACCCTCTGATATGTGTATTTATACTACCACAGTACCCAACCCTCTGATATGTGTATTTATACTACCACAGTACCCTCTGATATGTGTATTTATACTACCACAGTACCCTCTGATATGTGTATTTATACTACCACAGTACCCTCTGATATGTGTATTTATACTACCACAGTACCCTCTGATATGTGTTTTTATACTACCACAGTACCCTCTGATATGTGTATTTATACTACCACAGTACCCTCTGATATGTGTATTTAAACTACCACAGTACACTCTGATATGTGTATTTATACTACCACAGTACCCTCTGATATGTGTATTTATACTACCACAGTACCCTCTGATATGTGTATTTATACTACCACAGTACCCTCTGATGTGTGTATTTATACTACCACAGTACGTTCTGATATGTGTATTCATACTACCACAGTACCTTCTGATATGTGTATTTATACTACCACAGTACCCAACCAGGAGTCTCCTACAGAGCTCACAGTTCATCACTGTCCTTTTCCTGGTGGGGAGAAGACCAGAAGAGGATGATATCCTTCCTGTCTCCAAGTTCTGCCTCAAAATGTGCTGGGGTGAGTTTTTCCATAATAAATGAGAACCTTAGATATGGTAATTTAGTATTTCCTTCTCTCATGATCTATCAATGTCTCAATGTTCACCCAATGGCGTCCTTTTTAACTAAATTATTATATATTCTGTGATGATATCTGGGTGAAGATGAGTCCTGTCTGATATAATTAGAGGTCAAGACTGGACAAGGAGGTTGGATAAACTCCTCTCTATGAAGATGAGTCCTGTCTGGTATAATTAGTGGTCAAGACTGGACAAGGAGGGTTGGATAAACTCCTCTCTATGAAGATGAGTCCTGTCTGGTATAATTAGAGGTCAAGACTGGACAAGGAGGTTGGATAAACTCCTCTCTATGAAGATGAGTCCTGTCTGGTATAATTAGTGGTCAAGACTGGACAAGGAGGGTTGGATAAACTCCTCTCTATGAAGATGAGTCCTGTCTGGTATAATTAGAGGTCAAGACTGGACAAGGAGGGTTGGATAAACTCCTCTCTATGAAGATGAGTCCTGTCTGGTATAATTAGAGGTCAAGACTGGACAAGGAGGGTTGGATAAACTCCTCTCTATGAAGATGAGTCCTGTCTGGTATAATTAGAGGTCAAGACTGGACAAGGAGGGTTGGATAAACTCCTCTCTATGAAGATGAGTCCAGTCTGGTATAATTAGAGGTCAAGACTGGACAAGGAGGGTTGGATCAACTCCTCTCTATGAAGATGAGTCCTGTCTGGTATAATTAGAGGTCAAGGCTGGACAAGGAGGGTTGGATAAACTCCTCTCTATGAAGATGAGTCCAGTCTGGTATAATTAGAGGTCAAGACTGGACAAGGAGGGTTGGATCAACTCCTCTCTATGAAGATGAGTCCTGTCTGGTATAATTAGTGGTCCAGACTGGACAAGGAGGGTTGGATAAACTCCTCTCTATGAAGATGAGTCCTGTCTGGTATAATTAGAGGTCCAGACTGGACAAGGAGGGTTGGATCAACTCCTCTGTATGTGGAACAGGTGTGACTATTTATCATGTGTAACAATCAAACCTCCCTATTGGCTGTGTGTTCCACATTCTAAAGTAGAACCATCATTTTACTTGCTGGAATTTTGTCCAGAAAGGACCTCATTGGACAGAAAGGGGAACTCCTCCCACACGCATGTTGAACAGATATAATGTTTCCCTGAAACAAAGGATTCCTGTAGTTTAATGAAATAAGAAACTGATTCATAGTATATCATACATCATACAAGCCAACGTTCAATAGCAACACTGCTATTGGTTGTTTAGTTTCTCTACATGACCAAGAGGTTTTGTTTAAATCCATTGATGACTTTTAGTTTTATTGACCCAAAAAATGTTTTGAGGCCCTAAAGTAAATATACTTTTGTTAAATTATTGACCTGTGGAACATTCACCTACTGGGTCAATTGTAACATCTAATTTCTACCACTTGGTTGAATTGTAAATGACTGGTACGTCCTGGGAACATACTAACTGTGTAATGGGAGCTGAGATATGTTGTTTGTATTAAAATATGATGAATCTAACTTAAATAATATTTTCATAATAAACTAAAGTCTAAAAGTGTTAGTTTGTTCCCCAGTCTCCTCTACTCTCACTGAGAAAAGGCCTCAACTGAAGAATCTACAGCTGCTGAGTCTGAGGTGTTAAACAGCCCAGTGCTGCTCTGACCACAGTGTTGTTAGGAAACACATTTTCTAACTCTACATACACAGCCTTGTGTCAACTCTTACTGTGAACTACTTCAGTTACTGGTAATAAACTCAGCAGTGTTCAGACCACAATACATCAACATAAACAACACCAATAAATGAAACCATTATTGACATCTTCTGGTTTCCATTAAATGTGTTAGAGGCCAAATCAGAGGTGGAATCTTGATTGACATTTGTTTGCTTCCTCCGTTTCATTCAGTAGGACACATCTTCCTCCATTTCATTCAGTTGGACACATCTTCCTCTGTTTCATTCAGTTGTACACATCTTCCTCTGTTTCATTCAGTTGGACACATCTTCCTCCATTTCATTCAGTTGGACAAAACTTCCTCCATGTCATTCAGTAGGACACATCTTCCTCCATGTCATTCAGTTGTACACATCTTCCTCCATTTCATTCAGTAGGACACATCTTCCTCTGTTTCATTCAGTTGGACACATCTTCCTCCATTTCATTCAGTTGGACACATCTTCCTCTGTTTCATTCAGTTGGACACATCTTCCTCCATTTCATTCAGTTGTACACATCCTCCTCTGTTTCATTCAGTTGGACACATCTTCCTCCGTTTCATTCAGTAGGACACATCTTCCTCTGTTTCATTCAGTTGGACACATCTTCCTCCGTTTCATTCAGTAGGACACATCTTCCTCTGTTTCATTCAGTTGGACACATCTTCCTCCATTTCATTCAGTTGGACACATTTTCCTCCTCCATTTCATTCAGTTGGACACATCTTCCTCCATTTCATTCAGTAGGACACATCTTCCTCCATTTCATTCAGTAGGACACATCTTCCTCCATTTCATTCAGTTGGACACATCTTCCTCTGTTTCATTCAGGAGGACACATCTTCCTCCATTTCATTCAGTAGGACACATCTTCCTCTGTTTCATTCAGTTGGACACATCTTCCTCCGTTTCGTTCTGTAGGACACATCTTCCTCTGTTTCATTCAGGAGGACACATCTTCCTCCGTTTCATTCAGTAGGACACATCTTCCTCTGTTTCATTCAGTTGGACACATCTTCCTCCATTTCATTCAGTTGGACACATCTTCCTCCTCCATTTCATTCAGTAGGACACATCTTCCTCCTCCATTTCATTCAGTTGGACACATCTTCCTCCTCCATTTCATTCAGTTGGACACATCTTCCTCCATTTCATTCAGTTGGACACATCTTCCTCTGTTTCATTCAGTTAGACACATCTTCCTCCGTTTCATTCAGTAGGACACATCTTCCTCTGTTTCATTCAGTTGGACACATCTTCCTCCGTTTCATTCAGTAGGACACATCTTCCTCTGTTTCATTCAGTTGGACACATCTTCCTCCATTTCATTCAGTTGGACACATCTTCCTCCATTTCATTCAGTTGTACACATCTTCCTCCATTTCATTCAGTAGGACACATCTTCCTCTGTTTCATTCAGTAGGACACATCTTCCTCCATTTCATTCAGTTGGACACATCTTCCTCCATTTCATTCAGATGGACACATCTTCCTCCATTTCATTCAGATGTAGCAACCGTTTTTGAGTCAGAGACGCTAAGCCTTGTGGGATATTACTGAATGTGAACTCAGCAACCGTAATTCCAGAACAGTCCCACTGTTGTAATAGTGTGATGTGTATCTTCTGACAGACTCTATGCTGAGTAAAGTCATGTTTTTATCCTAAAACGTTTTTCTACCAGAACCAAAGTGTGGATGCAGTCACTATTTAGAGCAGTCTAATCTCATTAACCCAGAACTATAATCTCATTAACCCAGAACTATAATCTCATTAACCCAGAACTATAATCTCATTAACCCAGAACTATAATCTCATTAACCCAGAACTATAATCTCATTAACCCAGAACTATAATGTCATTAACCCAGAACTATAATCTCATTAACCCAGAACTATAATCTGTGTGATTAAATTCTGGGTCCATACGTGTTAGAAACTACAGTAGGTGAGTCACATGTTATTTGTTACATCAGTTTCCATGGAAACATACAGAGGAGTTTATGCAAATCAACCCTTTCTGTCTTGACACATGAAGGAGGAGTCTCTGAAAACCTATTTAAAGCAGTCTGTCCTGACTCAGCTCAACAGTCTCCAGTCTACCAACTGGTCTCTGTAACTTCATCTTTGTCTCTGTGGTGTACAGTCTTCAGGTGATGATGGGGGTATTGAATCATCTCTCTACTCTCCTCCTCCTCTCTCTCCTTCCTCCTGCTCTCTCTCATGTAGTGGATAAGTTCAGTGATGTTCCACAGTGCAAGACGTTCTTCCTGAAGGAGACAACTCCAAATCTCCCAGGTATTTTGGTTGGTGGGACAGTCCAGGACCAGAACCGCTACAAGCCGATTTGCCAGAAGTACAAGAACAACTACAGGTTTGCAACTCTCTACGACACGACCAACAAGATCCCTGTGTTCTCAGCCTACACCTTCTCTGGTCCTCCTACAGACCCCAGACCAAAATATCAACCCTGGATGATCGAGCCCCAGGTAGGACTAATGTTTTGTCATATAACATGTGTATTTGTTTACTGCTATAGACATACACTATCTTTGAGACACAAATGTGTTGCAACCATTTTCGGCTTAAGTCTGGATTGTTAAATTAGGACTTCTTTTTACGAGTTAATGTCTAAATTTGTTAAAGAGTTTTAATGTCTAAACTTGTTAAAGAGTTTTAATGTCTAAACTTGTTAAAGAGTTTTAATGTCTAAACTTGTTAAAGAGTTTTAATGTCTAAACTTGTTAAAGAGTTTTAATGTCTAAACGTGTTAAAGAGTTTTAATGTCTAAACGTGTTAAAGAGTTTTAATGTCTAAACGTGTTAAAGAGTTTTAATGTCTAAACGTGTTAAAGAGTTTTTATGTCTGACCGATGTTTCTGCAGCTTGAAGATGTAGAAGATGTAGAAGAGATGAAAACCCAACGTGAGGTGCTTAATAATAACAAAAGAGCCAACCATCAGGCTGTGGACGCAGACTACGATGCAACAATAAGTAGCATGGATCTGGACAGAGGTCACCTGTTCCCATGTAACGCCGCACCTGATGATGCTACCATGAGGTCCACTTTCACCCTGACAAACGCCGTTCCCCAGGAAAGAGGCTTTAACCGAGGCAGATGGTGTAAAATGGAGGGCAGAGTCAGAGAAGCTCTTGTGAATAACTGTAAGAATAACAACAACAAGATAGAAGCCTATGTGGTGACTGGAGCAGTGCCCAGCAACAACAACAACAACAAACTGAACCAACGATTGAACATCCCAGATCTCATGTGGACAGCCTTCTGCTGTTACAACAAGGACAAAAAGTGGACGGTCGGAGCATACTGGGGGGAGAACAAAAACGACAATGGGAAAATATTGAACCTGGAAACCTTGGGAGAACTCGAAGCCAAGTTGAAGCAAAGCTACAATGGTGGTGATGTCAAGGTGTTTCACGATAACTGTCCAAGAAACGTTAAAGTACAACAGGTTAACACGACAGGGAAAAAGAGGACCAGGGAAGGGATGGCGATAGCATCAGGGAAGGATTGTGATGCCGAGGATGGATGTGATTGTGACTGTGATGAAAAGTAATGAGTTTTGTCCAGTGGTAATTCCCACAACTATTCAGTACACATTCCCTACGTTACAAGGGTTATAATGGTTAAGTTATAAGGGTTATAAGGGTTAAGTTATAATGGCTATAAGGGTTTAATGGTTATAAGGGTTATAAGGGTTTCATGGTTATAAGGGTTATAAGGGTTAAGTTACAAGGGTTATAATGGTTTAATGGCTATAAGGGTTAAAGTGGTTATAGTGGTTATATTGGTTATAATGGTTATAGTGGTAATAAAGGTTATAAGGGTTATAGTGGTAATAAAGGTTATAAGGGTTATAGTGGTAATAAAGGTTATAAGGGTTATAGTGGTTACAGTGGTTATAGGAGTAATAAGGGTTATAAGCCATGGTTATAATGGTTATAATTAAACAGGTTTAAGGGTTGTGAAGGTTAAAGACACGCTACATTACTTTGGCGACTAAGAAAGTATTTTTTTAAACCTCCCACTTTGGGCTTGATGTGTCAATGTGTTGTTCATACATGCAGAGTCTATGAGCAGAATGACTATTTCCCTACATTTCACCCCCCCTAGCAATTTGAGTCTGAGCCAATGAGCATCAGCCCCTCACATTTGAGTGAAAACTAGTGTGGTGGCAGAATTTGTGTTGAACTGTTGTAACTTCTCAAGGGACATGTTCTGTGTTGGACTGTGATGTCATGCCTTTCATAGAGTCCTGGTGTGTCTGTACATTAAACACACCTTAAACACAAGGCCATTGTGTTCTAGAACTGTTGCTGGTATAAATAACTGTTGTGCAACAATCTGATGATATTATCACCTCCCACTATATCAGGGACATGGAACCATTTACTCAGGAGGTTCTTCCCTGTGAAATCAGAATCATGTCCCCTGCAGCTGCTTGATTAAAGATGTTTCTATACAATTAAAAAGTCTCTGCCTTCATCTTTGGCTCTAATTTTCCACAATATTTGGTGCCGTGACCCAGATGGACTCGGACATCACTCTGGCCACAACTTTAAAAAGACTGTCTGTTGTCCAGCCGAGCATTAATGGTGAAAGAACTCTTGTCCTCCTCAGCCACAAAATGTTGGTGTTCAATTTGGCAGAACTGTCTCTTCCCTATAATAATGAATCTAACCGGTTAACATTAATCAATGGGAGCACAGTGGTGTCTCCAATAGTAGGGATTGGTTTACCTATAATCACCTGAAACATACTGTTGGACCAGTATATTAGGAGGGATTGGTTTACCTATAATCACCTGAAACATACTGTTGGACCAGTATATTAGGAGGGATTGGTTTACCTATAATCACCTGAAACATACTGTTGGACCAGTATATTAGGAGGGATTGGTTTACCTATAATCACCTGAAACATACTGTTGGACCAGTATATTAGGTGGGATTGGTTTATCTATAATCACCTGAAACATACTGTTGGACCAGTATATTAGGAGGGATTGGTTTGGCTACAGTAGGAACTGAATAGCCTACAGTAGGAACTGAATAGCCTACAGTAGGAACTGAATAGCCTACAGTAGAAATTGAATAGCCTACAGTGCAGGTTAACTGGTCTAGGAACAGTGGGTTAACTGGTCTAGGAACAGTGGGTTAACTGGTCTAGGAACAGTGGGTTAACTGGTTTTGGAACAGTGTGTCACGTTCTGACCATCGTTCGTGTGTGTTTTCCTTGTTTTAGTGTTGGTCAGGACGTGAACTGGGTGGGCATTCTATGTTACATGTCTAGTTTGTCTAGTTCTATGTTCGGCCTGATATGGTTCTCAATCAGAGGCAGGTGTTTGTCATTGTCTCTGATTGGGAACCATATTTAGGTAGCCTGGGTTTCACTGTGTGTTTGTGGGTGATTGTCCTTAGTGTCCTTAGTGTTAGTTTGCACCAGTTTAGGCTGTTTCGGTTTTCATTACGTTTATTATTTTGTAGTGTTTGTATTTTGATTCGTGTTGCTATAGTCACAATAAACATGGATCGTAAACCACACGCTGCATTTTGGTCCGACTCTCCTTCTCATAAAGAAAACCGTTACACAGTGGGTTAACTGGTCTAGGAACAGTGGGTTAACTGGTCTAGGAACAGTGGGTTAACTGGTCTAGGAACAGTGGGGTTAACTGGTCTAGGAACAGTGGGTTAACTGGTCTAGGAACAGTGGGTTAACTGGTCTAGGAACAGTGGGTTAACTGGTCTAGGAACAGTGGGTTAACTGGTCTAGGAACAGTGGGTTAACTGGTCTAGGAACAGTGGGGTTAACTGGTCTAGGAACAGTGGGGTTAACTGGTCTAGGAACAGTGGGTTAACTGGTCTAGGAACAGTGGGTTAACTGGTCTAGGAACAGTGGGTTGACTGGTCTAGGAACAGTGGGTTAACTGCCTTGTTCAGTGGCAGAACAACATTCTCAGGGATTCGATCTAGCTACAGTTTATTTATTATATGTGCAAAAGTACTATCTCACAACCTGACGAAACATTTAGAAACAAAACATGCTAATTTTAAAATAAGCCACAGGAGTATTTTGAGCGAGAATTACGAACAACTTTCAAGTAGTAAGACATGTATGAAAACAACAGATATCATTAATAAGAAGGGGCTAGAAGCGTCTTATATGGTGAGCTACCGAGTGGATAGGACAGGCAAGTCCCATACTATTGTGGAGGACTGGCTAGGACAGGCAATTGGAGGTGTACCTGTGGATGTATTTCAAGGCCTACCTTCAAACTCAGTGCCTCTTTGCTTGACATCGTGGGAAAATCAAAAGAAATCAGCCATGACCTCAGAAAAAAATGTAGACCTCCACAAGTCTGGTTCATCCTTGGGAGCAATTTCCAAATGCCTGAAGGTACCACGTTCATCTGTACAAACAATAGTACACAAGTATAAACACCATGGGACCACGCAGCCGTCATACCACTCAGGAAGGAGACGCCTTCTTTCTCCTAGAGATGAACGTACTTTGGTGCGAAAAGTGCAAATCAATCCCAGAACAACATCAAAGCTATAAAGGCTATAAAAGATCTTTGTCATTTTCTGTAGTCACTTTCAATGGTTCATTAGAGATAGCGCATCATTGAAAGTCAAAAGGCTATGGCAAAGCTCTTATTATTAAAGATGTAGTTTAAGTATAACTCTGACTGGTGTATGAAATTTTACATGAAGTTTAATTATGTGACCTGCTTCAGCTGGTAATTGAAGAATTTAAAAATGTTTTACTTAAGCGAAGCAGTCATTTTAAATATTATACATGAAGGTAGGTTAGACTGGGGAACAAAGTAACACAGCTAAATAACTCCAATTAGAAACCACGTAGAAAGCTCTTATTCAATGTGATAATGGTTGTGTCACGACTCCTACCGAAGGTGGCTCCCCTTCCCGTTCAGGTGGCGCTCGGCGGTCGTCGTCACCGGTCTACCAGCTGCTACCGATCCCTTTTCCCCTTTTCGTTTTGTTGGGTCTAATTGGTTTCACCTGTTCCTTGTTTGGGGTTTCGGGTTGAGGTTATTTAAGTTCAGTTAGCCCGCCTGTGTTCGTGCTTGTTTGCTGATTTTGGTCAAGGAGTGTTCCTGTCTTTTGGTTTGTCCGCTGTACAGCGTATGTACCTGCGTAGTACATTTTTGGAGTGTTGTAGGCCTGAGTTCGGCGTCATCCTCTTTGTGCGCAGTGTTTGTATGGAAATAAAGTGTTTTTCCGAATCCTCTGCTCTCTGCGCCTGACTCCACACCCATCACTCTTCGAGCCGTGACAGGTTGGTTAGTTTCTCTACATGACCAAGAGGTTTAGTTTAAATCCATTGATTACTTTTAGTTTTATTGAAGAAGAAAAAGGGCTTTGAGGCCCTAAAATAAATATTCTTGCCACGTCTCCTGTTTTAAATTATTGACTTGTGGAACATTCACGTACTGGGTCAATTGTAACATTTAATTCCTGCGACTCGGTTGAATTGTAATTGACTGGTACGTCCTAGTAACATACTTAGTGTGTAATAGTAGCCATGATACTTTATGTTATTTACTTACTTAAATAATAATTTCACAGTAAACTAAAGTGTTAGTTTGTTCCCCAGTCTCCTCTACTCTTACTGAGAAAAGGCCTCAACTGAAGAATCTACAGCTGCTGAGTCTGAGGTGTTAAACAGCCCAGTGCTGCTCTGACCACATTTTCTAACTCTACATACACAGCTTTGTGTCAGCTGTTACTGTGAACTACTTCAGTTACTGGAAATAAACTCAGCAGTGGTCAGACGACAGAATGCACCAAGTTGTACACATCTTCCTCCTTTTCATTCAGTAGGACACATCTTCCTCCATTTCATTCAGTAGGACACATCTTCCTCCATTTCATTCAGTAGGACACATCTTCCTCCATTTCATTCAGTAGGACACATCTTCCTCTGTTTCATTCAGTAGGACACATCTTCCTCCATTTCATTCAGTAGGACACATCTTCCTCCATTTCCTTCAGTTGGACACATCTTCCTCCATTTCATTCAGTAGGACACATCTTCCTCCATTTCATTCAGTAGGACACATATTCCTCTGTTTCATTCAGATGTAAACATATCTGTAATGTAGGTAAGGCCTTTATGAGACATCATACTAAACATTTGGACTTCTTTGAGTTTTTGTGTCGGAGGCCTTGTGGAATATTAATGAATGTGATCTCAGCAACCGTAACCAAGCAGAGACACATCTGGTCCCATTTTTTACAGTCTTTGGTATGACTCAACCAGGGATCAAACCCCAATCCCCTATCAGGGTGGACACTCTACCCACTAGGCAACTAAGATGGCGTCAGATGATTATGCCAGACAGGACTCATTTAAACAGACAAGTACAGGTTTTCTGGTCAATGTAATAAACAAAATGAAAAGGAAGTTGACTGCTTGCAGGCCGGGTGCTCTGTTTACTTCAGACACACCTTCTCCCAGAAATCATGACAGAAGAGTTCCTCATTCAGTAAGATAATATTTAATCAGTGACATCCTGAGGCATTGATACATCATGAGAGAAGAGTTCCTCATCCAGTAAGATAATATTTACTCAGTGGCATCCTGAGGCATTGATAGATCATGAGAGAGGAAGAAAAACTCTCAGTGTAGACAGTCACTACATCCGGGTTCAGCATCTAGGAGAACAGAGAGGGTACATTCATTCTGCATTAAACTAACAAGTCAAGGTTCATCTGGGGAATTTGATAATCAGTTTGCCAGACAACCGTCAGGAGAAGGAAGGGCAGGAGATTAAAAACATTCAACATGACTTTTCCTCCTAAGATTTTGTTTATGAAATCATGTTCAAACAAAGTCAATGTGTTAAAAGTTCACTTTGGTCCAAAACGCAAAAATAACAGCTTGCAACTGTACAGCTGATGAATGCGAATGAGAAGATCAATTCCTGACTGATCTCTACAGCTTCGATCCAAAAACAAATACCCATTTCTTTAAAACACTTATCTAGGAAAAGCCTAGCTTACTAGGGCTCTTTCATACCGTCCCTAGGAGGGATCCGTCACTTGAGTGGGTTGAGTCACTGATGTGATCTTCCTGTCTGGGTTGGCGCCCCCCCTTGGGTTTTGCCGTGGTGAAGATCTTTGTGGGCTATACTCGGCCTTGTCTCAGGATGGTAAGTTGGTGGTTGAAGATATCCCTCTAGTGGTATGGGGGCTGTGCTTTGGCAAAGTGGGTGGGGTTATATCCTTCCTGTTTGGCCCTGTCCGGGGGTGTCATCTGACCCCTCCTGTCTCAGCCTCCAGTATTTATGCTGCAGTAGTTTATGTGTCGGGGGCCTAGGGTCAGTTTGTTATATCTGGAGTACTTCTCCTGTCCTATTCGTTGTCCTGTGTGAATTTAAGTTTTATCTCTCTAATTCTCTCTTTCTTTCTCTCTCTCAGAGGACCTGAGCCCTAGGACCATGCCTCAGGACTACTTGACATGATGACTCCTTGCTGTCCCCAGTCCACCTGGCCGTGCTGCTGCTCCAGTTTCAACTGTTCTGCCTGTGATTATTATTATTGGACCATGCTGGTCATTTATGAACATTTGAACATCTTGGCCATGTTCTGTTATAATCTCCACCCGGAACAGCCAGAAGAGGACTGGCCACCCCACATAGCCTGGTTCCTCTCTAGGTTTCTTCCTAGGTTTTGGCCTTTCTAGGGAGTTTTTCCTAGCCACCGTGCTTCTACACCTGCATTGCTTGCTGTTTGGGGTTTTAGGCTGGGTTTCTGTACAACATTTTGAGACATCAGCTGATGTAAGAAGGGCTTTATAAATACATTTGATTTGAATTGATTTGATTTGATTTGACATGACATTCTCAATGGCAGATTTACATGAAAATGTATAATTCCCATGGAATAGGCCTATAGGAGGTGAGTCAGTCCCATGGAATAGGCCTATAGGAGGTGAGTCAGTCCCATGGAATAGACCTATAGGAGGTGAGTCAGTCCCATGGAATAGGCCTATAGGAGGTGAGTCAGTCCCATGGAATAGGCCTATAGGAGGTGAGTCAGTCCCATGGAATAGGCCTATAGGAGGTGAGTCAGTCCCATGGAATAGGCCTATAGGAGGTGAGTCAGTCCCATGGAATAGGCCTATAGGAGGTGAGTCAGTCCCATGGAATAGGCCTATAGGAGGTGAGTCACATTTGATTAGTTACAGCATTTTCCATGGAAACGTACAGAGGAGTTTATACAAATCAACCCTATGTGTTTTGACACCTGAAGGAGGAGTCTCTGAAAACCTATTTAATAAATCAGTCTGTCCTGACTCAGCTCAGCGGTCTCTCCAGTATACCAACTGGTCTCTGTAATAACTATGTAAATCAGTCTGTCCTGACTCAGCTCAACAGTCTCCAGTCTACCAACTGGTCTCTAATAACTATTTAAATCAGTCTGTCCTGACTCAGCTCAACAGTCTCCAGTCTACCAACTGGTCTCTGTAATAACTATTTAAATCAGTTCATCTTTGTCTCTGTGGTGTACAGTCTTCAGGTGATGATGGGGGTATTGAATCATCTCTCTACTCTCCTCCTCCTCTCTCTCCTTCCTCCTGCTCTCTCTCATGTAGTGGATAAGTTCAGGTTATTTTATTGTCCCCAGTAGACAGCATCATCCATATCCCTGGTGAGGCTCTGTGCACATATTCACTCTTTATTATTGGGTCAGTCAGAGACACTTGAAACTTAGTTGTTGGACAATAATTTCCTCGTCCAGGTTAGATGGACTTCACGTTGCACAAATTGTGTCTTTTCCTTTTCATAGATGATGTGGATGCAGACAAGGTGGTTTTTATTGATCTGTTCAAATCAAATATTGGTCACATACACATATTTAGCAGATGTTATTGCAGGTGTTTGCGGGTGGAGCGAAATGCTTGTTTGTTAGTGTCAGCAGTAGCCTATAGGTCTATACTACCCTGTGTCAGCAGTAGCCTATAGGTCTATACTACCCTGTGTCAGCAGTAGCCTATAGGTCTATACTACCCTGTGTCAGCAGTAGTCTATAGGTCTATACTACACTGTGTCAGCAGTAGCCTATAGGTCTATACTACCCTGTGTCAGCAATAGCCTATACTACCCTGTGTCAGCAGTAGACTATACTACCCTGTGTTAGCAGTAGACTATACTACCCTGTGTCAGCAGTAGCCTATAGGTCTATACTACCCTGTGTCAGCAGTAGTCTAAAGGTCTATACTACACTGTGTCAGCAGTAGCCTATAGGTCTATACTACCCTGTGTCAGTAGTAGACTATACTACCCTGTGTCAGCAGTAGTATATAGGTCTATACTACCCTGTGTCAGCAGTATATAGGTCTATACTACCCTGTGTCAGCAGTAGTCTATAGGTCTATACTACCCTGTGTCAGCAGTAGCCTATAGGTCTATACTACCCTGTGTCAGCAGTAGCCTATAGGTCTATATTACCCTGTGATTTTTGTTGTAATAAAAAAGATACTGCTAATGTCTGGAGACATAAGGTGAATTAGAAATGTTGGTAAGACTCCAGAACTCCCATCAAAAGCTAGCCAGCTTACTCTGGCTACCAGAGATCTGCATGGAGGAATGGGCCAAAATACAAGCAACAGTGTGTGAAAACCTTGTGAAGACTTACAGAAAGTATTGAGATAAACTTATGTTATTGACCAAATACTTATTTTCCACCATAATTTGCAAATAAATTCATTAAAAATCCTACAATGTGATTTTCTGGATTTTTTTTCTAATTTTGTCTGTCATAGTTGAAGTGTACCTATGATGAAAATTACAGGCCTCTCTCATCTTTTAAAGTGGGAGAACTTGCACAATTGGTGGCTGACTAAATGCTTTTTTTGCCCCACTATATATATACAATGTTTTCTCTCCGCTCCCCTTTCACTATAAGGTCTGTCGTGTTCTGTTGAATTCGGCGCATGTGACAAATAACATTTGGTTTGATTAGGGGAGAGAAAACAACAGCTGGTGCACGATATCTAAGGAAGTCTCGAGTCATTGTGTCATGTACTGTCATGTTGTGTCTTGTCTCTGTCCTTTCCCTTCACCCTGTCTCCCTCTGCTGGTCGTTGTTAGGTTACCTTTTCTCCCCCTCTTTCCCCCAGCTGTGCCTTGTTTCCTCCTAACCACCTCATCACCCCTTTTCCCACCTGTTCCCTTTTTCCCTCTGATTAGGTCCCTATATCTCTCTCTGTTTCTGCTCCTGTCCTTGTCGGATTCTTGTTTGTTGTGTTTCATGCCTGAACCAGACTGTCGTCATGTTTGCTGTAACCTTGTCTTGTCCTGTCGGAATCTGCCGGTCCGTCTGAGCCTACCTATGTTTGGTAATTAAAGAAGCTCTGTTTAAGTTAATTCGCTTTTGGGTCCTCATTCACGCACCGTAACAGAAGAATCCGACCCAGAATGGACCCAGCGACTTCGGATCCTCTCCACTCAGCCGTCGGGATCCAGGGAGCGATGCTAGGCAGACACGAGCAGGAACTGTCTGCTGCTCGACATGCCGTTGAGACCCTGGCCACCCAAGTCTCCAACCTCACAGAACAGGTTCACCATCTCCGCCTCGATCCACCGGCCACTTCCAGGGCTTTCGAATCTCCGGAGCCCAGAATCAATAACCCGCCGTGTTACTCTGGGGAGCCCACTGAATGCCGCTCGTTCCTCACCCAGTGTGATATTGTGTTTTCTCTCCAGCCCTACACTTTCTCCAGGAGCACTGCTCGTGTCGCCTACGTCATATCTCTCCTTATTGGACGGGCTCGTGAGTGGGGCACGGCAATCTGGGAGGCAAGGGCTGAGTGTACTAACCAGTATCAGGACTTTAAGGAGGAGATGATACGGGTTTTTGATCGATCTGTTTTTGGGGAGGAGGCTTCCAGGGCCCTGTCTTCCCTATGTCAAGGTAATCGATCCATAACAGACTACTCTATTGAGTTTCGCACTCTTGCTGCCTCCAGTGGCTGGAACGAGCCGGCTTTGCTCGCTCGTTTTCTGGAGGGTCTCCGCGCAGAGGTAAAGGATGAGATTCTCTCCCGGGAGGTTCCTTCCAGCGTGGATTCCTTGATTGAACTCGCTATTCGCATTGAGCGACGGGTTGATCTTCGTCACCGAGCTCGTGGAAAGGAGCTCGCGTTCTCCGTTGCCCCCCTCTCCGCATCACTACCATCTTCCTCTGCCGGCTCGGGTGCTGAGCCCATGCAGCTGGGAGGTATCCGCATCTCGACTAAGGAGAGGGAACGGAGAATCACCAACCGCCTCTGTCTCTATTGCGGTTCCGCTGGTCATTTTGTCACTTCATGTCCAGTAAAAGGCCAGAGCTCATCAGTAAGCGGAGGGCTACTGGTGAGCGCTACTACTCCTGTCTCTCCTTCAAGATCCTGCACTACCTTGTCGGTCCATCTACGCTGGACCGGTTCGTCAGCTTCCTGCAGTGCCTTAATAGACTCTGGGGCGGAGGGCTGTTTTATGGACGAGACCTGGGCTCGGGAACATGACATTCCTCTCAGACAGTTAAAGGAGCCCACGGCCTTGTTCGCCCTGGATGGTAGTCCTCTCCCCAGGATTCAGCGTGAGACGCTACCTTTAACCCTCACTGTTTCTGGTAATCATAGTGAAACCATTTCTTTTTTAATTTTTCGTTCACCTTTTACACCTGTTGTTTTGGGCCATCCCTGGCTAGTTTGTCATAATCCTTCCATTAATTGGTCTAGTAATTCTATCCTCTCCTGGAACGTCTCTTGTCATGTGAAATGTTTAATGTCTGCTATCCCTCCTGTTTCCTCTGTCTCTTCTTCACAGGAGGAGCCTGGTGATTTGACAGGGGTGCCGGAGGAATATCACGATCTGCGCACGGTGTTCAGTCGGTCCAGGGCCACCTCTCTTCCTCCACACCGGTCGTATGATTGTAGTATTGATCTCCTTCCGGGAACCCCCCCCCCCCCCCCCCCCGGGGTAGACTATACTCTCTGTCGGCTCCCGAACGTAAGGCTCTCGAAGATTATTTGTCTGTAGCTCTTGACGCCGGTACCATAGTCCCCTCCTCCTCTCCCGCCGGAGCGGGGTTTTTTTTTGTCAAGAAGAAGGACGGGTCTCTGCGCCCCTGCATAGATTATCGAGGGCTGAATGACATAACAGTGAAGAATCGTTATCCGCTTCCTCTTATGTCTTCAGCCTTCGAGATCCTGCAGGGAGCCAGGTTTTTCACTAAGTTGGACCTTCGTAACGCTTACCATCTCGTGCGCATCAGGGAGGGGGACGAGTGGAAGACGGCGTTTAACACTCCGTTAGGGCACTTTGAATACCGGGTTCTTCCTTTCGGCCTCGCTAACGCTCCAGCTGTCTTTCAGGCATTAGTCAATGATGTCCTGAGAGACATGCTGAACATCTTTGTTTTCGTTTACCTTGACGATATCCTGATTTTTTCACCGTCACTCCAGATTCATGTTCAGCACGTTCGACGTGTCCTCCAGCGCCTTTTAGAGAATTGTCTTTTTGTGAAGGCTGAGAAGTGCACTTTTCATGCCTCCTCCGTCACATTTCTCGGTTCTGTTATTTCCGCTGAAGGCATTAAGATGGATCCCGCTAAGGTCCAAGCTGTCATTGATTGGCCCGTCCCTAAGTCACGCGTCGAGCTGCAGCGCTTTCTCGGCTTCGCGAACTTCTATCGTCGTTTCATCCGTAATTTCGGTCAGGTGGCAGCTCCTCTCACAGCCCTTACTTCTGTCAAGACGTGCTTTAAGTGGTCCGTTTCCGCCCAGGGAGCTTTTGATCTCCTCAAGAATCGTTTTACATCCGTTCCTATCCTTGTTACACCTGACGTCTCTAGACAGTTCGTTGTCGAGGTTGACGCGTCAGAGGTGGGCGTGGGAGCCATTCTTTCTCAGCGCTCCCTCTCTGACGACAAGGTCCACCCATGCGCGTATTTTTCTCATCGCCTGTCGCCGTCGGAACGTAACTATGATGTGGGTAACCGCGAACTGCTCGCCATCCGGTTAGCCCTAGGCGAATGGCGACAGTGGTTGGAGGGGGCGACCGTTCCTTTTGTCGTTTGGACTGACCATAGGAACCTTGAGTACATCCGTTCTGCCAAACGACTTAATGCGCGTCAGGCGCGTTGGGCGCTGTTTTTCGCTCGTTTCGAGTTCGTGATTTCTTATCGTCCGGGCTCTAAGAACACCAAGCCTGATGCTTTGTCTCGTCTCTTCAGTTCTTCAGTAGCCTCCACTGACCCCGAGGGGATTCTCCCTGAGGGGCGTGTTGTCGGGTTGACTGTCTGGGGAATTGAGAGGCAGGTAAAGCAAGCGCTCACTCACACTCCGTCGCCGCGCGCTTGTCCTAGGAACCTTCTTTTCGTTCCCGTTCCTACTCGTCTGGCCGTTCTTCAGTGGGCTCACTCTGCCAAGTTAGCCGGCCACCCTGGCGTTCGGGGTACGCTTGCTTCCATTCGCCAGCGTTTTTGGTGGCCCACCCGGGAGCATGACACGCGTCGTTTCGTGGCTGCTTGTTTGGTCTGCGCGCAGACTAAGTCCGGTAACTCTCCTCCTGCCGGCCGTCTCAGGCCGCTTCCTATTCCCTCTCGACCGTGGTCTCACATCGCCTTAGATTTTGTCACCGGACTGCCTTCGTCAGCGGGGAAGACTGTTATTCTTACGGTTGTCGATAGGTTCTCTAAGGCGGCTCATTTCATTCCCCTTGCTAAGCTTCCTTCTGCTAAAGAGACGGCACAAATCATCATCGAGAATGTTTTCAGAATTCATGGCCTTCCGTCAGACGTCGTTTCGGACAGAGGTCCTCTTCAGGCTTTCACCCCCAGTCTAACGGTCAAGCAGAACGGGCCAATCAGACTATTGGTCGCATCTTACGCAGTCTTTCTTTTCGCAACCCTGCGTCTTGGTCAGAACAGCTCCCCTGGGCAGAATACGCCCACAACTCGCTTCCTTCGTCTGCGACCGGGCTATCTCCTTTTCAGAGTAGCCTCGGGTACCAGCCTCCGCTGTTCTCATCTCAGTTCGCCGAGTCCAGCGTCCCCTCCGCTCAGGCTTTTGTCCAACGTTGCGAGCGCACCTGGAAGAGGGTCAGGTCTGCACTTTGCCGTTATAGGACGCAGACTGTGAGGGCTGCTAATAAGCGTAGAACTAAGAGTCCTAGATATTGTCGCGGTCAGAGAGTTTGGCTCTCCACTCAGAACCTTCCCCTTAAGACGGCTTCTCGCAAGTTGACCCCGCGGTTCATTGGTCCGTTCCGTATTTCTCGGGTCATTAATCCTGTCGCAGTTCGACTTCTTCTTCCGCGATACCTTCGTCGCGTCCACCCGGTCTTCCATGTCTCCTGCATCAAGCCCGTCCTTCGCGCCCCCGCTCGTCTTCCCCCCCCCCCCCCCCATCCTTGTCGAGGGCGCACCCATCTACAGGGTCCGTAGAATTTTGGACATGCGTCCTCGGGGCCGTGGTCACCAGTACCTCGTAGATTGGGAGGGGTACGGTCCTGAGGAGAGGAGTTGGGTTCCCTCTCGGGACGTGCTGGACCGTGCGCTGATCGAGGATTTCCTCCGTTGCCGCCAGGTTTCCTCCTCGAGTGCGCCAGGAGGCGCTCGGTGAGTGGGGGGGTACTGTCATGTACTGTCATGTTGTGTCTTGTCTCTGTCCTTTCCCTTCACCCTGTCTCCCTCTGCTGGTCGTTGTTAGGTTACCTTTTCTCCCCCTCTTTCCCCCAGCTGTGCCTTGTCTCCTCCTAACCACCTCGTCACCCCTTTTCCCACCTGTTCCCTTTTTCCCTCTGATTAGGTCCCTATATCTCTCTCTGTTTCTGCTCCTGTCCTTGTCGGATTCTTGTTTGTTGTGTTTCATGCCTGAACCAGACTGTCGTCATGTTTGCTGTAACCTTGTCTTGTCCTGTCGGAATCTGCCGGTCCGTCTGAGCCTACCTATGTTTGGTAATTAAAGAAGCTCTGTTTAAGTTAATTCGCTTTTGGGTCCTCATTCACGCACCGTAACACATTGCTCGACTGAGGTAGAGTTTCTCATGATAAGCTGTAGACCACATTACCTACTGAGAGAGATTTTTATCTATATTCTTTGCAACTGTTTACATACCACCACAGTCAGAGGCTGGAACCAAGATAGCATTGAATGAGCTGTACTCCGCCATAAGCAAACAAAAAACCCTCACCCAGAGGCGGCGCTCCTACAGGGAAACTTAAATCCATTTTACCTAATTTCTATCAGCATGTTAAATGTGCAACCAGAGGGAAACAAAGTCTAGACCACAATACTCCACACACAGAGATGCATACAAAGTTCTCCCTCGCCCTCCATTTGGCAAATCTGACCATAGTTCTATCCTCCTGATTCCTGTATACAAGCAAAAATGAAAGCAGGAAGCACCAGTGACAAGATCAATAAAAAAGTGGTCAGATGAAGCAGATGCTAAGCTACAGGACTGTTTTGCACAGACTGGAATATGTTCTGGGATTCCTCCGATGGCGTTGAGGATTACAACACATCTGTTATGAGCTTCTTCAATAAGTGCATTGACGACGTCATCCCCACAGTGACCGTACGAACATATACCGACCAGGAAATTGCAGGCAACATCTTCATCGAGCTAAAGGCTAGAGATGCCACTTTCAAGGAGCGGGACTCGAACCCACAAGCTTATAAGATATTCCACCAGTCCCTCCAATGAACCATCAAACAGGCAAAGCGTCAATACAGGACTAAGATGAAGTCGTACTACACCGGCTCTGACAATCGTCTGATGTTGCAGGGCCTGCAAACCATTACAGACTACAAAGGGAAGCACAGCCGAGAGCTGCCCAGTGACACGAGCCTACCAGACGAACTAAACTACTTCTATGATCACACTGAAACATGCATTAGAGCATCAGCTGTTCCGGAAGACTGTGTGATCGTGCTCTCCGCGGGCGAGGTGAGTAAGACCTTTAAACAGGTCAACATTCACAAGGCCGCAGAGCCGGATGGATTACCAGGACGTGTACTGCGAGCATGTGCTGAACAACTGTCTTCACTGACCTTTTCAACCTCTCCCTGTCCGAGTCTGTAATACCAACATGTTTTAAGCAGACCACCATAGTCTGTGCCCAAGAACACGAAGGTAACCTGCCTAAATGTCTACCTGACCAGTAGCACTCACGTCTGTAGCCATGAAGTGCTTTGACAGGCTGGTCATGGCTCACATCAATACACATCGATGAAGTTCTTCATGGAGGGGACAACTCCAAATCTATTATTTTGGTAAGTGTGACAGTCCAGGATCAAAACCGCGACAAGCCGATTTGCCAGTTGTTCAACAACATCTGGATCACTTGATATTCACCAGAAGAGGTTGAGAAGAGAATAGGTCGAGAAGAGTTCAAGAAGAGAATAGGTCAAGAAGAGAGAATAGGTCGAGAAGAGAGAATAGGTCGAGAAGAGAATAGGTCGAAGAGAGAGAATAGGTCGAAGAGAGAGAATAGGTCGAGGAGAGAGAGAATAGGTCGACAAGAGAGAATAGGTCGAGGAGAGAGAATAGGTTGAGAAGAGAGAATAGGTCGAGAAGAGAGAATAGGTCGAGAAGAGAGAGAATAGGTCGAGAACAGAATAGATCGAGGACGAAGAAAAGAGAGAGAGAGGGTAGAGGCAGGGCGCCGCATCCAACTGGCAACTTAATTCAAAGTTAATTTGATTAAATTGACTAAATGTATCTACACATAAATCAATAAAATCATTCAAAATAGGTTCACACACCAGCAAGCATTATTTGGCAACAGATGATCATTCGCTTATTTCTAAATATAAAAAATAAGTGTTGTAGAAATGCATGACGTGTTTGTAAACACGTCCTCACCTAATGAAATGCATGACGTGTATCTTCCAAGATGGCGTAGCAGTCGGACGTCTGTTTGTCTTGTCCCGTCCCATGCTTCTATATTTTTCTTCGTATGTTTTTCGGATATATTTTAATCTCACTTTCCATCTACGGACTGAATATACTCTCCTGCAACCCGCCTCACCCGATGTGGATCTGCTATTTTTATACTTTTAAGAATACAGAATTCCCATCAAAAGCTAGCCAGCTAACTGGCTACCAGCTAACTGGCTACCAGCTAACTGGCTACCAGCTAACTGGCTACTAGCTAACTGGCTACTAGCTTACTGGCTACCAGCTAACTGGCTACTAGCTAACTGGCTACTAGCTAACTGGCTACTAGCTTACTGGCTACCAGCTAACTGGCTACTAGCTAACCACGGCCCGCTAGCTGTCTAAAGCACATCGGACTGTTAGCTTAAGCGGCCCATTTGGCAAATTCTTTGGCACCTATACCTAGTTTGCCAATTGGCCTGGTTTACCACACAGAGCCCTGCTGATCTGTCCCCAATGGAAGCTAGCCAGCTAACTAGCTATTAGCTTGTAGTAAGCTAGCCACTGCTTGCGGTCATCAGCTACCACGGACAACTTTCACCAGTCTGCACAGCACGACTCAAACCAGAGGTAATCGGACAAATATATATTTTCTTCTCCATATCAAGCTCTGAACCTTTTTCTTTTGTTCTTCACCTGGATCATCTCAGTTAGCTAGCTGCTATCCAAGTGGCCACTACTGTCTAACGTCCCTGTCCGGAAGCAATAACAAATTAGCCTGGAGTTAGCCTTGCCAGGCCATCTGCTAAACCAATCTCCCTGCTAGCCAATAGAGGTCCATCAGCCATTCCCTGGGCTACAATTACCTATTTTTTTTTGCCAACTGGCCCGGTCCCGTACCGACCCATCACGACTGGACCACTGACGTGATTTGCCCGCATCGTCCCCCTGAATGCCCATCCGTTAGCCTGTTAGCCGCAGCCTGCTAGCTGTCCAGAGCACATCGGACTGTTAGCTTAAGAGGCCCTTCGGACAAATTCTTTGGCCACCATACCTATTTTGCCAATTGGCCTGGTTTACCACACGGAGCCCTGCTGATACATCTGCCGACGTAATAGCACGAGGGGGCCACAACAGACTTTCATCCTTCGCGACATCCCTCTAAGGCCCTTTCTGCTAGCCCCGGCCCTCTAGCTGCCTGAAGCCATTCACTGGACTCCTATGATTCACTCGGATACGCATGCCTCTCGCTAACGTCAATATGCCTTGTCCATTTCTGTTTTGGTTAGTGACTATGGCCTTATTTCACTGTGGCGCCTACAGCCCTACTCAATACGCCTTATTTAAAACTAATTCCACCTATCACACATGCGATGACATCACCTGGTTTAAATGATTAAAAGTAGTTACAATGTTGCTGTCACTATGTAACCTACTACCTACAGTAGGACAACGAGTAGTTACAATGTTGCTGTCACTATGTAACCTACTACCTACAGTAGGACAACGAGTTTCTGATTAATAATATCCCACCTGTTATCACACATGGTACGACTCCATAAATGTTACAATTACAATAGAAAAAACACCTTTATATAACATATTTAGTATATATTTTAATATTACTGTCGAACTGTAAAACAGAGTAAGATTATTTGATCTTTGGTGTGGGCCTCGTTATAAATGGGTGGGCCTCATTATAAATGGGTGGGCCTCGTTATAAATGAGTGGTGGGCCTCGTTATAAATGGGTGGGCCTCGTTATAAATGGGTGGGCCTCGTTATAAATGAGTGGTGGGCCTCGTTATAAATGGGTGGGCCTCGTTATAAATGGGTGGGCCTCGTTATAAATGAGTGGTGGGCCTCGTTATAAATGGGTGGGCCTCATTATAAATGGGTGGGCCTCGTTATAAATGAGTGGTGGGCCTCGTTATAAATGGGTGGGCCTCGTTATAAATGAGTGGTGGGCCTCGTTATAAATGGGTGGGCCTCGTTATAAATGGGTGGGCCTCGTTATAAATGAGTGGTGGGCCTCGTTATAAATGGGTGGGTCTCGTTATAAATGAGTGGTGGGCCTCGTTATAAATGAGTGGTGGGCCTCGTTATAAATGGGTGGGCCTCGTTATAAATACATGGTGGGCCTCGTTATAAATGGGTGGGCCTCGTTATAAATGGGTGGGCCTCGTTATAAATGCATGGTGGGCCTCGTTATAAATGCATGGTGGGCCTCGTTATAAATGCATGGTGGGCCTCGTTATAAATGCATGGTGGGCCTCGTTATAAATGGGTGGGCCTCGTTATAAATGGGTGGGCCTCGTTATAAATGCATGGTGGGCCTCGTTATAAATGCATGGTGGGCCTCGTTATAAATGCATGGTGGGCCTCGTTATAAATGCATGGTGGGCCTCGTTATAAATGCATGGTGGGCCTCGTTATAAATGCATGGTGGGCCTCGTTATAAATACATGGTGGGCCTCGTTATAAATGCATGGTGGGCCTCGTTATAAATACATGGTGGGCCTCGTTATAAATGCATGGTGGGCCTCGTTATAAATGCATGGTGGGCCTCGTTATAAATGGGTGGGCCTCGTTATAAATGGGTGGGCCTCGTTATAAATGGGTGGGCCTCGTTATAAATGGGTGGGCCTCGTTATAAATGCATGGTGTGCCTCGTTATAAATGCATGGTTGACCTCGTTATAAATGCATGGTGGGCCTCGTTATAAATGGGTGGGCCTCGTTATAAATGGGTGGGCCTCGTTTCGCTGGAGCAGTGTAAAATAACCCAGCCTTAACAAATGTATTTTATTTACATGTTGAATGTGATTGTCCATCATCAGCATGTATTTATTGTGTAGTGACCTCTTTCCTCTGCTGTGGTGCTGCATTGCAGTCAGAGATGTTTTCTCTCGGTAGCTGTCCGGGGTCCTGAAATCAAATCATGTGAGTTTGCTTGGACACCAGCCTGATCTCCAGCTCCTTCCACCTCTGGAAACTACCTGGGTGGTCATGTGACTTGTCATGAGAGGCTGATGAGGTGACACTGATTCGTCCAGTCCCTGGTTCCATCCCTGACCAACGCAGATTTGGACTCTGTGTGAAAAAAAGTTTGCCGCAAAAATCAGAAGGCTGCATCGTTTTGCTTGGAATCGACAACCCTTGGTCTCTCCACTCTCTCCCCGTTCGCCATCCTCCTATTGTAGTTAGCCACCGAAAACGTTCGTTGCCCCTCATCTCATGGTAAATTCCCCTCCTTATCCTGATGTGGCCCAGCCTGCACTAACATATCCCGTAAAGATCCATTCACATATTTTGTCCACTCACCGGGATCTTCTATGTTTTTTCGTCTGGGAGTCGGATTTAGCAGCAGCACCACCACTGTCACCGGGGACGGGGAGCGACGAATCTGAGTCTGGGTCCAAGATAGTAGGGTCTTCGCCGGCATTGTTTGGAGGTGTAGCCTGGCCTGGTGCGACCACCTGTTCTTGTCCAGACAGAGAGCTGTCATCATCGGTGGAAGTGCATGGCTCGGACTCCTCCGGTTTGTCCTCTTCGCTGCTAGAATCAGCTAACGGGGGCTCGTCGTTCTCGGCAAATTAATGGCCTGTCCTCGTAGGCTTGTAATTTTCACACCGGCTGATGGACATTGTTGCACACTGATACATTTCACCAGAGAATTTCTTTGGTTAGGAGATTGTGCCTCTTTTCTCAAAGTTAAAAATAAATTCCCTTCCTGATATTTTTTTATATTTTTTGTCTAGACATGGTAGCATATTGTTTGAAATCTCTACAGATTTATCTAGAGTGATATCCACTAGCAGTAGCTAGCTAACGTTATCAGGTTAGGTTAGGCTACTGTCTTAATCACTAAAGTTAACAGGTTAGGTTAGGCTACTGTTTTAATCACTAACGTTATCAGGTTAGGTTAGGCTACTGTTTTAATCACTAACGTTATCAGGTTAGGTTAGGCTACTGTTTTAATCACTAACGTTATCAGGTTAGGTTAGGCTACTGTTTTAATCACTAACGTTAACAGGTTAGGTTATGTTACTGTTTTAATCACTAACGTTATCAGGTTAGGTTAGGCTACTGTTTTAATCACTAACGTTATCAGGTTAGGTTAGGCTACTGTTTTAATCACTAACGTTAACAGGTTAGGTTAGGTTACTGTTTTAATCACTAACGTTATCAGGTTAGGTTAGGCTACTGTTTTAATCACTAACGTTAACAGGTTATGTTAGGCTGCTGTTTTAATCTCTAACGTTATCAGGTTAGGTTAGGCTACTGTTTTAATCACTAACGTTAACAGGTTAGGTTAGGCTACTGTTTTAATCACTAACGTTAACAGGTTATGTTAGGCTGCTGTTTTAATCTCTAACGTTAACAGGTTAGGTTAGGTTACTGTTTTAATCACTAACGTTATCAGGTTAGGTTAGGCTACTGTTTTAATCACTAACGTTAACAGGTTAGGTTAGGCTACTGTTTTAATCACTAACGTTATCAGGTTAGGTTACTGTTTTAATCACTAACGTTAACAGGTTAGGTTAGGCTACTGTTTTAATCACTAACGTTAACAGGTTAGGCTACTGTTTTAATCACTGACGTTATCAGGTTAGGCTACTGTTTTAATCACTAACGTTATCAGGTTAGGTTAGGCTACTGTTTTAATCACTAATGTTATCAGGTTAGGTTAGGCTACTGTTTTAATCACTAACGTTAACAGGTTAGGTTACTGTTTTAATCACTAACGTTATCAGGTTAGGTTAGGCTACTGTTTTAATCACTAACGTTAACAGGTTAGGTTAGGCTACTGTTTTAATCACTAACGTTAACAGGTTAGGCTACTGTTTTAATCACTAACGTTATCAGGTTAGGTTAGGCTACTGTTTTAATCACTAACGTTAACAGGTTAGGTTAGGTTACTGTTTTAATCACTAACGTTATCAGGTTAGGTTAGGCTACTGTTTTAATCACTAACGTTAACAGGTTATGTTAGGCTGCTGTTTTAATCTCTAACGTTATCAGGTTAGGTTAGGCTACTGTTTTAATCACTAACGTTAACAGGTTAGGTTAGGCTACTGTTTTAATCACTAACGTTAACAGGTTATGTTAGGCTGCTGTTTTAATCTCTAACGTTAACAGGTTAGGTTAGGTCACTGTTTTAATCACTAACGTTATCAGGTTAGGTTAGGCTACTGTTTTAATCACTAACGTTAACAGGTTAGGTTAGGCTACTGTTTTAATCACTAACGTTATCAGGTTAGGTTACTGTTTTAATCACTAACGTTAACAGGTTAGGTTAGGCTACTGTTTTAATCACTAACGTTAACAGGTTAGGCTACTGTTTTAATCACTGACGTTATCAGGTTAGGCTACTGTTTTAATCACTAACGTTATCAGGTTAGGTTAGGCTACTGTTTTAATCACTAATGTTATCAGGTTAGGTTAGGCTACTGTTTTAATCACTAACGTTAACAGGTTAGGTTACTGTTTTAATCACTAACGTTATCAGGTTAGTTTAGGCTACTGTTTTAATCACTAACGTTAACAGGTTAGGTTAGGCTACTGTTTTAATCACTAACGTTAACAGGTTAGGCTACTGTTTTAATCACTAACGTTATCAGGTTAGGTTAGGCTACTGTTTTAATCACTAACGTTAACAGGTTAGGTTAGGCTACTGTTTTAATCACTAACGTTATCAGGTTAGGTTAGGCTACTGTTTTAATCACTAACGTTATCAGGTTAGGTTAGGCTACTGTTTTAATCACTAACGTTAACAGGTTAGGTTAGGCTACTGTTTTAATCACTAACGTTATCAGGTTAGGTTAGGCTACTGTTTTAATCACTAACGTTAACAGGTTATGTTAGGCTACTGTTTTAATCACTAACGTTAACAGGTTAGGTTAGGCTACTGTTTTAATCACTAACGTTATCAGGTTAGGTTAGGCTACTGTTTTAATCACTAACGTTATCAGGTTAGGTTAGGCTACTGTTTTAATCACTAACGTTAACAGGTTATGTTAGGCTACTGTTTTAATCACTAACGTTAACAGGTTAGGTTAGGCTACTGTTTTAATCTCTAACGTTATCAGGTTAGGTTAGGCTACTGTTTTAATCACTAACGTTATCAGGTTAGGTTAGGCTACTGTTTTAATCACTAACCTTAACAGGTTAGGTTAGGCTACTGTTTTAATCACTAACGTTATCAGGTTAGGTTAGGCTAATGTTTTAATCACTAACGTTATCAGGTTAGGTTAGGCTACTGTTTTAATCACTAACGTTATCAGGTTAGGTTAGGCTACTGTTTTAATCACTAACGTTAACAGGTTATGTTAGGCTACTGTTTTAATCACTAACGTTAACAGGTTAGGTTAGGCTACTGTTTTAATCACTAACGTTATCAGGTTAGGTTAGGCTACTGTTTTAATCACTAACGTTATCAGGTTAGGTTAGGCTACTGTTTTAATCACTAACCTTAACAGGTTAGGTTAGGCTACTGTTTTAATCACTAACGTTAACAGGTTAGGTTAGGCTACTGTTTTAATCACTAACGTTATCAGGTTAGGTTAGGCTACTGTTTTAATCACTAACGTTATCAGGTTAGGTTAGGCTACTGCCTTAAATCACTAATCGTCTTCCTCAAAAATACAATAATTTATTTGGCAGATTTATTTATTCATGTTTCCCAATTGGATAATCCCATATAAAGACAGACATCACCATTCCTACCAAGGATAGTGTGAGTGAACTTCGGGAGAAGGGGCAATGGGGTGGGGGGGGGGGGGGGACTGTAGCAACACTATGAGCTGGTGGCTGGGCGCCGCGGGCGGTGTAGTGACCGAACAGGGGCGGCGGAGGGCGGCAGACAATTGTCAAAATATCGCCTCAATTTCAGGTGCTGCCATAGGCGACGGTCTAATGGGAGGGCTGGCCCTGATCCCGTCTGTAAACCCACAATGAGGACATCAAGAAAGTTTTCATAAATCATTGGGTTCCGTCCAAGAAGAAACGTCAGAGTCGTCTGAAGTGGAGGCATTAATTCATGTTCACATTTACAACATAACATGCTTGGACATTTCATCATTAAGACCTTTAGGGAATAATGTCTGGAGGGTGAAAATCCCAAAACATTCTCATTAGATCAGTGTTATATCACCTCCCCTGTCTGATATCTTGACTTTCTCTCTGTCACACAACCTACAGGTAGAAATGTCATGTTTTAGGTCATTACAATGTACTGCGACTGGATAATCCCGGTCTTTACTCCTGATTGAACTTTTATAATTCTCTGAGATAACGAGAGGGTTTACCTACATAACACAGCCCACATAGACATTTAATCATGTAGATAACATGGGTGGTGTTTACCTACATAACACAGCCCACATGGATAGATAACATGGGTGGTGTTTACCTACATAACACAGCCCACATGAACATTTAATCATGTAGATAACATGGGTGGTGTCTACCTACATAACACAACCCACATGGATATTTAATCATGTTGATAACATGGGTGGTGTTTACCTACATAACAGCCCACATGGACATTTAATCATGTAGATAACATGGGTGGTGTTTACCTACATAACACAGCCCACATGGACATTTAATCATGTAGATAACATGGGTGGTGTTTACCTACATAACACAACCCACATGGACATTTAATAACGTAGATAACATGGGTGGTGTTTACCTACATAACACAACCCACATGGATAGATAACATGGGTGGTGTCTACCTACATAACACAACCCACATGGACATTTAATCATGTAGATAACATGGGTGGTGTTTACCTACATAACACAGCCCACATAGACATTTAATCATGTAGATAACATGGGTGGTGTCTACCTACATAACACAGCCCACATGGATAGATAACATGGGTGGTGTTTACCTACATTACACAGCCCACATAGACATTTAATCATGTAGATAACATGGGTGGTGTCTACCTACATAACACAGCCCACATAGACATTTAATCATGTAGATAACATGGGTGGTGTCTACCTACATAACACAGCCCACATAGACATTTAATCATGTAGATAACATGGGTGGTGTTTACCTACATAACACAGCCCACATGGACATTTAATAATGTAGATAACATGGGTGGTGTTTACCTACATAACACAACCCACATGGACATTTAATAATGTAGATAACATGGGTGGTGTTTACCTACATAACACAACCCACATGGATAGATAACATGGGTGGTGTCTACCTACATAACACAACCCACATGGACATTTAATAATGTAGATAACATGGGTGGTGTTTACCTACATAACACAGCTCACATGGACATTTAATCATGTAGATAACATGGGTGGTGGAACACGTAATAATGTCATTTATTTGGAACCGTGTTCCTGTATTTGGGTGGCAGAAACATTCACACTTCATCATATTGTTGCACTGGGCTCAGCATCTGCATTTACAGCAACCAATCAGAAGAGGGCGGAAAAGAGCCTGTCTCGTTTTCTTTTGTGGCTGGAGGTTTGGCTTGGACCAATTTGTTGCATAAATTGCAACCTCTCCTATATACAATACAGGGTGGGTTCTTAAATTTACCTGACCTCTCCTATATACAATACGGGGTGGGTTCTTAAATTTACCCGACCTCTCCTATATACAATACAGGGTGGGTTCTTAAATTTACCTGACCTCTCCTATATACAATACGGGGTGGGTTCTTAAATTTACCCGACCTCTCCTATATACAATACAGGGTGGGTTCTTAAATTTACCCGACCTCTCCTATATAGTATGTGGTGGGTTCTTAAATTTACCCGACCTCTCCTATATAGTATGTGGTGGGTTCTTAAATTTACCCGACCTCTCCTATATACAGTAAGTGGTGGGTTGTTAAATTTACCCGACCTCTCCTATATAGTATGTGGTGGGTTCTTAAATTTACCCGACCTCTCCTATATACAGTAAGTGGTGGGTTGTTAAATTTACCCGACCTCTCCTATATAGTATGTGGTGGGTTCTTAAATTTACCCGACCTCTCCTATTTACAATACAGGGTGGGTTGTTAAATTTACCCGACCTCTCCTATATACAGTAAGTGGTGGGTTGTTCAATTTACCCGACCTCTCCTATATACAATACTGGGTGGGTTCTTAAGTTCAGCTGGCAGAACTGGATCCGATAAAACATGACAATGGTTCTTGACAGCATCTCCCACTTTGTGCGAGTTCAAAGTCTACGTGGTGGTGAACATTACAGAGTTCTTTACCTCTAGGGGCTCTTTGTTGTAGCAGTTCATCTCATGTTTTCCCTAATGCCACATTAAGAGCTTCATCCACACATTGTGGAGAGTAGCCTCTTAGGAACGTATTGGCATCTCCGCTGCTTTTTCTAAAGAGTCCTCGGTGGACTGGCATAAACCACGCAGTCTGAAAAACGGGCTTCTTGGAGGTTCTCTTTTTAAAGCCTCAGGGTGGAATCTGTCTCCCTGTAATAGAGTATTGTCTCAGGGTGGAATCTGTCTCCCTGTAATAGAGTATTGTCTCAGGGTGGAATCTGTCTCCCTGTAATAGAGTATTGTCTCAGGGTTGAATCTGTCTCCTGTAATATAGTATTGTCTCAGGGTGGAATCTGTCTCCTGTAATAGAGCATTGTCTCAGGGTGGAATCTGTCTCCTGTAATAGAGCATTGTCTCAGGGTGGAATCTGTCTCCCTGTAATAGAGTATTGTCTCAGGGTGGAATCTGTCTCCCTGTAATAGAGTATTGTCTCAGGGTGGAATCTGTCTCCCTGTAATAGAGTATTGTCTCAGGGTGGAATCTGTCTACCTGTAATAGAGTATTGTCTCAGGTGGAATCTGCTAGCTGGTATGCTGGACTGGTTGGACACATAGTCATGGCAAAGTTTGAATGAATAACTGACAACTAAAATAGTGCTTTCAATCATTTATATTTTTAGCTCAAATAACGTTGTTTAATGTTGAATTGGAACATTTTGGAGTCACTTGGTTACATTTAAACACCATGAGAACAAAACACCAGACTCTCACAAGCTTCATTCATTATAGATGTTTATTCCTTCAGATGGGAAGAAGATGGATACATACAGTGATAGAATTACATTCAGAACATATAATAGTATCTCCATGGTAACAGTCATAAGGAAGTCACAACCTGACAAACTGTAGGCCAGTGTTGGGGTTAATTCCATTTCAATTCCAAATGTTCCTCATTGAAAAGCATGGCAGAGAAATGGATTTCCAGTGTACTTCTAGAACTGACTGGAATTGAAATGGAATTGACCTCAACCCTGCTGTAAACCTAATTATTAATATTAACAAGAGTAATGGCAGCACATCATCAAGGAATTCAACTGTATTTTATTTATTAAAATAGAATTCTGTCCCCTTACATACTTTTTATATTTGATATCAACAGAGAAGAGTATAGACTATAGATATCTATAGACATAGAAGAGATGGGTAGAGGGAAGAGAATAGACTATAGATATATATAGACATAGAAGAGAAAAGTATTACAATTGAAAGTGTACATATGTTCAACCTTCATTACCATTGTAACCCTTATTACCATAACAACCCCGTTACCATAACAACCCCCGTTACCATAACAACCCTCGTTACCATTACAACCCTCGTTACCATTACAACCCTCGTTACCATTATATACCCTCATTACCAATTTAACCCTGATAATCATTACTCTAACAGTAACGATAGTTTGTTGATATGGTGAGAGCATCTGTACCCAGATCATCCAAAGAACCTTCCAGAACTATGTCTAATGGAATTGTAAAGATTCCTCACTACGGAATAAATTCTTCCAACTAGGTTAGGAGGAAGTGGTAGGTTTAGTAACTCTTGGACAATCTCCTGGGAACACCTTGACAGTTATATTTTTACCTTTGTGATATTTTTTCAACTTCTCTTCGAGTGCTCCCAAGGTTAGTTGATTCAATGCCTCCCCCTTTTTGTTCAACCCCCAGTGTGCTCCGGCAATCCACTTCTTGTTCTTCATGTACATCTTGTTTTTACAGCAGAAGGCTGTCCACATGAGATACGGGATGTTCACTCTGTTGTTCAGTTTGTTGTTGTTGTTGTTGGGCACTGCTCCAGTCACCACATAGGCTTTTATCTGGTCGTTACTAAAACAGTCCGTCATCAGCTTTTCTCTGACATTTCTCTCCATTTCTTTCCAGCTGCCCCCGTTGAAGGACACCACCTGGGGAACGATGTTGGTCAGGGTAAAGGTGGACTTCTGAGTATCAAGGTAATGAGCATGTGAATTTGGGAAGAGATGACCTCTGTTCAGCCATTTATTTTGTGAGTCTCTATAGTCATTTTGCACAGCCTGGTGTTCGTAACTGCCTCCCTCTTGTTTCTGCATTTCAGGGCGGTCGATCCCGTCGAGCTGCAGGAAACAATCATTCGATCACAAGGTTTCCGTCCAGTAACCTCTATTTTCTGTACAATAACCCCTCTTTTCAGAGGGGGGGGGGGGTCACAATCCACAATTCACAATCAAGTCTCTATACCCTCCATAGTGGTACTTCTATATTCTGTAACATAAATGTCTGTGATAAATAACAGTAAACAAATATAAATGTGATGTTATATGACAAAACATGAGGCGAACCTGGGGTTCGATCATCCAGGGATCTTTTGGTCTGGGGCCAGTAGGAGGACCGGAGAAGGTGTAGGCTGAGAACACAGGGATCCTGTTGAACGTGTCGTAGAGAGTTGCAAACCTGTAGGTGTTGTTGAACAACTGGCAGATCGGCTTGTAGCGGTTCTGGTCCTTGACTATCCCACCAACCAAAATACCTGGGAGATTTGGAGTTGTCCCATCCAGGAAGAACTTCTGGCACTGTGGAACATCGCTGAACTTATCCACTACACGAGAGAGAGCAGGAGGAAGGAGAGAGAGGAGGAGGAGAGTAGAGAGATGATTCAATACTCCCATCATCACCTGAAGACTGTTCACCACAGAGACAAAGATGAAGTTACAGAGACCAGTTGGTAGACTGGAGACTGTTGAGCTGAGTCAGGACAGACTGATTTAAATAGTTATATCAGAGACCAGTTGGTAGACTGGAGACTGTTGAGCTGAGTCAGGACAGACTGATTTAAATAGTTATCACAGAGACCAGTTGGTAGACTGGAGACTGTTGAGCTGAGTGAGGACAGACTGTTTTAAATAGGTTTTCAGAGACTCCTCCTTCAGATGTCAAGACAGATAGGGCTGATTTGCATAAACTCCTCTGTATGTTTCCATGGAAACTGATGTAACAAATAACATGTGACTCACCTACTGTAGTTTCTGACTCGTATGGACCCAGAACATAAATCACACAGATTATAGTTCTGGATTAATGAGATTATAGTTCTGGGTTAATGAGATTATAGTTCTGGGTTAATGAGATTATAGTTCTGGGTTAATGAGATTATAGTTCTGGGTTAATGAGATTATAGTTCTGGGTTAATGAGATTATAGTTCTGGATTAATGAGATTATAGTACTGGGTTAATGAGATTATAGTTCTGGGTTAGTGAGATTATAGTTCTGGGTTAATGAGATTATAGTTCTGGGTTAATGAGATTATAGTTCTGGGTTAATGAGATTAGACTGCTCTAAATAGTGACTGCATCCACACTTTGGTTCTGGTAGAAAAACGTTTTAGGATAAAAACATGACTTTACTCAGCATAGAGTCTGTCAGAAGATACACATCACACTATTACAACGGTGGGACTGTTCTGGAATTACGGTTGCTGAGTTCACATTCAGTAATATCCCACAAGGCTTAGCGCCTCTGACACAACAACTCAAAGAAGTAACACTTGCATTTCCCTTCACCAGCAAGTCAACATATTTAGTATGATGTCTCAAAGGCCTCACATACATTACAGATACGTGTCCTACTGAATGAAATGGAAGAAGATGTGTCCTACTGAATGAAATGGAGGAAGATGTGTCCTACTGAATGAAATGGAGGAAGATGTGTCCTACTGAATGAAATGGAGGAAGATGTGTCCTACTGAATGAAATGGAGGAAGATGTGTCCAACTGAATGAATTGGAGGAAGATGTGTCCAACTGAATGAATTGGAGGAAGATGTGTCCAACTGAATGAATTGGAGGAAGATGTGTCCTACTGAATGAAACGGAGGAAGATGTGTCCTACTGAATGAAACAGAGGAAGATGTTTCCTACTGAATGAAACGGAGGAAGATGTGTCCTATTGAATGAAACGGAGGAAGATGTGTCCTACTGAATGAAATGGAGGAAGATGTGTACAACTGAATGAAATGGAGGAAGATGTGTCCTACTGAATGAAATGGAGGAAGATGTGTCCTACTGAATGAAACGGAGGAAGATGTGTCCATCTGAATGAAATGGAGGAAGATGTGTCCTACTGAATGAAATGGAGGAAGATGTGTCCTACTGAATGAAACGGAGGAAGATGTGTCCAACTGAATGAAATGGAGGAAGATGTGTCCTACTGAATGAAATGGAGGAAGATGTGTCCTACTGAATGAAATGGAGGAAGATGTGTCCTACTGAATGAAATGGAGGAAGATGTGTCCTACTGAATGAAATGGAGGAAGATGTGTCCAACTGAATGAATTGGAGGAAGATGTGTCCAACTAAATGAATTGGAGGAAGATGTGTCCAACTGAATGAATTGGAGGAAGATGTGTCCTACTGAATGAAACGGAGGAAGATGTGTCCTACTGAATGAAACAGAGGAAGATGTGTCCTACTGAATGAAATGGAGGAAGATGTGTCCTATTGAATGAAACGGAGGAAGATGTGTCCTACTGAATGAAATGGAGGAAGATGTGTACAACTGAATGAAATGGAGGAAGATGTGTCCTACTGAATGAAATGGAGGAAGATGTGTACAACTGAATGAAATGGAGGAAGATGTGTCCTACTGAATGAAATGGAGGAAGATGTGTCCTACTGAATGAAACGGAGGAAGATGTGTCCAACTGAATGAAATGGAGGAAGATGTGTCCAACTGAATGAAATGGAGGAAGATGTGTCCTACTGAATGAAATGGAGGAAGATGTGTCCAACTGAATAAAATGGAGGAAGATGTGTCCTACTGAATGAAACGGAAGAAGCAAACACATGTCAATCACCTTTCCACCTCTGATTTGGCCTCTAACACATTTAATGGAAACCAGAAGATGTCAATAATGGTTTCATTTATTGGTGTTCTTTATGTTGATGTATTGTGGTCTGAACACTGCTGAGTTTATTACCAGTAACTGAAGTAGTTCACAGTAACAGCTGACACAAGGCTGTGTATGTAGAGTTAGAAAATGTGTTTCCTAACAACACTGTGGTCAGAGCAGCACTGGGCTGTTTAACACCTCAGACTCAGCATCTGTAGATTCTTCAGTTGAGGCCTTTTCTCAGTGAGAGTAGAGGAGACTGGGGAACAGACTAACACTTTTAGACTTTAGTTTATTATGAAAATATGATTTAAGTTATAGATTCATCATATTTTTATGTAAATAACATACATACTGTATCTCACCTACCATTACACACTAAGTACCAGTCGTTTACAATTCGACCAAAAGTGGTGGGAATTAAATGTTACAATTGACCCAGTAGGTGAATGTTGCACAGGTCAATAATTTAACAAAAAGAGAGGAGGCAAGAATATTTACTTTAGGGCCTCAAAACCCTTTTTCTTCTTCAATAAAACTAAAAATCATCAATGGATTTAAACAAAACCTCTTGGTCATGTAGAGAAACTAACCAACCATTATCACATTGAATAAGAGCTTTCTACCTGGTTTCTAATTGGACTTATTTATCTGTTACAACTGACCCTGTGTTACTTTGTTCCCCAGTCTACCCTACCTGCATGTTTAATATTTAAAATGACTGCTTCGCTTCAGTAAAACATGTTTAACTTCTTCACCTACATACAAATGTTAAACAGCTGAAGCAGGTCACACAATTCTACTTCCTGTAAAAATGCCTTTGTTGATGTGATTTCAAGGTGTAGACGTTAATTTGCTAATTGTTTATGTAAAAGTGTTACCTTGAATGTTGGCTTGTATGATGTATGATATACTATGAATCAGTTTCATATTTCATTAAACTACAGGAATCCTTTGTTTCAGGGAAACATTATATCTGTTCAACATGCGTGTGGGAGGAGTTCCCCTTTCTGTCCAATGAGGTCATTTCTGGACAATATTTCAGCAAGTAAAATGATGGTTCTACTTTAGAATGTGGAACACACAGCCAATAGGGAGGTTTGATTGTTACACATGATAAATAGTCACACCTGTTCCACACACAGAGGAGTTTATCCAACCCTCCTTGTCCAGTCTTGACCAATAATTATACCAGACAGGACTCATCTTCATAGAGAGGAGTTGATCCAACCCTCCTTGTCCAGTCTTGACCTCTAATCATACCAGACAGGACTCATCTTCACACAGAGGAGTTGATCCAACCCTCCTTGTCCAGTCTGGACCACTAATTATACCAGACAGGACTCATCTTCATACAGAGGAGTTGATCCAACCCTCCTTGTCCAGTCTTGACCAATAATTATACCAGACAGGACTCATCTTCACCCCGATATCATCACAGAATATATAATAATTTAGTTAAAAAGGACGCCATTGGGTGAACATTGAGACATTGATAGATCATGAGAGAAGGAAATACTAAATTACCATATCTAAGGTTTTCATTTATTATTGAAAAACTCACCCCAGCACATTTTGAGGCAGAACTTGGAGACAGGAAGGACATCACCCTCTTCTGGTCTTCTCCCCACCAGGGAAAGGACAGTGATGAACTGTGAGCTCTGTAGGAGACTCCTGGTTGGGTACTGTGGTAGTATAAATACACATATCAGAACGTACTGTGGTAGTATAAATACACATATCAGAGGGTACTGTGGTAGTATATATACACACATCAGAGGGTTGGGTTCTGTGGTAGTATAAATACACACATCAGAGGGTACTGTGGTAGTATAAATACACATATCAGAGGGTACTGTGGTAGTATAAGTACACATATCAGAGGGTTGGGTACTGTGGTAGTATAAATACACACATCAGAGGGTACTATGGTAGTATAAAAACACATATCAGAGGGTTAGGTACTGTGGTAGGATAAATACACATATCAGAGGGTACTGTGGTAGTATAAATACACATATCAGAGGGTACTGTGGTAGTATAAATACACATATCAGAGGGTACTGTCTGTGATGGTTCTTGTTAAAAGGCCTGGAGGTCTGATCACCACACAGTGCCAGGAAGTAGGACGACAGTAGGTTTATATCTGATTGGTCACACCAGTCCCAGGAAGTAGGACGAAAGTAGGTTTATATCTGATTGGTCACACCAGTCCCAGGAAGTAGGACGACAGTAGGTTTATATTTGATGTGTCACACCAGTTCTAGTTCATTTTCCCTTTCCTGAAGAATTATATTTCCTGACAATAATATATAGACTGTCATTTTAGTTTTCATTAATGGAAACCAGAAGATATTAATAATGGTTTCATTTATTGGTGTTGTTTATGTTGGTGTATCTATAGTCTGACCACTACTGAGTTTATTACCAGTAACTGAAGTAGTTCACAGTAACAGCTGACACAAAGTTGTGTATGTAGAGTTAGAAAATGTGGATCCTAACAACACTGTGGTCAGAGCAGCACTGGGCTGTTTAACACCTCAGACTCAGCAGCTGTAGATTCTTCAGTTGAGGCCTTTTCTCAGTGAGAGTAGAGGAGACTGGGGAACAGACTAACACTTTTAGACTTTAGTTTATTATGAAAATATGATTTAAGTTATAGATTCATCATATTTTTATGTAAATAACATACATACTGTATCTCACCTACCATTACACACTAAGTACCAGTCGTTTACAATTCAACCAAAAGTGGTGGGAATTAAATGTTACAATTGACCCAGTAGGTGAATGTTCCACAGGTCAATCATTTAAAGAATATTTACTTTAGGGCCTCAAAACCCTTTTTCTTCTTCAATAAAACTAAAAATCATCAATGGATTAAAACAAAACCTCTTGGTCATGTAGAGAAACTAACCAACCATTATCCCATTGAATTAGAGCTTTCTACCTGGTTTCTAATTGGACTTATTTATCTGTTACAACTGACCCTGTGTTACTTTGTTCCCCAGTCTACCCTACCTGCATGTTTAATATTTAAAATGACTCCTTCGCTTAAGTAAAACATTTTTAATTTCTTAAACAGCTGAAGCAGGTCACACAGTTCTACTTCCTGTAAAAATGCCTTTGTTGATGTGATTTCAAGGTGTAGACGTTAATTTGCTAATTGTTTATGTAAAAGTGTTACCTTGAATGTTGGCTTGTATGATGTATGATAAACTATGAATCAGTTTCATATTTCATTAAACTACAGGAATACTTTGTTTCAGGGAAACATTATATCTGTTCAACATGTGTGTGGGAGGAGTTCCCCTTTCTGTCCAATGAGGTCATTTCTGGACAATATTTCAGCAAGTAAAATGATGGTTCTACTTTAGAATGTGGAACACACAGCCAATAGGGAGGTTTGATTGTTACACATGATAAATAGTCACACCTGTTCCACACACAGAGGAGTTTATCCAACCCTCCTTGTCCAGTCTTGACCTCTAATTATATCAGACAGGACTCATCTTCATAGAGAGGAGTTTATCCAACCCTCTTTGTCCAGTCTGGACCTCTAATTATACCAGACAGGACTCATCTTCATAGAGAGGAGTTTATCCAACCCTCCTTGTCCAGCCTTGACCTCTAATTATATCAGACAGGACTCATCTTCATAGAGAGGAGTTTATCCAACCCTCCTTGTCCAGTCTTGACCTCTAATTATACCAGACAGGACTCATCTTCATAGAGAGGAGTTTATCCAAACCTCCTTGTCCAGCCTTGACCTCTAATTATATCAGACAGGACTCATCTTCATAGAGAGGAGTTTATCCAACCCTCCTTGTCCAGTCTTGACCTCTAATTATACCAGACAGGACTCATCTTCATAGAGAGGAGTTTATCCAACCCTCCTTGTCCAGCCTTGACCTCTAATTATATCAGACAGGACTCATCTTCATAGAGAGGAGTTTATCCAACCCTCCTTGTCCAGTCTTGACCTCTAATTATACCAGACAGGACTCATCTTCATAGAGAGGAGTTTATCCAACCCTCCTTGTCCAGCCTTGACCTCTAATTATATCAGACAGGACTCATCTTCATAGAGAGGAGTTTATCCAACCCTCCTTGTCCAGCCTTGACCTCTAATTATACCAGACAGGACTCATCTTCATAGAGAGGAGTTTATCCAACCCTCCTTGTCCAGCCTTGACCTCTAATTATATCAGACAGGACTCATCTTCATAGAGAGGAGTTTATCCAACCCTCCTTGTCCAGTCTTGACCTCTAATTATACCAGACAGGACTCATCTTCATAGAGAGGAGTTTATCCAACCCTCCTTGTCCAGCCTTGACCTCTAATTATATCAGACAGGACTCATCTTCATAGAGAGGAGTTTATCCAACCCTCCTTGTCCAGCCTTGACCTCTAATTATACCAGACAGGACTCATCTTCATAGAGAGGAGTTTATCCAACCCTCCTTGTCCAGCCTTGACCTCTAATTATACCAGACAGGACTCATCTTCATAGAGAGGAGTTTATCCAACCCTCCTTGTCCAGCCTTGACCTCTAATTATACCAGACAGGACTCATCTTCATACAGAGGAGTTTATCCAGCTGTAGATTCCTCAGTTGAGGCCTTTTCTCAGTAAGAGTAGAGGAGACTGGGGAACAGACTAACACTTTTAGGCTTTAGATTATTATGAAAAAATTATTTAAGTTAGATTCATCATATTTTTGTTTAAATCCATTGATGATTTTAGTTTTATTGAAGAAGAAAAAGGGTTTTGAGGCCCTAAAGTAAATATACTTGTCACCTCTCCTTTTTGTCAAATTATTGACCTGTGGAACATCCACCTGCTGGGTCAATTGTAACATTTCATTCCCACCACTTTTGGTTGAATTGTAAATGACTGGTACTTCCTGGGAACATACTTAGTGTCTAAAGTCTAAAAGTGTTAGTCTGTTCCCCAGTCTCCTCTACTCTTACTGAGAAAAGGCCTCAACTGAAGAATCTACAGCTGCTGAGTCTGAGGTGTTAAACAGTCCAGTGCTGCTCTGACCACAGTGTTGTTAGGAAACACATTTTCTAACTCTACATACACAGCCTTGTGTCAGCTGTTACTGTGAACCACTTCAGTTACTGGTGATAAACTCAGCAGTGGTCAGACTACAGATACACCAACATAAACAACACCAATAAATGAAACATCCATTATTAGAATACATCAAGTTGTACACATCTTCCTCCATTTCATTCAGTTGGACACATCTTCCTCCATTTCATTCAGTAGGACACATCTTCCTCCGTTTCATTCAGTAGGACACATCTTCCTCCATTTCATTCAGTAGGACACATCTTCCTCCGTTTCATTCAGTAGGACACATCTTCCTCCATTTCAATCAGTAGGACACATCTTCCTCCGTTTCATTCAGTAGGACACATTTTCCTCCATTTCATTCAGTAGGACACATCTTCCTCCATTTCATTCAGTAGGACACATCTTCCCCCATTTCATTCAGTAGGACACATCTTCCTCCATTTCATTCAGTAGGACACATCTTCCTCCATTTCATTCAGTAGGACACATCTTCCTCCATTTCATTCAGATGGACACATCTTCCTCCGTTTCATTCAGTAGGACACATCTTCCTCCATTTCATTCAGTAGGACACATCTTCCTCCATTTCATTCAGTAGGACACATCTTCCTCCATTTCATTCAGTAGGACACATCTTCCTCCATTTCATTCAGTAGGACACATCTTCCTCCATTTCATTCAGTAGGACACATCTTCCCCCATTTCATTCAGTAGGACACATCTTCCTCCATTTCATTCAGTAGGACACATCTTCCTCCATTTAATTCAGTAGGACACATCTTCCTCTGTTTCATTCAGTAGGACACATCTTCCTCCGTTTCATTCAGTAGGACACATCTTCCTCCATTTCATTCAGTAGGACACATCTTCCTCCATTTCATTCAGTTGGACACATCTTCCTCCATTTCAGTCAGTTGGACACATCTTCCTCTGTTTCATTCAGTAGGACACGTATCTGTAATGTATGTGAGGCCTTTGAGACATCATGCTAAATATGTTGACTTGCTGGTCAAGGGAAATGCAAGTGTTACTTCTTTGAGTTGTTGTGTCAGAGGCGCTAAGCCTTGATGATATTACTGAATGTGAACTCAGCAACCGTAATTCCAGAACAGTCCCACTGTTGTAATAGTGTGATGTGTATCTTCTGACAGACTCAATGCTGAGTAAAGCCATGTCTTTATCCTAAAACGTTTTTCTACCAGAATAGGTCGAGAAGAGAATAGGTTGAGAAGAGAGAATAGGTCGAGAAGAGAGAATAGGTTGAGAAGAGAGAATAGGTCGAGGAGAGATAATAGATCGAGGAGAGAGAATAGGTCGAGAAGAGAGAATAGGTCGAGGAGAGATAATAGATCGAGGAGAGAGAATAGGTCGAGGAGAGATAATAGATTGAGGAGAGAGAATAGGTCGAGGACGGAGAAAAGAGAGCGAGAGGGTAGAGGCAGGGCGCCGCATCCAACTGGCAATTTAATTCAAAGTTAATTTGATTAAATTGACTAAATGTATCTACACATAAATCAATAAAATCATTCAAAATAGGTTCACACACTCCAGCAAGCATTATTTGATAACAGATGATCATTCGCTTATTTCTAAAAATAAAAAAATAAGTGTTGTAGAAATGCATGACGTGTTTGTAAACACGTCCTCACCTAATGAAATGCATGACGTGTATCTTCCAAGATGGCGTAGCAGTCGGACGTCTGTTTGTCTTGTCCCGTCCCATGCTTCTATAGTTTTCTTCGTATGTATTTCGGATATATTTTAATCTCACTTTCCATCTACGGACTGAATATACTCTCCTGCAACCCGCCTCACCCGATGTGGATCTGCTATTTTTATACTTTTAAGAATCCAGAATTCCCATCAAAAGCTAGCCAGCTTACTGGCTACCAGCTAACTGGCTACCAGCTAACTGGCTACTAGCTAACTGGCTACTAGCTAACTGGCTACCAGCTAACTGGCTACCAGCTAACTGGCTACTAGCTAACTGGCTACTAGCTTACTGGCTACCAGCTAACTGGCTACTAGCTTACTGGCTACCAGCTAACTGGCTACTAGCTAACTGGCTACTAGCTAACTGGCTACCAGCTAACTGGCTACTAGCTAACTGGCTACTAGCTAACTGGCTACCAGCTAACTGGCTACCAGCTAACTGGCTACTAGCTAACTGGCTACTAGCTAACTGGCTACCAGCTAACTGGCTACTAGCTAACTGGCTACTAGCTAACTGGCTACTAGCTTACTGGCTACTAGCTAACTGGCTACCAGCTAACTGGCTACTAGCTAACTGGCTACCAGCTAACTGGCTACTAGCTAACCACGGCCCGCTAGCTGTCTAAAGCACATCGGACTGTTAGCTTAAGCGGCCCATTTGGCAAATTCTTTGGCACCTATACCTAGTTTGCCAATTGGCCTGGTTTACCACACAGAGCCCTGCTGATCTGTCCCCAATGGAAGCTAGCCAGCTAAATAGCTATTAGCTTGTAGTAAGCTAGCCACTGCTTGCGGTCATCAGCTACCACGGACAACTTTTGTCAGTCTGCACAGCACGACTCAAACCAGAGGTAATCGGACAAATATATATTTTTTCTCCATATCAAGCTCTGAACCTTTTTCTTTTGTTCTTCACCTGGATCATCTCAGTTAGCTAGCTGCTATCCAAGTGGCCACTCCTGTCTAACGTCCCTGTCCGGAAGCAATAACAAATTAGCCTGGAGTTAGCCTTGCCAGGCCATCTGCTAAACCAATCTCCCTGCTAGCCAATAGAGGTCCATCAGCCATTCCCTGGGCTACAATTACCTATTTTTTTTTGCCAACTGGCCCGGTCCCCTACCGACCCATCACGACTGGACCACTGACGTGATTTGCCCGCATCGTCCCCCTGAATGCCCATCCGTTAGCCTGTTAGCCGCAGCCTGCTAGCTGTCCAGAGCACATCGGACTGTTAGCTTAAGAGGCCCTTCGGACAAATTCTTTGGCCACCATACCTATTTTGCCAATTGGCCTGGTTTACCACACGGAGCCCTGCTGATACATCTGCCGACGTAATAGCACGAGGGGGCCACAACAGACTTTCATCCTTCGCGACATCCCTCTAAGGCCCTTTCTGCTAGCCCTGGCCCTCTAGCTGCCTGAAGCCATTCACTGGACTCCTATGATTCACTCGGATACGCATGCCTCTCGCTAACGTCAATATGCCTTGTCCATTTCTGTTTTGGTTAGTGACTATGGCCTTATTTCACTGTGGCGCCTACAGCCCTACTCAATACGCCTTATTTAAAACTAATTCCACCTATCACACATGCGATGACATCACCTGGTTTAAATGATTAAAAGTAGTTACAATGTTGCTGTCACTATGTAACCTACTACCTACAGTAGGACAACGAGTAGTTACAATGTTGTTGTCACTATGTAACCTACTACCTACAGTAGGACAACGAGTAGTTACAATGTTGCTGTCACTATGTAACCTACTACCTACAGTAGGACAACGATTAGTTACAATGTTGTTGTCACTATGTAACCTACTACCTACAGTAGGACAACGAGTAGTTACAATGTTGCTGTCACTATGTAACCTACTACCTACAGTAGGACAACGAGTAGTTACAATGTTGCTGTCACTATGTAACCTACTACCTACAGTAGGACAACGAGTAGTTACAATGTTGCTGTCACTATGTAACCTACTACCTACAGTAGAACAACGAGTAGTTACAATGTTGCTGTCACTATGTAACCTACTACATACAGTAGGACAACGAGTAGTTACAATGTTGCTGTCACTATGTAACCTACTACCTACAGTAGGACAACGAGTAGTTACAATGTTGTTGTCACTATGTAACCTACTAACTACAGTAGGACAACGAGTAGTTACAATGTTGCTGTCACTATGTAACCTACTACCTACAGTAGGACAACGAGTTTCTGATTAATAATATCCCACCTGTTATCACACATGGTACGACTCCATAAATGTTACAATTACAATAGAAAAAACACATATTTAATATATATTTTAATATTACTGTCGAACTGTAAAACAGAGTAAGATTATTTGAGCTTTGGGAACAAGCGCTTTCATAAATGCATGGTGGGCCTCGTTATAAATGGGTGGGCCTCGTTATAAATGGGTGGGCCTCGTTATATATGGGTGGGCCTCGTTATAAATGGGTGGGCCTCGTTATAAATGCATGGTGGGCCTCGTTATAAATGGGTGGGCTTCGTCATAAATGGGTGGGCCTCGTTATAAATGGATGGTGGGCCTCGTTATAAATGCATGGTGGGCCTCGTTATAAATGCATGGTGGGCCTTGTTATAAATGGGTGGGCCTCGTTATAAATGGGTGGGCCTCGTTATAAATGGGTGGGCCTCGTTATAAATGGGTGGGCCTCGTTATAAATGCATGGTGGGCCTTGTTATAAATGGGTGGGCTACGTCATAAATGGGTGAGCCTCATTATAAATGGGTGGTGGGCTTCGTTATAAATGGGTGGGCCTCGTTATAAATGGGTGGGCCTCGTTATAAATGGGTGGGCTTCGTTATAAATGGGTGGGCCTCATTATAAATGGGTGGGCCTCGTTATAAATGAGTGGTGGGCCTCGTTATAAATGGGTGGGCCTCGTTATAAATGAGTGGTGGGCCTCGTTATAAATGGGTGGGTCTCGTTATAAATGGGTGGGCCTCGTTATAAATGAGTGGTGGGCCTCGTTATAAATGGGTGGGTCTCGTTATAAATGAGTGGTGGGCCTCGTTATAAATGAGTGGTGGGCCTCGTTATAAATGGGTGGGCCTCGTTATAAATGGGTGGGCCTCGTTATAAATGCATGGTGGGCCTCGTTATAAATGCATGGTGGGCCTCGTTATAAATACATGGTGGGCCTCGTTATGAATGCATGGTGGGCCTCGTTATAAATACATGGTGGGCCTCGTTATAAATACATGGTGGGCCTCGTTATAAATGCATGGTGGGCCTCGTTATAAATGCATGGTGGGCCTCGTTATAAATACATGGTGGGCCTCGTTATAAATGCATGGTGGGCCTCGTTATAAATGCATGGTGGGCCTCGTTATAAATGGGTGGGCCTCGTTATAAATGGGTGGGCCTCGTTATAAATGGGTGGGCCTCGTTATAAATGCATGGTGTGCCTCGTTATAAATGCATGGTTGACCTCGTTATAAATGCATGGTGGGCCTCGTTATAAATGGGTGGGCCTCGTTATAAATGGGTGGGCCTCGTTTCGCTGGAGCAGTGTAAAATAACCCAGCCTTAACAAATGTATTTTATTTACATGTTGAATGTGATTGTCCATCATCAGCATGTATTTATTGTGTAGTGACCTCTTTCCTCTGCTGTGGTGCTGCATTGCAGTCAGAGATGTTTTCTCTCGGTAGCTGTCCGGGGTCCTGAAATCAAATCATGTGAGTTTGCTTGGACACCAGCCTGATCTCCAGCTCCTTCCACCTCTGGAAACTACCTGGGTGGTCATGTGACTTGTCATGAGAGGCTGATGAGGTGACACTGATTCTTCCAGTCCCTGGTTCCATCCCTGACCAACGCAGATTTGGACTCTGTGTGAAAAAAAGTTTGCCGCAAAAATCAGAAGGCTGCATCGTTTTGCTTGGAATCGACAAGCCTTGGTCTCTCCACTCTCTCCCCGTTCGCCATCCTCCTATTGTAGTTAGCCACCGAAAACGTTCCTTGCCCCTCATCTCATGGTAAATTCCCCTCCTTATCCTGATGTGGCCCAGCCTGCACTAACATATCCCGTAAAGATCCATTCACATATTTTGTCCACTCACCGGGATCTTCTATGTTTTTTCGTCTGGGAGTCGGATTTAGCAGCAGCACCACCACTGTCACCGGGGACGGGGAGCGACGAATCTGAGTCTGGGTCCAAGATAGTAGGGTCTTCGCCGGCATTGTTTGGAGGTGTAGCCTGGCCTGGTGCGACCACCTGTTCTTGTCCAGACAGAGAGCTGTCATCATCGGTGGAAGTGCATGGCTCGGACTCCTCCGGTTTGTCCTCTTCGCTGCTAGAATCAGCTAACGGGGGCTCGTCGTTCTCGGCAAATTAATGGCCTGTCCTCGTAGGCTTGTAATTTTCACACCGGCTGATGGACATTGTTGCACACTGATACATTTCACCAGAGAATTTCTTTGGTTAGGAGATTGTGCCTCTTTTCTCAAAGTAAAAAATAAATTCCCTTCCTGATATTTTTTGTCTGTTAGACATGGTAGCATATTGTTTGAAATCTCTACAGATTTATCTAGAGTGATATCCACTAGCAGTAGCTAGCTAACGTTATCAGGTTAGGTTAGGCTACTGTCTTAATCACTAAAGTTAACAGGTTAGGTTAGGCTACTGTTTTAATCACTAACGTTATCAGGTTAGGTTAGGCTACTGTTTTAATCACTAACGTTAACAGGTTATGTTAGGCTACTGTTTTAATCACTAACGTTATCAGGTTAGGTTAGGTTACTGTTTTAATCACTAACGTTATCAGGTTAGGTTAGGCTACTGTTTTAATCACTAACGTTATCAGGTTAGGTTAGGCTACTGTTTTAATCACTAACGTTAACAGGTTATGTTAGGCTACTGTTTTAATCACTAACGTTATCAGGTTAGGTTAGGTTACTGTTTTAATCACTAACGTTAACAGGTTAGGTTAGGCTACTGTTTTAATCACTAACGTTATCAGGTTAGGTTAGGCTACTGTTTTAATCACTAACGTTATCAGGTTAGGTTAGGCTACTGTTTTAATCACTAACGTTATCAGGTTAGGTTAGGCTACTGTTTTAATCACTAACGTTAACAGGTTATGTTAGGCTACTGTTTTAATCACTAACGTTATCAGGTTAGGTTAGGCTACTGTTTTAATCACTAACGTTAACAGGTTAGGTTAGGCTACTGTTTTAATCACTAACGTTATCAGGTTAGGTTAGGCTACTGTTTTAATCACTATAGTTAACAGGTTAGGTTAGGCTACTGCCTTAAATCACTAATCGTCTTCCTCAAAAATACAATAATTTATTTGGCAGATTTATTTATTCATGTTTCCCAATTGGATAATCCCATATAAAGACAGACATCACCATTCCTACCAAGGATAGTGTGAGTGAACTTCGGGAGAAGGGGGAATGGGGTGGGGGGGGGGAACTGTAGCAACACTATGAGCTGGTGGCTGGGTGCCGCGGGCGGTGTAGTGACCGAACAGGGGCGGCGGAGGGCGGCAGACAATTGTCAAAATATCGCCTCAAATTCAGGTGCTGCCATAGGCGACGGTCTAATGGGAGGGCTGGCCCTGATCCCGTCTGTAAACCCACAATGAGGACATCAAGTAAGTTTTCATAAATCATTGGGTTCCGTCCAAGAAGAAACGTCAGAGGCGTCTGAAGTGGAGGCATTAATTCATGTTCACATTTACAACATAACATGCTTGGACATTTCATCATTAAGACCTTTAGGGAATAATGTCTGGAGGGTGAAAATCCCAAAACATTCTCATTAGATCAGTGTTATATCACCTCCCCTGTCTGATATCTTGACTTTCTCTCTGTCACACAACCTACAGGTAGAAATGTCATGTTTTAGGTCATTACAATGTACTGCGACTGGATAATCCCGGTCTTTACTCCTGATTGAACTTTTATAATTCTCTGAGATAACGAGAGGGTTTACCTACATAACACAGCCCACATGAACATTTAATCATGTAGATAACATGGGTGGTGTTTACCTACATAACACAGCCCACATGAACATTTAATCATGTAGATAACATGGGTGGTGTTTACCTACATAACACAACCCACATGGATAGATAACATGGGTGGTGTTTACCTACATAACACAACCCACATGGACATTTAATCATGTAGATAACATGGGTGGTGTTTACCTACATAACACAGCCCACATGAACATTTAATCATGTAGATAACATGGGTGGTGTTTACCTACATAACACAACCCACATGGATAGATAACATGGGTGGTGTTTACCTACATAACACAACCCACATGGACATTTATTCATGTAGATAACATGGTGGTGTTTACCTACATAACACAGCCCACATGGACATTTAATCATGTAGATAACATGGGTGGTGTTTACCTACATAACACAACCCACATGGACATTTAATCATGTAGATAACATGGGTGGTGTTTACCTACATAACACAGCCCACATGGACATTTAATCATGTAGATAACATGGGTGGTGTTTACCTACATAACACAGCCCACATGGACATTTAATCATGTAGATAACATGGGTGGTGTCTACCTACATAACACAGCCCACATGGACATTTAATCATGTAGATAACATGGGTGGTGTCTACCTACATAACACAGCCCACATGGACATTTAATCATGTAGATAACATGGGTGGTGTTTACCTACATAACACAGCCCACATGAAAATGTAATCATGTAGATAACATGGGTGGTGTCTACCTACATAACACAGCTCACATGGACATTTAATCATGTAGATAACATGGGTGGTGTCTACCTACATAACACAGCCCACATGAACATTTAATCATGTAGATAACATGGGTGGTGTCTACCTACATAACACAGCCCACATGGACATTTAATAATGTAGATAAAATGGGTGGTGTCTACCTACATAACACAGCTCACATGACCATTTAATCATGTAGATAACATGGGTGGTGTTTACCTACATAACACAGCCCACATGGACATTTAATCATGTAGGTAACATGGGTGGTGTTTACCTACATAACACAACCCACATGAACATTTAATCATGTAGATAACATGGGTGGTGTTCACCTACATAACACAGCCCACATGGACATTTAATCATGTAGATAACATGGGTGGTGTTTACTTACATAACACAGCCCACATGGACATTATACATGTAGATAACATGGGTGGTGTCTACCTACATAACACAGCCCACATGGACATTTAATCATGTAGATAACGTGGGTGGTGTTTACCTACATAACACAGCCCACATGGACATTTAATCATGTAGATAACGTGGGTGGTGTTTACCTACATAACACAGCCCAGCCCACATGGACATTTAATAATGTAGATAACATGGGTGGTGTCTACCTACACAACACAACCCACATGGACATTTAATCATGTAGATAACATGGGTGGTGTCTACCTACATAACACAGCCCACATGGACATTTAATCATGTAGATAACATGGGTGGTGTCTACCTACATAACACAGCCCACATGGATAGATAACATGGGTGGTGTTTACCTACATAACACAGCCCAGCCCACATGGACATTTAATCATGTAGATAACATGGGTGGTGTCTACCTACATAACACAGCCCACATGGACATTTAATCATGTAGATAACATGGGTGGTGTTTACCTACATAACACAGCCCACATGGATAGATAACATGGGTGGTGTTTACCTACATAACACAGCCCACATGGATAGATAACATGGGTGGTGTTTACCTACATAACACAGCCCACATGGATAGATAACATGGGTGGTGTTTACCTACATAACACAGCCCACATGGACATTATACATGTAGATAACATGGGTGGTGTTTACCTACATAACACAGCCCACATGGACATTTAATCATGTAGATAACATGGGTGGTGTTTACCTACATAACACAGCCCACATGGACATTTAATCATGTAGATAACATGGGTGGTGTCTACCTACATAACACAGCCCACATGGACATTTAATCATGTAGATAACATGGGTGGTGTCTACTTACATAACACAGCCCACATGGACATTTAATCATGTAGATAACATGGGTGGTGTCTACCTACATAACACAACCCACATGGACATTTAATCATGTAGATAACATGGGTGGTGTTTACCTACATAACACAACCCACATGGACATTTAATCATGTAGATAACATGGGTGGTGTTTACCTACATAACACAGCCCATAAGGACATTTAATCATGTAGATAACATGGGTGGTGTTTACCTACATAACACAACCCACATGGACATTTAATCATGTAGATAACATGGGTGGTGTTTACCTACATAACACACCCCACATGGATAGATAACATGGGTGGTGTCTACCTACATAACACAGCCCACATGGATAGATAACATGGGTGGTGTTTACCTACATAACACAGCCCACATGGACATTTAATCATGTAGATAACATGGGTGGTGTCTACCTACATAACACAACCCACATGAACATTTAATAATGTAGATAACATGGGTGGTGTTTACCTACATAACACAGCCCACATGGATAGATAACATGGGTGGTGTCTACCTACATAACACAGCCCACATGAATAGATAACATGGGTGGTGTCTACCTACATAACACAACCCACATGGACATTTAATCATGTAGATAACATGGGTGGTGTTTACCTACATAACACAACCCACATGGACATTTAATCATGTAGATAACATGGGTGGTGTTTACCTACATAACACAGCCCACATGAACATTTAATCATGTAGATAACATGGGTGGTGTTTACCTACATAACACAGCCCACATGGACATTTAATCATGTAGATAACATGGGTGGTGTCTACCTACATAACACAACCCACATGAACATTTAATAATGTAGATAACATGGGTGGTGTTTACCTACATAACACAGCCCACATGGATAGATAACATGGGTGGTGTCTACCTACATAACACAGCCCACATGAATAGATAACATGGGTGGTGTCTACCTACATAACACAACCCACATGGACATTTAATCATGTAGATAACATGGGTGGTGTTTACCTACATAACACAACCCACATGGACATTAAATCATGTAGATAACATGGGTGGTGGAACACGTAATAATGTCATTTATTTGGAACCGTGTTCCTGTATGTGGGTGGCAGAAACATTCACACTTCATCATATTGTTGCACTGGGCTCAGCATCTGCATTTACAGCAACCAATCAGAAGAGGGAGTAAAAGAGTCTGGCTCGTTTTCTTTTGTGGCTGGAGGTTTGGCTTGGACCAATTTGTTGCATAAATTGCAACCTCTCCTATATACAATACGGGGTGGGTTGTTAAATTTACCTGACCTCTCCTATATACAATACTGGGTGGGTTGTTAAATTTACCTGACCTCTCCTATATACAGTACAGGGTGGGTTGTTCAATTTACCTGACCTCTACTATATACAATACAGGGTGGGTTGTTAAATTTACCTGACCTCTACTATATACAATACTGGGTGGGTTGTTAAATTTACCTGACCTCTACTATATACAATACAGGGTGGGTTGTTAAATTTACCTGACCTCTACTATATACAATACTGGGTGGGTTGTTAAATTTACCCCACCTCTCCTATATACAATACAGGGTGGGTTGTTAAATTTACCTGACCTCTCCTATTTACAATACTGGGTGGGTTGTTAAATTTACCTGACCTCTACTATATACAATACAGGGTGGGTTGTTAAATTTACCCGACCTCTTCTATATAGTATGTGGTGGGTTGGTAAATTTACCTGACCTCTCCTATATACAATACTGGGTGGGTTGTTAAATTTACCTGACCTCTCCTATATACAATACAGGGTGGGTTCTTAAATTTACCTGACCTCTCCTATTTACAATACTGGGTGGGTTGTTAAATTTACCTGACCTCTACTATATACAATACAGGGTGGGTTGTTAAATTTACCCGACCTCTCCTATATACAATACAGGGTGGGTTGTTAAATTTACCCGACCTCTCCTATATACAATACAGGGTGGGTTGGTAAATTTACCTGACCTCTACTATATACAATACAGGGTGGGTGGGTTGTTAAATTTACCTGACCTCTCCTATATACAATACAGGGTGGGTGGGTTGTTAAATTTACCGCACCTCTCCTATATACAATACAGGGTGGGTGGGTTGTTAAATTTACCCCACCTCTCCTATATACAATACTGGGTGGGTTGTTAAATTTACCCCACCTCTCCTATATACAATACAGGGTGGGTTGTTAAATTTACCCGACCTCTCCTATTTACAATACTGGGTGGGTTGTTAAATTTACCTGACCTCTCCTATATACAATACAGGGTGGGTGGGTTGTTAAATTTACCCGACCTCTCCTATATACAATACAGGGTGGGTGGGTTGTTAAATTTACCCGACCTCTCCTATATACAGTAAGTGGTGGGTTGTTAAATTGACCCGACCTCTCCTATTTACAATACTGGGTGGGTTGTTAAATTTACCTGACCTCTCCTATATACAGTAAGTGGTGGGTTGTTAAATTAACCCGACCTCTCCTATATACAATACTGGGTGGGTTGTTAAATTTACCTGACCTCTCCTATATACAGTAAGTGGTGGGTTGTTAAATTGACCCGACCTCTCCTATTTACAATACTGGGTGGGTTGTTAAATTTACCTGACCTCTCCTATATACAGTAAGTGGTGGGTTGTTAAATTAACCCGACCTCTCCTATATACAATACTGGGTGGGTTGTTAAATTTACCCCACCTCTCCTATATACAATACTGGGTGGGTTGTTAAATTTACCCCACCCCTCCTATTTACAATACTGGGTGGGTTGTTAAATTGACCCGACCTCTCCTATTTACAATACTGGGTGGGTTGTTAAATTTACCCCACCTCTCCTATATAATAAGTGGTGGGTTGTTAAATTTACCCGACCTCTCCTATATACAGTAAGTGGTGGGTTGTTAAATTTACCCGACCTCTCCTATATACAGTAAGTGGTGGGTTGTTAAATTTACCCGACCTCTCCTATATAGTATGTGGTGGGTTGTTAAATTTACCCGACCTCTCCTATATAATAAGTGGTGGGTTGTTAAATTTACCTGACCTCTCCTATATAATAAGTGGTGGGTTGTTAAATTTACCCGACCTCTCCTATATAATAAGTGGTGGGTTGTTAAATTTACCTGACCTCTCCTATATAATAAGTGGTGGGTTGTTAAATTTACCTGACCTCTCCTATATAATAAGTGGTGGGTTGTTAAATTTACCTGACCTCTCCTATATAATAAGTGGTGGGTTGTTAAATTTACCTGACCTCTCCTATATACAGTATGTGGTGGGTTCTTAAATTTACCTGACCTCTCCTATATACAATACAGGGTGGGTTGTTAAATTTACCTGACCTCTCCTATATACAATTCTGGGTGGGTTGTTAAATTTACCCCACCTCTACTATATACAATACTGGGTGGGTTGTTAAATTTACCTGACCTCTACTATATACAATACAGGGTGCGTTGTTAAATTTACCTGACCTCTACTATATACAATACAGGGTGGGTTGTTAAATTTACCTGACCTCTACTATATACAATACTGGGTGGGTTGTTAAATTTACCTGACCTCTACTATATACAATACTGGGTGGGTTGTTAAATTTACCTGACCTCTCCTATATACAATACAGGGTGGGTTGTTAAATTTACCTGACCTCTACTATATACAATACTGGGTGGGTTGTTAAATTTACCCCACCTCTCCTATATACAATACAGGGTGGGTTGTTAAATTTACCTGACCTCTCCTATTTACAATACTGGGTGGGTTGTTAAATTTACCCGACCTCTCCTATTTACAATACAGGGTGGGTTGTTAAATTTACCCGACCTCTCCTATATAGTATGTGGTGGGTTGTTAAATTGACCCGACCTCTCCTATATACAGTAAGTGGTGGGTTGTTAAATTTACCCGACCTCTCCTATATAGTATGTGGTGGGTTGTTAAATTTACCTGACCTCTCCTATATAATAAGTGGTGGGTTGTTAAATTTACCCCACCTCTCCTATATAATAAGTGGTGGGTTGTTAAATTTACCCGACCTCTCCTATATACAGTAAGTGGTGGGTTGTTAAATTTACCCGACCTCTCCTATATAGTATGTGGTGGGTTGTTAAATTTACCTGACCTCTCCTATATAATAAGTGGTGGGTTGTTAAATTTACCCGACCTCTCCTATATAATAAGTGGTGGGTTGTTAAATTTACCTGACCTCTCCTATATAATAAGTGGTGGGTTGTTAAATTTACCCGCCCTCTCCTATATACAGTATGTGGTGGGTTCTTAAATTTACCTGACCTCTCCTATATACAATACAGGGTGGGTTGTTAAATTTACCTGACCTCTCCTATATACAATACTGGGTGGGTTGTTAAATTTACCCCACCTCTCCTATTTACAATACTGGGTGGGTTGTTAAATTTACCCCACCTCTCCTATATACAATACTGGGTGTGTTGTTAAATTTACCCCACCTCTCCTATTTACAATACTGGGTGGGTTGTTAAATTTACCTGACCTCTCCTATATACAATACTGGGTGGGTTGTTAAATTTACCCCACCTCTCCTATTTACAATACTGGGTGGGTTGTTAAATTGACCCGACCTCTCCTATATACAATACAGGGTGGGTTGTTAAATTTACCTGACCTCTACTATATACAATACAGGGTGGGTTGTTAAATTTACCTGACCTCTACTATATACAATACAGGGTGGGTTGTTAAATTTACCCGACCTCTCCTATATAGTATGTGGTGGGTTGTTAAATTTACCCGACCTCTCCTATATAGTAAGTGGTGGGTTGTTAAAGTCAGCTGGCAGAACTGGGTCTGATAAAACATGTCAATGGTTCTAAGGAGTTTTCTGTCTGTGTATCTGTCTGTCTGTGTATCTGTCTGTCTGTGTATCTGTCTGTCTGTCATTCTGTCTGTGTGTCTGTCTGTCTGTGTATCTGTCTGTCTGTCATTCGGTCTGTGTATCTGTCTGTCTGTCATTCTGTCTCTGTATCTGTCTGTCTGTGTATCTGTCTGTGTGACTCTGTCTAGATTTAGGTTCCCAAGGAAGGTACTCCTGATAGCCCTCAAACCCGTCTGGATCTTGACACTCTGAACACGCGTTCTGCATCATATCTCTCACACCAGATAAGATATGTTTTGTAAAAGGGTATTTTCTTTTTGTTTGCTGCAAAAACTGAAAAACCTGCTTGGAAGGAAATACTGCTGTGAAACCTACAGGAGCCGTATCTTAATTTGATCATCCTGTTGTTGTAGGAATTTTCCTGCACAGAATGAAATGCTAATTTGTAATGTATTCCAGGTTAAAAAGGCTTAAAAACAACATACCAATTTCCTGTTGCTGCAGGATCATTTCTGTTGTGTGAAACTGTCTCAAATGAATATATGACATATCTCTCTCTCTGCCTCCATCTTTCTATATCTGTCTCCATCTCTCTCTCTTTGCTTCTCTCTCTCTGCCTCCATCTCTCTCTCTCTGCCTCTCTCTCTCTACCTCCTTTGCTCTCTGTCTCGCTTTCTCTCTGCCTCTGCCTCTCTCTCTCTAACTCTGCCTCTCTCTCTCTTTGCCTCTCTCTCTGCCTCCCTCTCTCTCTCTTGATTTATTTCTGCCTCTCTCTCTCTCTCTCTGCCTCTCTCCCTCCCTATCTCTGCCTCCCTCTCTGTCTCTCTCGATCTATCTCTGCCTCCCTCCCTATCTCTGCCTCCCTCCCTCCCTATCTCTGCCTCCCTCTCTGTCTCTCTCGATCTATCTCTGCCTCCCTCTCTGTCTCTCTCTATCTATCTCTGCCTCCCTCTCTGTCTCTCCATCTCTGCCTCCCTCTCTGTCTCTCCATCTCTGCCTCCCTCTCTGTCTCTCCATCTCTGCCTCTCTCATCCAAGGTCTTTTTTTCTATACACTACTGAAGTGACACGTCATTTTCCAGGAAGTAGCCTTGTAGTCCTGTCCACAGAGGTCATGGATTGGAGGTTTGAAAACTGAAACAAGGCTGACCCCTGCTGGTGAGATGATTTGAGAACACTGCTTGAAAATCCTTTTTTTTAATAATTTAACCTTTATTTAACTAGGCAAGTCAGTAAAGAACAAATTCTTATTTCCTTATTTCTATTGGAGTCACTTGGTTACATTTAAACAGCATGAGAACAAAACACCAGACTCTCACAAGCTTCATTCATTATAGATGTTTATTCCTTCAGATGGGAAGAAGATGGATACATACAGTGATAGAATTACATTCAGAACATATAATAGTATCTCCATGGTAACAGTCATAAGGAAGTCACAACCTGACAAACTCTAGGCCAGTGTTGGGGTTAATTCCATTTCAATTCCAAATGTTCCTCATTGAAAAGCATGGCAGAGAAATGGATTTCCAGTGTACTTCTAGAACTGACTGGAATTGAAATGGAATTGACCTCAACCCTGCTGTAAACCTAATTATTAACATTAACAAGAGTAATGGCAGCACATCATCAAGGAATTCAACTGTATTTTATTTATTAAAATAGAATTCTGTCCCCTTACATACTTTTTATATTTGATATCAACAGAGAAGAGTATAGACTATAGATATATATAGACATAGAAGAGATGGGTAGAGAGGGAGTGTATAGATATATATAGACATAGAAGAGAAGAGTATAGAGGGGAGAGAAGTGTATATACTATAGATATATATAGACATAGAAGAGATGGGTAGAGAGGGAAGAGTATAGACTATAGATATATATAGACATAGAAGAGATGGACAGAGAGGGAAGAGAAGAGTATAGACGATAGATACAGTGCCTTGCGAAAGTATTCGGCCCCCTTGAACTTTGCGACCTTTTGCCACATTTCAGGCTTCAAACATAAAGATATAAAACTGTATTTTTTTGTGAAGAATCAACAACAAGTGGGACACAATCATGAAGTGGAACGACATTTATTGGATATTTCAAACTTTTTTAACAAATCAAAAACTGAAAAATTGGGCGTGCAAAATTATTTATTTATTTACTTTAACCCCTTTTTCTTCTTTAATAAAACTAAAAGTCATCAATGGATTTAAACAAAACCTCTTGGTCATGTAGAGAAACTAACCAACCATTATCACATTGAATTAGAGCTTTCTACCTGGTTTCTAATTGGACTTATTTATCTGTTAGCTGTTGTTGTTGGGCATGTAGCGACTAGAGCTGGGCGATATGTTCAAAATATCATATCATTATATTTTTCTAATTTTTGACGCTATTGTTAAACAGCCACCACTAACATTGAGTGGCTGCTGCCAACACACTGACTCAACTCCAGCCACTTTAATAATGGGAATTGATGGGAAATTATGTAAAATATATCACTAGCCACTTTAAACAATGCTACCTAATATAATGTTTACATACCCTACATTATTCATCTCATATTTCTATGTATATACTGTACTCTATATAATCTACTGCATCTTCATGTAATACATGTATCACTAGCCACTTTAAACTATGCCACTTTGTTTACATACTCATCTCATATGTATATACTGTACTCAATACCATCTACTGCATCTTGCCTATGCCGCTCTGTACCATCACTCATTCATATATCTTTATGTACATATTCTTTATCCCTTTACACTTGTGTGTATAAGGTAGCTGTTGTGGAACTGTTAGGTTAGATTACTCGTTGGTTATTACTGCATTGTCGGAACTAGAAGCATAAGCATTTCGCTACACTCGTATTAACATCTGCTAACCATGTGTATGTGACAAATACAATGTGATTTGATTTGATTTGCTATTTCAAGTACAGAGGAAAGTCGTGTAGGGGAGGACGGCAGGAAGGCACAGAAGAGAGGAGGCTAATTTTACAAGATTAAGGGGTTGAGACCTTAAATGTGATAGGAAAGCATCCAACGGGAAAGTGTGAATGTTGCCAGGAAACAGAGACCCTGGAGCATGTATAGCTACAGTGTGTTCAGTATCAGAGGGAAAGAGAGAGGCTGAGATCTATTATGAGGGACAAGGGTATACAGGAAAGTAGTTTAAAGAGTATATTGACAAGAACGTCTTAGATATAGTCTAAAATATTTTTGCTATCTTTTTTTAAGAGCAACGGGGCTGGAAGGTAGGATTTAGTTTCTCCCAGTTCCTCCACTACGGTAGGAGGCGGTAACGCACCATGACATTGGACAACAACTGCTGATAAACATCCGTCACCGGGTCACAGCCAGCGACGGATGAGAATATATTTGTTATTTTGAACCTTTATTTAACTAGGCAAGTCAGCCAATATGAAGACTTCTTTGCCCTTCTGGTTGTGTACAATGTCAATGATCGGAATATCATCAACATCTAGTGATACAGTTGGTAAGTAAGTTAGCTTCTGTAGAATTGGATAGGGCCAGGTGGGTATAATTTGTGGAACGTTCCAACAGGAATCCGTTCCAAAAACTTTGTAAATAACAAGGTTGCCAACAAGCAACGCATACAGAGTCGTATAACAGTAGAATGAGATACCGGGTAGGGAGTGAGCTATGTCATTACGTTTTTCACTCACCACGTTTATTCGGAAAAAAATTATCTTCGTTCTGGTAGCCTCCACCATTTCTCATTCATTGGTTTAGTTATTATTTCCGGTGTTCCTGCATTTGCGGGTGAACTCTGTTTCAACTACTCCATCTTAATTAATGTGAAAATAAGTTTGTTCTCTGCCCACTTCATTTTATGGACAAAGAATCTTCCATGAAAGATAAACAAATTAACAATGAAAGTTAAAATAGGGTGAATATTATGTTTCGAAATAAAACCTAATATCAGTCTTTAAAATTAACATTAACAGTTGTTTCTTTTTAAAATAATTATATTCTAACTCCAAAATCTTCTGACATAAGAGCAGTCCTAATATAAATGGTCAAGAGTCTCTGGGTCACAACCACAAAATACACATTTGTTGTCAAAAGCTATTTTAAATCTGTGTATAATAAAGGTCTTTACAGGGTAGATTCTATGAATGAGTTATGATACTTCTTTCACTTTATTAGATATACAATATTTACCAGACAACAACCAGACATTGTTCCAGTTCACTTGTCCTAAGGGCTGCATTCCAGGTCACTTGTCCTAGGGCTGCATTCCAGGTCACTTGTCCTAGGGCTGCATTCCAGGGCACTTGTCCTAGGGCTGCATTCCAGTTTCACTTGTCCTAGGGCTGCATTCCAGGTTCACTTGTCCTAGGGCTGCATTCCAGGGCACTTGTCCTAGGGCTGCATTCCAGTTTCACTTGTCCTAGGGCTGCATTCCAGGTCACTTGTCCTAGGGCTGCATTCCAGGGCACTTGTCCTAGGGCTGCATTCCAGGTTCACTTGTCCTAGGGCTGCATTCCAGGGCACTTGTCCTAGGGCTGCATTCCAGGTCACTTGTCCTAGGGCTGCATTCCAGTTTCACTTGTCCTAGGGCTGCATTCCAGGTTCACTTGTCCTAGGGCTGCATTCCAGGGCACTTGTCCTAGGGCTGCATTCCAGGGCACTTGTCCTAGGGCTGCATTCCAGGGCACTTGTCCTAGGGCTGCATTCCAGGTTCACTTGTCCTAGGGCTGCATTCCAGGTTCACTTGTCCTAGAGTACATTCCAGGTTCACTTGTCCTAGGGCTGCATTCCAGGTCACTTGTCCTAGGGCTGCATTCCAGGTTCACTTGTCCTAGGGCTGCATTCCAGGGCACTTGTCCTAGGGCTGCATTCCAGGTTCACTTGTCCTAGGGCTGCATTCCAGGGCACTTGTCCTAGGGCTGCATTCCAGGGCACTTGTCCTAGGGCTGCATTCCAGGGCACTTGTCCTAGGGCTGCATTCCAGGTTCACTTGTCCTAGGGCTGCATTCCAGGTTTACTTGTCCTAGGGCTGCATTCCAGGTTCACTTGTCCTAGGGCTGCATTCCAGGTCACTTGTCCTAGGGCTGCATTCCAGGGCACTTGTCCTAGGGCTGCATTCCAGGTCCACTTGTCCAAGGGCTGCATTCCAGGGCACTTGTCCTAGGGCTGCATTCCAGGGCACTTGTCCTAGGGCTGCATTCCAGGGCAGTTGTCCTAGGGCTGCATTCCAGGTCACTTGTCCTAGGGCTGCATTCCAGGTTCACTTGTCCTAGGGCTGCATTCCAGGTTCACTTGTCCTAGGGCTGCATTCCAGGTTCACTTGTCCTAGGGCTGCATTCCAGGTCCACTTCTCCTAGGGCTGCATTCCAGGTCCACTTGTCCTAGGGCTGCATTCCAGGTCCACTTGCCCTAGGGCTGCATTCCAGGTCCACTTGTCCTAGGGCTGCATTCCAGGCCACTTGTCCTAGGGCTGCATTCCAGGGCACTTGTCCTAGGGCTGCATTCCAGGGCAGTTGTCCTAGGGCTGCATTCCAGGTCACTTGGCCTAGGGCTGCATTCCAGGTTCACTTGTCCTAGGGCTGCATTCCAGGTTCACTTGTCCTAGGGCTGCATTCCAGGTTCACTTGTCCTAGGGCTGCATTCCAGGTCCACTTCTCCTAGGGCTGCATTCCAGGTCCACTTGTCCTAGGGCTGCATTCCAGGTCCACTTGCCCTAGGGCTGCATTCCAGGTCCACTTGTCCTAGGGCTGCATTCCAGGTCACTTGTCCTAGGGCTGCATTCCAGGTCACTTGTCCTAGGGCTGCATTCCAGGTCCCTTGTCCTAGGGCTGCATTCCAGGTTCACTTGTCCTAGGGCTGCATTCCAGGTCCACTTGCCCTAGGGCTGCATTCCAGGTCCACTTGTCCTAGGGCTGCATTCCAGGTCACTTGTCCTAGGGCTGCATTCCAGGTTCACTTGTCCTAGGGCTGCATTCCAGGTCCCTTGTCCTAGGGCTGCATTCCAGGTTCACTTGTCCTAGGGCTGCATTCCAGTACATTTTAGCAGTGGGAATAGTAACATATTGACATAGTTTCCTTATAAACATGTTATTACATTTATAGTTTAAAATGTCAATTCCTTCTAGTTGTATTGAGGCTACAAAATCCTCAACAGTTGCACTTGGAGTACTGTTATATTCTCCTAAGAGAAGAATAGCACCTTTAGGGACAGCTCTCACAACAATTTGATACTCCTCAGGAGTGAATGTAACATTGTGTGTTCTAATAAATTCTGGATAATCATATAGTTGTCCATCATTATTCAATAATTGTATAACCAGATATCGTTACCCCATTGATTTTTCCAAAAAGAACAAGCATGAGTCTCTTGTAAAAAGTAAAAGTCTGCATTAAACTGTTTGCAATACAGGACAATAGCCTTACATTTTAGTAAATTACAAATACCCCCGACATTAATTGAACAAAGAGATAAAGACAAACGTCAACCAACAACCTTGTTATGCTAATATAACCTTTTCCTAAGGATATGTAACTCAAAAGGATTCCCATCCCATTATTAACCTCTCCAACAAAAAAAACAAACAAAAAATATTGGTCATAAAGTTACCAAAGTATTCTTACTCCCACAAGGGGGAGACATTGTGTAGACTTTACAATAAGCAGTTATTCACCTTTCGTCCCCTACCTCCACCTTGACTTTCGGGTTTCCCTCGAAGCATTTCAACCCCTGTTCTCACCTACGGTAGATTAGCCACAGAAGTCTTTTGTCAACGTTTTTACTTCTGACACCAATGTAATGACCTGACTAGATCATAAAGGAACACTTGTCCAGACAGAGGTTTGAGTTTACGAAATGACGGTCTATTAACCCAACTTCACACTTCCTTGTAACTGGGGTTGTAACATCAAATTCAGGTTGGAACATTCCAGATTTATGACCTTTTCCTGTCCTTCTGATTCTGGAAATCTTTCAACAGGATTTCTGGAAAACCAGTATTGATCTGTCTCATGTTATGAACCAGTATTGGTCTGTCTCATGTTATGAACCAGTATTGGTCTGTCACATGTTATAAACCTGTATTGGTCTGTCACATGTTATAAACCAGTATTGATCTGTCATGTTATGAACCAGTATTGGTCTGTCTCATGTTATGAACCAGTATTGGTCTGTTAAATGTTATGAACCAGTATTGGTCTGTCACATGTTATGAACCAGTATTGGTCTGTCACATGTTATGAACCAGTATTGGTCTGTCACATGTTATGAACCAGTATTGGTCTGTGATGTTATGAACCAGTATTGGTCTGTCATGTTATGAACCAGTATTGGTCTGTCACATGTTATGAACCAGTATTGGTCTGTCACATGTTATAAACCAGTATTGGTCTGTCACATGTTATAAACCAGTATTGGTCTGTCATGTTATGAACCAGTATTGGTCTGTCTCATATTATGAACCAGTATTGGTCTGTCACATGTTATAAACCAGTATTGGTCTGTCATGTTATGAACCAGTATTGGTCTGTCTCATATTATGAACCAGTATTGGTCTGTCACATGTTATAAACCAGTATTGGTCTGTCATGTTATGAACCTGTATTGGTCTGTCACATGTTATGAACCAGTATTGGTCTGTTATGTTATAAACCAGTATTGGTCTGTTATGTTATGAACCAGTATTGGTCTGTCTCATATTATGAACCAGTATTGGTCTGTCACATGTTATAAACCAGTATTGGTCTGTCATGTTATGAACCTGTATTGGTCTGTCACATGTTATGAACCAGTATTGGTCTGTTATGTTATAAACCAGTATTGGTCTGTTATGTTATGAACCAGTATTGGTCTGTCACATGTTATGAACCAGTATTGATCTGTCTCATGTTATGAACCAGTATTGGTCTGTCACATGTTATAAACCAGTATTGGTCTGTCTCATATTATGAACCAGTATTGGTCTGTCACATGTTATAAACCAGTATTGGTCTGTCATGTTATGAACCAGTATTGGTCTGTCACATGTTATGAACCAGTATTGGTCTGTCATGTTATGAACCTGTATTGGTCTGTCACATGTTATGAACCAGTATTGGTCTGTCATGTTATGAACCAGTATTGATCTGTCATGTTATGAACCTGTATTGGTCTGTTAAATGTTATGAACCAGTATTGGTCTGTCACATGTTATAAACCAGTATTGGTCTGTCACATGTTATGAACCAGTATTGGTCTGTCATGTTATGAACCTGTATTGGTCTGTTAAATGTTATGAACCAGTATTGGTCTGTCACATGTTATAAACCAGTATTGGTCTGTCACATGTTATGAACCAGTATTGGTCTGTCATGTTATGAACCAGTATTGGTCTGTCACATGTTATAAACCAGTATTGGTCTGTCACATGTTATGAACCAGTATTGGTCTGTCACATGTTATAAACCAGTATTGGTCTGTCTCATATTATGAACCAGTATTGGTCTGTCTCATGTTATGAACCAGTATTTGTCTGTCACATGTTATAAACCAGTATTGGTCTGTCACATGTTATAAACCAGTATTGGTCTGTCTCATGTTATGAACCAGTATTGGTCTGTCACATGTTATGAACCAGTATTGGTCTGTCTCATATTATGAACCAGTATTGGTCTGTCTCATGTTATGAACCAGTATTGGTCTGTCACATGTTATAAACCAGTATTGGTCTGTCACATGTTATAAACCAGTATTGGTCTGTCACATGTTATGAACCAGTATTGGTCTGTCACATGTTATGAACCAGTATTGGTCTGTCACATGTTATAAACCAGTATTGGTCTGTCACATGTTATAAACCAGTATTGGTCTGTCTCATGTTATGAACCAGTATTGGTCTGTCACATGTTATGAACCAGTATTGGTCTGTCTCATATTATGAACCAGTATTGGTCTGTCTCATATTATGAACCAGTATTGGTCTGTCTCATGTTATGAACCAGTATTGGTCTGTCACATGTTATAAACCAGTATTGGTCTGTCACATGTTATAAACCAGTATTGGTCTGTCACATGTTATGAACCAGTATTGGTCTGTCACATGTTATAATCCAGTATTGGTCTGTCACATGTTATAAACCAGTATTGGTCTGTTAAATGTTATGAACCAGTATTGGTCTGTCATGTTATGAACCAGTATTGGTCTGTCACATGTTATAAACCAGTATTGGTCTGTCACATGTTATGAACCAGTATTGGTCTGTCACATGTTATAATCCAGTATTGGTCTGTCACATGTTATAAACCAGTATTGGTCTGTCACATGTTATAAACCAGTATTGGTCTGTCTCATGTTATGAACCAGTATTGGTCTGTCACATGTTATGAACCAGTATTGGTCTGTCTCATATTATGAACCAGTATTGGTCTGTCTCATGTTATGAACCAGTATTGGTCTGTCACATGTTATAAACCAGTATTGGTCTGTCACATGTTATAAACCAGTATTGGTCTGTCACATGTTATGAACCAGTATTGGTCTGTCACATGTTATAATCCAGTATTGGTCTGTCACATGTTATAAACCAGTATTGGTCTGTTAAATGTTATGAACCAGTATTGGTCTGTCATGTTATGAACCAGTATTGGTCTGTCACATGTTATGAACCAGTATTGGTCTGTAATGTTATAAACCAGTATTGGTCTGTCTCATGTTATAAACCAGTATTGGTCTGTCACATGTTATAAACCAGTATTGATCTGTCATGTTATGAACCAGTATTGGTCTGTCTCATATTATGAACCAGTATTGGTCTGTCACATGTTATGAACCAGTATTGGTCTGTCTCATGTTATGAACCAGTATTGGTCTGTCACATGTTATGAACCAGTATTGGTCTGTCACATGTTATGAACCAGTATTGGTCTGTTATGTTATAAACCAGTATTGGTCTGTCACATGTTATAAACCAGTATTGGTCTGTCACATGTTATGAACCAGTATTGGTCTGTAATGTTATAAACCAGTATTGGTCTGTTATGTTATGAACCAGTATTGGTCTGTCTCATGTTATGAACCAGTATTGGTCTGTCATGTTATGAACCAGTATTGGTCTGTCATGTTATGAACCAGTAGTGGTCTGTTAAATGTTATGAACCAGTATTTGTCTGTCTCATGTTATGAACCAGTATTGGTCTGTTAAATGTTATGAACCAGTATTGGTCTGTCATGTTATGAACCAGTATTGGTCTGTCACATGTTATGAACCAGTATTGGTCTGTCACATGTTATAAACCAGTATTGGTCTGTCACATGTTATGAACCAGTATTGGTCTGTCATGTTATGAACCTGTATTGGTCTGTTAAATGTTATGAACCAGTATTGGTCTGTCACATGTTATGAACCAGTATTGGTCTGTCATGTTATGAACCTGTATTGGTCTGTTAAATGTTATGAACCAGTATTGGTCTGTCACATGTTATAAACCAGTATTGGTCTGTCACATGTTATGAACCAGTATTGGTCTGTCATGTTATGAACCAGTATTGGTCTGTCACATGTTATAAACCAGTATTGGTCTGTCACATGTTATGAACCAGTATTGGTCTGTCACATGTTATAAACCAGTATTGGTCTGTCTCATATTATGAACCAGTATTGGTCTGTCTCATGTTATGAACCAGTATTGGTCTGTCACATGTTATAAACCAGTATTGGTCTGTCACATGTTATAAACCAGTATTGGTCTGTCTCATGTTATGAACCAGTATTGGTCTGTCACATGTTATGAACCAGTATTGGTCTGTCTCATATTATGAACCAGTATTGGTCTGTCTCATGTTATGAACCAGTATTGGTCTGTCACATGTTATAAACCAGTATTGGTCTGTCACATGTTATAAACCAGTATTGGTCTGTCACATGTTATGAACCAGTATTGGTCTGTCACATGTTATAATCCAGTATTGGTCTGTCACATGTTATAAACCAGTATTGGTCTGTCACATGTTATAAACCAGTATTGGTCTGTCTCATGTTATGAACCAGTATTGGTCTGTCACATGTTATGAACCAGTATTGGTCTGTCTCATATTATGAACCAGTATTGGTCTGTCTCATGTTATGAACCAGTATTGGTCTGTCACATGTTATAAACCAGTATTGGTCTGTCACATGTTATAAACCAGTATTGGTCTGTCACATGTTATGAACCAGTATTGGTCTGTCACATGTTATAATCCAGTATTGGTCTGTCACATGTTATGAACCAGTATTGGTCTGTTAAATGTTATGAACCAGTATTGGTCTGTCATGTTATGAACCAGTATTGGTCTGTCACATGTTATAAACCAGTATTGGTCTGTCACATGTTATGAACCAGTATTGGTCTGTCACATGTTATGAACCAGTATTGGTCTGTAATGTTATAAACCAGTATTGGTCTGTCTCATGTTATAAACCAGTATTGGTCTGTCACATGTTATAAACCAGTATTGATCTGTCATGTTATAAACCAGTATTGGTCTGTCTCATATTATGAACCAGTATTGGTCTGTCACATGTTATGAACCAGTATTGGTCTGTCTCATGTTATGAACCAGTATTGGTCTGTCACATGTTATGAACCAGTATTGGTCTGTCACATGTTATGAACCAGTATTGGTCTGTCACATGTTATGAACCAGTATTGGTCTGTCACATGTTATAAACCAGTATTGGTCTGTCACATGTTATGAACCAGTATTGGTCTGTAATGTTATAAACCAGCATTGGTCTGTTATGTTATGAACCAGTATTGGTCTGTCTCATGTTATGAACCAGTATTGGTCTGTTAAATGTTATGAACCAGTATTGGTCTGTCACATGTTATGAACCAGTATTGGTCTGTCATGTTATGAACCAGTATTGGTCTGTCATGTTATGAACCAGTATTGGTCTGTTAAATGTTATGAACCAGTATTTGTCTGTCTCATGTTATGAACCAGTATTGGTCTGTTAAATGTTATGAACCAGTATTGGTCTGTCATGTTATGAACCAGTATTGGTCTGTCACATGTTATAAACCAGTATTGGTCTGTCACATGTTATGAACCAGTATTGGTCTGTCACATGTTATGAACCAGTATTGGTCTGTAATGTTATAAACCAGTATTGGTCTGTCTCATGTTATGAACCAGTATTGGTCTGTCTCATGTTATGAACCAGTATTGGTCTGTCTCATATTATAAACCAGTATTGGTCTGTTACATGTTATGAACCAGTATTGGTCTGTCACATGTTATGAACCAGTATTGGTCTGTCTCATGTTATGAACCAGTATTGGTCTGTTAAATGTTATGAACCAGTATTGGTCTGTCACATGTTATAAACCAGTATTGGTCTGTTACATGTTATGAACCAGTATTGGTCTGTCACATGTTATAAACCAGTATTGGTCTGTTACATGTTATGAACCAGTATTGGTCTGTCACATGTTATAAACCAGTATTGGTCTGTTACATGTTATGAACCAGTATTGGTCTGTCACATGTTATAAACCAGTATTGGTCTGTCACATGTTATGAACCAGTATTGGTCCGTCTCATGTTATGAACCAGTATTGGTCTGTCACATGTTATGAACCAGTATTGGTCTGTAATGTTATAATCCAGTATTGGTCTGTTATGTTATGAACCAGTATTGGTCTGTCTCATGTTATGAACCAGTATTGGTCTGTCTCATGTTATGAACCAGTATTGGTCTGTTAAATGTTATGAACCAGTATTGGTCTGTCACATGTTATGAACCAGTATTGGTCTGTCTCATGTTATGAACCAGTATTGGTCTGTTAAATGTTATGAACCAGTATTGGTCTGTCACATGTTATGAACCAGTATTGGTCTGTCACATGTTATGAACCAGTATTGGTCTGTCATGTTATGAACCAGTATTGGTCTGTTAAATGTTATGAACCAGTATTGGTCTGTCTCATGTTATGAACCAGTATTGGTCTGTCATGTTATGAACCAGTGTTGGTCTGTTAAATGTTATGAACCAGTATTGGTCTGTTATGTTATGAACCAGTATTGGTCTGTTACATGAATTAAACAAAATGTTAATGATTAATTCATTATGCTAAATCCTGCAAATATAACTTGTCTGTGTATAGCCGTATATAAGACAACTGCTGGGTCTGACCAGGCAGAGCTCCTGATTGACATGTGTACTATGGTGACTACTATTGAGTTGGGTCTGTCCAGGGAAAGCTCCTGATTGGTACATTGAGTTTGTTGGAACCTCTCCAGCACACTGACAGCAGACAATGATTCATTTTAGATTGACTTTGAGTGTGTCTGTGAAAGAATTTTCCAAATAGAAGGTTGTGGGAACATTAGTTTATAAAGTAACCACAATGTTGAAGGAATGTTAACGTTATGCCCTAATGTTGTGGGAACAACAGACACACACCTGTTATATTCACTCACCTGAGTTATAAACACACACCTGTTATATTTAATCACCTGAGTTATAAACACACACCTGTTATATTCACTCACCTGAGTTATAAACACACACCTGTTATATTCACTCACCTGAGTTATAAACACACACCTGTTATATTCACTCACCTGAGTTATAAACACACACCTGTTATATTCACTCACCTGAGTTACAAACACACACCTGTTATATTCACTCACCTGAGTTATAAACACACACCTGTTATATTTAATCACCTGAGTTATAAACACACACCTGTTATATTCACTCACCTGAGTTATAAACACACACCTGTTATATTTAATCACCTGAGTTATAAACACACACCTGTTATATTTAATCACCTGAGTTATAAACACACACCTGTTATATTTAATCACCTGAGTTATAAACACACACCTGTTATATTCACTCACCTGAGTTATAAACACACACCTGTTATATTCACTCACCTGAGTTATAAACACACACCTGTTATATTCACTCACCTGAGTTATAAACACACACCTGTTATATTTAATCACCTGAGTTACAAACACACACCTGTTATATTCACTCACCTGAGTTATAAACACACACCTGTTATATTCACTCACCTGAGTTATAAACACACACCTGTTATATTTAATCACCTGAGTTATAAACACACACCTGTTATATTCACTCACCTGAGTTATAAACACACACCTGTTATATTTAATCACCTGAGTTATAAACACACACCTGTTATATTCAATCACCTGAGTTATAAACACACACCTGTTATATTTAATCACCTGAGTTATAAACACACACCTGTTATATTCACTCACCTGAGTTATAAACACACACCTGTTATATTTAATCACCTGAGTTATAAACACACACCTGTTATATTTAATCACCTGAGTTATAAACACACACCTGTTATATTCACTCACCTGAGTTATAAACACACACCTGTTATATTCACTCACCTGAGTTATAAACACACACCTGTTATATTTAATCACCTGAGTTATAAACACACACCTGTTATATTCACTCACCTGAGTTATAAACACACACCTGTTATATTCACTCACCTGAGTTATAAACACACACCTGTTATATTTAATCACCTGAGTTATAAACACACACCTGTTATATTTAATCACCTGAGTTACAAACACACACCTGTTATATTCACTCACCTGAGTTATAAACACACACCTGTTATATTTAATCACCTGAGTTATAAACACACACCTGTTATATTTAATCACCTGAGTTATAAACACACACCTGTTATATTCACTCACCTGAGTTATAAACACACACCTGTTATATTTAATCACCTGAGTTATAAACACACACCTGTTATATTTAATCACCTGAGTTATAAACACACACCTGTTATATTTAATCACCTGAGTTATAAACACACACCTGTTATATTCACTCACCTGAGTTACAAACACACACCTGTTATATTCACTCACCTGAGTTATAAACACACACCTGTTATATTCACTCACCTGAGTTATAAACACACACCTGTTATATTCAATCACCTGAGTTATAAACACACACCTGTTATATTCAATCACCTGAGTTATAAACACACACCTGTTATATTCACTCACCTGAGTTATAAACACACACCTGTTATATTCACTCACCTGAGTTATAAACACACACCTGTTATATTTAATCACCTGAGTTATAAACACACACCTGTTATATTCACTCACCTGAGTTATAAACACACACCTGTTATATTCACTCACCTGAGTTATAAACACACACCTGTTATATTTAATCACCTGAGTTATAAACACACACCTGTTATATTCAATCACCTGAGTTATAAACACACACCTGTTATATTTAATCACCTGAGTTATAAACACACACCTGTTATATTTAATCACCTGAGTTACAAACACACACCTGTTATATTTAATCACCTGAGTTATAAACACACACCTGTTATATTCACTCACCTGAGTTATAAACACACACCTGTTATATTTAATCACCTGAGTTACAAACACACACCTGTTATATTTAATCACCTGAGTTATAAACACACACCTGTTATATTTAATCACCTGAGTTATAAACACACACCTGTTATATTCACTCACCTGAGTTATAAACACACACCTGTTATATTCACTCACCTGAGTTATAAACACACACCTGTTATATTTAATCACCTGAGTTATAAACACACACCTGTTATATTTAATCACCTGAGTTACAAACACACACCTGTTATATTTAATCACCTGAGTTACAAACACACACCTGTTATATTTAATCACCTGAGTTATAAACACACACCTGTTATATTCAATCACACAACCAACCTTTAGATACAGGATGTAGTGATGAGTATTAAACCTGAGGACCAGCCAACCTTTAGGTACAGGATGTAGTGATGAGTATTAAACCTGAGGACCAGCCAACCTTTAGATACAGGATGTAGTGATGAGTATTAAACCTGAGGACCAGCCAACCTTTAGATACAGGATGTAGTGATGAGTATTAAAACTGTCGCCTGTGATAAAGTGAAGGGTGCCGTGGTAAACTGCAAATGGCAGACATCAAGCTCTGATGAACTGTCTGGAAAAACATGAACAGGATATTAGATACATCACAGCCCTATGCAGCAGATAATGTCAACTTTGGAAAAACATCTTTCCTTTTACCAGTTAGTGCCAACAATCATTCTGAAAGAAAATGACCCAACTCACATAGCTCATAATGCCTGCGATCAGCAGTCAGTGGATATTGATCTTGTTTTCAAGATCTACAGCCACTCCTCAGCACAGTGGGGCAAAAAAGTATTTAGTCAGCCACCAATGGTGCAAGTTCTCCCACTTAAAAAGATGAGAGAGGCCTGTAATTTTCATCATAAACAAGTTCTCCCACTTAAAAATCATATCATCATAGGTACACTTCAACTATGACAGACAAAATGAGGGAAAAAAATCCAGAAAATCACATTGTCGGATTTTTAATGAATTTATTTGCAAATTATGGTGGAAAATACAAAAGTGGTGTTATGTTTTAGTTATCTGCCCAGATCTTAAATACCCATCTAGGACAGTAATGATAGTATTCTGAAATTGGGAAGTGGGGTCACTTCTGAGTTTCTTGTAAAAGGTGTTGTCAAGCAGCTGTCTATGACCCTCATTTACATAAACGGTCCTATCCATGAGTACAACTGACCCACCCTTATCAGCAGGGAGGGTAAGGACCAACTATCGGATTGTAAATCAAGCAAAGCTTGTTTATCATCCTGAGGTAAATTATGGTAAGAGATGTTCTCCTGTTTGTTCTCCTGTAGATTAACACCAAAGAGATTGTGATTGGCTGGCGGTACAAAATACCTCTTACTTCTGAAAGGAGTCTGAGAATGTGCAGGTGTAACAGATGTATATGTACTCTCCATGCGTTGTGTTTTCTCAAAATAAATCACTTCGGCCAGTGGTCCCAGTTGAGCATTTATTTCTGCTGTTGTTAAATGGGAAACAGCACGTTAGTTGTGCAGGGTTTAACGGTATTGATGGCTGTCGATGTTATCGGTGTAAGATGGCACAGTGATGCCATCTGTTGGTAAATGTTCATTACTGCAACTCTTGTGTTTTACCGGGGTGCTTGAGATACCCGGATGTGTTGTCATGTACCGAACAAGACTGGTTACTCGCATCAATGCCTCTGTCTCGTCATTTAACATTCAAACAGTCGATGGCATTAATATGTAGCATGAAGACAACTGTGTTAGCAGTGGCTTATGTGACCATTACATCGGTGTATGCTAGCTAACACACTTATTTACAGTAATCATACGCCAAAGCACATCCCAGAAAGCCCCTCAATCCCTAACAGGTACCATATACCCACACATGTATAAATCAGTAACGTACAGCAAACTTGTACACATTGTAAAATAGGAAACAGTATTCAGAGCGTGACCTACCCATTGCATCACATTTACATACTGGGGAGACCTGACGTTCGCGATCTGCCCCTATCTGCAAGCGGGGCCAATCACAACACACCTTATTGTCATCAATGTTGAACTAACCAATAAGAATGTTTGAACATTAAATACACATTTCTTTAGAGGCAAGTGGAAACATAACCAACCCTGTTACACAGGTGAGAAACCAACACGTTCAGCTGAAATATCATGATTTGGGGATCTTAAATATTCCCTTAAACGCATGTTTCTAAATAAATAAAAAACGTAACTTAGACATGTCTATCTTGTGGGATTCTGTATTTTACAATATTTTACATTATAGCCATTACCATATATATATATATATGATTAAATATTATCTGATGTTGGCTGTGTGAAGTATCTTAGACATGTCGAAATCGTTGCACTGAGTTGTAGACACAAAATGCTGAGTAATGGGGTGGGTGAGATCACTCGTTATTGGTTTCCCGGCCACCACACATGTGTTGACCAATCATATCGAGTGCTTCCCATGACGACTTTGGCGCTATGCGACAGTCTTCAACAGAGAGGGAGGATGGGGGAGAGCAGGCTATAAAACAGTGTTTGCTGCAGTTCAGCGGTTTCAGGTCGATGTATCCTGTCACGCTGATATGTTGACATGATCCTATAGTTCTACATGACTTCTGTCTTTAACCGGACAATATGAGGATTTATTCGGTCTGCATGTTGTGTTCACTAATTATTATATCATCAACAGCAAGTGACACAGGCGGTAAGTACGTTTTCTAGCTAGTGATAATGTGGGTTTTGCAGTTGTAACGTTACTTTCTAGGTCAAACAACGAATACCAAGTCGTATAGCGGCAGAGTAAGATACCAGGTAGAGAGTGAGACATTTAGTTACGTTTTTCTCTCACCACGTTTATTCCGGGAAATGTCTGTCCTCACTCTGGTAGTTATGGACAAACATGAATAAACTACGTGGTGAGTTGATGCCTATTCGTCAACTAGTTGAATTGATCGTGATACTTGTTTGAATGTTAAATGACGAGACAGAGGCATTGATGCGAGTAACCAGTCTTGTTCAGTACGTCACAATCTGGGCATCTCAAACACACCAGGAAAAAACATGACTTCAGTAATGAACATTTACCAATAGATGGCATCACTGTGCCATTTTACACTCATAACACTACTTTGCATGCGTTGTTTGTTGGTAACCTTGTTATTTACGAAGTTGGGACGTTACACAAATTATATCCACCCAGACAATCTGGCCGTGTACCAGGGATGCAAACTAGTCACCTTTAGGCGAAATTCACCGCGTTGAATCCAAGATACGTGACCAACGTGATTCCTCTAGATCCGATGACGGTGGGCTGCGAACGAAGGCTTCATAATTCATCAAGGTATTTTTCTTTGTAATCAATGTCTGCAGTAACAAGCTGTGTGTATATGTATGTATATGTATATGTATGTATACATATACACACACACTGGGGAGAACAAGTATTCGATACACTGCCGATTTTTGCAGGTTTTCCTACTTACAAAGCATGTAGAGGTCTGTAATTTTTATCATAGGTACACTTCAACTGTGAGAGATGGAATCTAAAACAAAAATCCAGAAAATCACATTTTTATGATTAAGTAATTCATTTGCATTTTATTATGAGTCTCTGAGGTGTGTGTCGTGTCATTGACCGAGCCATCTATTCAGGCTTTCAGTACAGCTGACACCCTAATGGTGTGTGTATGCATTGAGCTAAAAGCCTTTCCCAGAAAAAAACTGTCAACTAAGGAAGGCCATATCACACACACACACACACACTGATTTTGCAGGTCATCAAATACTTGTTCTCCATATTTATATGTAAATATACTCAGCAAAAAAAGAAATGTCCTCACTGTCAACTGTGTTTATTTTCAGCAAACTTAACATGTGTAAATATTTGTATGAACATAAGATTCAACAACTGAGACATAAACTGAACAAGTTCCACAGACATGTGACTAACAGAAATTGAATAATGTGTCCCTGAACAAAGGGGGGAGGGGTCAAAATCAAAAGTAACAGTCAGTATCTGGTGTGGCCATCAGCTGCATTAAGTACTGCAGTGCATCTCCTCCTCATGGACTGCACCCGATTTGCCAGTTCTTGCTGTGAGATGTTACCCCACTCTTCCACCAAGGCACATGCAAGTTCCCGGACATTTCTGGGGGGAATGGCCCTAGCCCTCACCCTCCGATCCAACAGGTCCCAGACGTGCTCAACGGGATTGAGATCCGGGCTCTTCGCTGGCCATGGCAGAACACTGACATTCCTGTCTTACAGGATGAGCAGTATAGCTGGTTGCATTGTCATGCTGGAGGGTCATGTCAAGATGAGCCTGCAGGAAGGGTACCACATGAGGGAGGAGGATGTCTTCCCTGTAACGCACAGCTTTGAGATTGCCTGCAATGACAACAAGCTCAGTCCGATGATGCTGTGACACACCGCCCCAGACCATGACGGTCACTCCACCTCCAAATCGATCCCGCTCCAGAGTACAGGCCTCGGTGTAACGCTCATTCCTTCCACGATAAACGCTAATCTGACCATCATCCCTGGTGAGACAAAACCAAGACTTGTCATTGAAGAGCACTATTTGCCAGTCCTGTCTGGTCCAGCGATAGTGGGTTTGTGCCCATAGGTGACATTGTTGCCGGTGATGTCTGGTGAGGACCTGCCTTACAACAGGCCGACAAGCCCTCAGTCCAGCCTCTCTCAGCCTATTGTGGACAGTCTGAGCACTGATGGAGGGATTGTGCATTCCTGGTGTAACTCGAGCAGTTGTTGCCATCCTGTACCTGTTGTCGTGGAAATTTCCTCTATTTACCAAATCATGAGCGCAAACCACACACGTCAGAGTTAGTTATCAAAGTCCATCTTTAATTATATGAGCTCTATCACAACCCTGTGACTCTCAGATCAATTCAGTGTCTATCAATGAATTCTCTGAAAGCCCCTCTACATTGCAACTGAGATCCTTTAATAGCAAAGAACACACATAGTCAGACAGCATAGACATAATAAATCGTTCAGCTTTGTCTCCTTACTCAAACCCAGAACCATAAACCAATCCTCCATATCAACAGGCATATATCAAATTGTCATTAAGATACAACCAATTCTAAATACAACCAATCCTGGACAAGCTCACGGGGAGCATAGAATGATTCCAGACTCTGCCATCCTCCTCTCCCCGATGGGAAAAGTAGGGAGTGACTGGCACACACACAGTGGAGCAAAATATATGTTTACACATGACACCTTGACCTCTCCCCTCACTGCGGGCCATGCAACTTAGTCTTGACATAGAACAGATAACTGCCAATGGCCACCACTATAGTACAACAAAATACATTCTTATGAGAAATAACTCATAAGCATATCATGAAAATAAAACATCTTATCTATGTTACCTACCAATTCTGATTATTCCCCAACACTGTCCTGCAGGTGTGATGTTCGGATGTACCGATCCTGTGCAGGTGTTACACGTGGTCTGCCACTGCGAGGGTTGATCAGCTGTCCGTCCTGTCTCCCTGTAGCACCGTCTTAGCACTGTCTCACAGTACGGACTTTGCAATTTATTTCCCTGGCCATGTCTGCAGTCCTCATGCCTCCTTGCAGCAGTCCTCATGCCTCCTTGCAGCAGTCCTCATGCCTCATTGCAGCAGTCCTCATGCCTCATTGCAGCAGTCCTCATGCCTCCTTGCAGCAGTCCTCATGCCTCCTTGCAGCAGTCCTCATGCCTCCTTGCAGCAGTCCTCATGCCTCCTTGCAGCAGTCCTCATGCCTCCTTGCAGCAGTCCTCATGCCTCCTTGCAGCAGTCCTCATGCCTCCTTGCAGCAGTCCTCATGCCTCCTTGCAGCAGTCCTCATGCCTCCTTGCAGCAGTCCTCATGCCTCCTTGCAGCAGTCCTCATGCCTCCTTGCAGCAGTCCTCATGCCTCCTTGCAGCAGTCCTCATGCCTCCTTGCAGCAGTCCTCATGCCTCATTGCAGCAGTCCTCATGCCTCCTTGCAGCAGTCCTCATGCCTCCTTGCAGCAGTCCTCATGCCTCCTTGCAGCAGTCCTCATGCCTCCTTGCAGCAGTCCTCATGCCTCCTTGCAGCAGTCCTCATGCCTCCTTGCAGCAGTCCTCATGCCTCCTTGCAGCAGTCCTCATGCCTCCTTGCAGCAGTCCTCATGCCTCCTTGCAGCAGTCCTCATGCCTCCTTGCAGCAGTCCTCATGCCTCCTTGCAGCAGTCCTCATGCCTCCTTGCAGCAGTCCTCATGCCTCCTTGCAGCAGTCCTCATGCCTCCTTGCAGCAGTCCTCATGCCTCCTTGCAGCAGTCCTCATGCCTCCTTGCAGCAGTCCTCATGCCTCCTTGCAGCAGTCCTCATGCCTCCTTGCAGCAGTCCTCATGCCTCCTTGCAGCAGTCCTCATGCCTCCTTGCAGCAGTCCTCATGCCTCCTTGCAGCAGTCCTCATGCCTCCTTGCAGCAGTCCTCATGCCTCATTGCAGCAGTCCTCATGCCTCCTTGCAGCAGTCCTCATGCCTCCTTGCAGCAGTCCTCATGCCTCATTGCAGCAGTCCTCATGCCTCCTTGCAGCAGTCCTCATGCCTCCTTGCAGCAGTCCTCATGCCTCCTTGCAGCAGTCCTCATGCCTCCTTGCAGCAGTCCTCATGCCTCCTTGCAGCAGTCCTCATGCCTCCTTGCAGCAGTCCTCATGCCTCCTTGCAGCAGTCCTCATGCCTCCTTGCAGCAGTCCTCATGCCTCATTGCAGCAGTCCTCATGCCTCATTGCAGCAGTCCTCATGCCTCCTTGCAGCAGTCCTCATGCCTCCTTGCAGCAGTCCTCATGCTTCCTTGCAGCAGTCCTCATGCCTCCTTGCAGCAGTCCTCATGCCTCATTGCAGCAGTCCTCATGCCTCATTGCAGCAGTCCTCATGCCTCATTGCAGCAGTCCTCATGCCTCCTTGCAGCAGTCCTCATGCCTCCTTGCAGCAGTCCTCATGCCTCCTTGCAGCAGTCCTCATGCCTCCTTGCAGCAGTCCTCATGCCTCCTTGCAGCAGTCCTCATGCCTCCTTGCAGCAGTCCTCATGCCTCCTTGCAGCAGTCCTCATGCCTCCTTGCAGCAGTCCTCATGCCTCCTTGCAGCAGTCCTCATGCCTCCTTGCAGCAGTCCTCATGCCTCCTTGCAGCAGTCCTCATGCCTCCTTGCAGCAGTCCTCATGCCTCCTTGCAGCAGTCCTCATGCCTCCTTGCAGCAGTCCTCATGCCTCCTTGCAGCAGTCCTCATGCCTCCTTGCAGCAGTCCTCATGCCTCCTTGCAGCAGTCCTCATGCCTCCTTGCAGCAGTCCTCATGCCTCCTTGCAGCAGTCCTCATGCACGTTCACCCAGATGAACAGCGTGCATGTTCATTAATTGTTCATGGTTCTTTGAACAAGCATGGAAAACAGTGTTTACAACCCTTTTACAATGAAGATCTGTGATGTTATTTGGATTTTTACAATGTATCTTTAAAAGACAGCGTCCTGAAAAAGGGACGTTTCTTTTTTTGCTGAATATATCTTGCTTTGTCTCAAAGTATATGAATCTGTAATCTGTTTTTCTCACGGACAGTTCAACCCATTGTGGCCTTAGTTGGTGATGACGTCATCCTACCTTGCACCCTGAGACACACCGTCAGTGCTGTGTATCAGTCAGTAGAGTGGCAGAGACCGGACCTAAAACCAAAAGAGGTCCATCTTTACAGAGATGAGAAGGACGATCTGGTGCTCCAGAATCCAGTCTTCAGGGGAAGGACGTCACTGTTCAAAGAGGAACTAGAGAACGGCAACACTAGTTTAAAGTTGACCAGAGTGAAACTCTCTGATGCTGGAAACTACACCTGTTACATTCCACTGCTGGACCACCAGAAAACCATCATTAAACTCCTTGTTGGTGAGTCAACACACCTGCTGACCACCCAAACCCCCTTAAGAGACAGATCGCATGAAATCAAGGGTGAGTTCAATGTCAAGTCCATTGCATGATGAGTATTAGTTACATACTGTAGATTGGTTAGACTACATACTTACCTTAACCCAAGTCCATGTACAATGCTGTGATCTATTGTTAGTTCCTCTTTTAATTTAACCTGTTATGGCTGCAAGTGTGTTAATCTTATCAAAAGAATCTTGGTAATCAAACTCCGTTTTCCAATTTAAAATAGCTATCACAGAGAACAAATCCCATGCTTTTGTTTGAGAAGAGCAATCAACAACAGAAACATTTTCCACCATGACAGTTTTTACATACTATTCACATCTGAAGGTAAAATTATGACTTACTTTCTGATATCTTGCTCTTATTTCTCTTCCTGAGTGTCCAATTGATCAAATGAAGTGCCGTTTTCTTTGATAAAATCAATTTTTATAGCCTATATCTATACATTTTGTAAACCGTTTGTGTAGTGAATTCCATCTCTATCATTTTTTTTACGGAGCATTCGGCGTGATTACACACGGTAAACCAACGTTTATCTAGTCATGGTTGGTTTCAGTGCATTCCTCTGGATGTTTGCAACACAGCCAAAGTTCATTGTTTTTTCTTGCGGGGAGCCGAAGTGACCGAAGTGAATTGATTTGACGACAACGAGCAATTACTCCCTTACGCACCAATAATTTTAGTGAAGCTTCAATGATTGACTGTATTTCTGCCCAATGACCACTGATCTTCTTGAAATCTAGCTGGGTAGATAGCCAATGAGCTGAGGTAAATGCCAGTATGTAATGGTTTGGGGTTGGACCACCATTCCTTGTTTGTAATCGCATGCGTAACGAGCTCCGTTCTCGCCATTGACTGCAGAGTCGTTGCAGTCGCACTTGTTACGCGCAGCTCTGTTTGGGAGAGCAGTATTTTTGAAAGTGTTTTTTTCAACGATTTCATTGAAGACATTGGCAAATAAATCAGGAAAGTCTAAGTATACAGATTTGCACCAGATTATAGACGAGATTGATCGGCAAAGTGAAACAGATTTATTTGAAGAATCTTTGAGTGAACACAGCTATGATTCGAAAATTGAGGAGCTGTTTCTGCAAGGACAGGACTTACTTCTGGACTGGTAAGTGCAAATGCCGTTTTATGAAATATTATTATTATATAAAAAAAAAATTGCAATTTGCAATGAAATGTGTACGGTACACATTGGCTATAGTGTGTGTATGTATGTGTACGACCCATAACCTGTGTGTTTGGTGGTTTGTGTGTGTGTGTTATATATATTCCATTTTTTATTCAAATGGAATGGAGTAGAATGGCAAATGGCCACTGCGCCTGCTACTCCTCGCCATTACCATATGAAATACCCATTGGGTGCTGTTGGGGGGGAAGGCAGGCCCACATTGTTGAATGGAACAGCACTTCACCTTAGTGACTGTTCCCTCTGCTCTATACAATACATATCTGTTTATTTTATGTGATGATAAAAGCTCATACAATACAATTTTTAAAAAATGTTTTCTTTCACAGTGATAGCGACTCTGACTGGGAGGCCCAGGTGCCCATCCCCCACTGAAGCTGGTTCATACAGCCAGACTCTTGCTGTCTCCGGATACACACCTACCCCCGCCCGGCCATCTAGAGGTGTGAAGACAGGTAGAGGGGCAATGGCACTCTGTGCTGGAGAAGGATGTGGAGCCACATCCTCCAATATTCCGACCAAAAAGGCCACCAGGACCTCAACATGACATCAAAATACAGCCCCATGCAACTTTTTCAATTGTTTTTCACACCAGCAGTTGTTGATTCCCTGGTGTGTAATACTAACAAGTATGGGGCTAGGAAGCAAGCAGGAAAGAAAGTAGCATGGAAGACCATTTCCATGTCAGACCTTTTCTGCTACTTTTCACTGGTCATTTACATGGGGCCAGTGAAGTTAAAAACCCTAAAGGATTACTGGAAAACATCCCCACTCTATCACCTGCCTTCCCCCCCACTGTCATGTCCTCTACAAGGTTTCTAAATATCTCACGGGCGCTTCACATCAGTGACCCAGATGTTGATGAGGAGAATGACAGGAGGAGAGGCACCGCAAGGTTTGACAGGCTCTGCAAAGTCAAACCTCTCTACCCCAGCATGGTTGAAGCCTGCAAGATCCATTTTCAGCCCGCCCAGAACTTGTCCATAGATGAGAGGATGGTCAGAATTGGCCTAAAACAATAGATGCGTAACAAACCAACTAAGTGGGGTTACAAGCTGTCTGTTTGTGATTCTGTGTGTGCCTACAAATGCAATTTTTTTTGTCTATGAGGGGAAGAACACGTGTGCGACTGGTAAAGGACTTAGCTATGACTCTGTAATGGAGTTATTGGATTTTCAACTGCTGGGGAAGGGCTACAAACTCTTTGTGGACAACTTCTACACAAGCCCTGCCCTGTTTGCAGACCTGAGGAAGCTGGAGGTGTGGGCTTGTGTCACCATTCGGACCAACAGAGTGGGCTTTCCAAAGACCAAGGTAAATGACATGCCTAAGTGGGCTGAGTGGGGGACCCTGCGATGGATTCGTAAAGATGGCCTGCTGTTTGTGAAGTGGATGGACACCAGAGAGGTGGTGATGTGCTCCACTATCCACAAGTCCTTCAGTGGCGATCACGTCGTCAGGCGTGTGAAGGACGCTACTGGGGCATGGACCACCAAAAATGTCCCCATTCCAACTGCAGTAAAGGACTACAACAAGAGCATGGGAGGTGTGGACCTGTCCGACGCACTTATAGGGTACTACAATGTTCTACATAAGACAAAGAAATGGTACAAGACATCGTTTTACCATTTCATTGACATTGCTGTGGTGAATTCCTTCATCCTCCAGAAGGAAATGGCCAAGAGCTGTGGACAGCCCCCCCCATCTCACAGCTAGTCTTCAGGGAGCTGCTCATCCAGGAGCTTGCTGGCTACAGCAAGTCCACTGCATCACCTTCTGCCGCCTCTACCTCCTCTACCTCTGCTGCCTCTACTCCTGCCTCCAGTGGTGTTCATATGCCACATTTCATTACTGCAGGCATGACTGTACCTCAGGGCCAAAAGGGCAAAGCATGGAGGCGCCGTTGTGTTCTGTCACATGAAGTCCCCCATCACCTGCACCAGTTGTTCAGTTTGCCTCTGCTTTACAGCAGAAATAGACTGCTATGGGACATGGCACAGGCAGCAAAAGATTGTGTAGAGAGAGGGCTTCTGAACGGTGTTTTTTTTAAAATATATTTTGAAAACATTTGTATATATATATATATTTTTTTTTGTGTTAGAATTGCATTTTGATATGTTGTATATAGTTATTTGCACTGTTGTATATAGTTATAGGTCATTTCACCAATTCGGCCACTTGGGTACATTTGGGCAACTTGTGTGGGACACCTGGGTGACTTCATGCTAAATGTCATGTAGCTCACCCATTCCTGAAGTTATCAGTCTGAAACTTTGCACACCTACAGTTTCCCTCTTGTGTTATCCATCAAAATGATCTCCAGCATCCTATCTGACTGTGTGGCTATTCTAGTACATGTGAAAGATGACGCTACAACAATAAAAAACAGAAAACGTATGCTCTTTCTTTCTCTTTTCTTCCACCAGATCTACTGTGTTATATTCTCCTACATTCAATTAACATTTCCACAAACTTCAGAATGTTTCCATTCAAATGATACCAAGAATATGCATATCCTTGCCTCTGGGGCTGAGCTACAGGCAGTTAAATGTGGGTATGTCTTCAGGTGGAAATTGAGAACAAACGGATGCAGCCATTACAGGTCCATGAATATCAACAAACCCTTGTGTTATATTTAAGCAATAAGGCCCGGGGGGGGTGTGGTATATGGCCGATATATCACGGCTATGGCCTGTCCTTATGCACGATACAGCCATTAGCCGTGGTATATTGGCCATATACTACTAACCCCGAGTTGCCTTATTGCTGTTGTAAACTGGTTACCAAGGTAACAGAACAGTTAAAAAGTATTGTTTTTGCCTCCCGGGTGGCGCAGTGGTTAAGGGCGCTGTACTGCAGCGCCAGCTGTGCCATCAGAGTCCCTGGGTTCGCGCCCAGGCTCTGTCGTAACCGGCCGCGACCGGGAGGCCCGTGGGGCGACGCACAATTGGCCTAGCGTCGCCCGGGTTAGGGAGGGCTTGGTCGGTAGGGGTGTCCTTGTCTCATCGCGCACCAGCGACTCCTGTGGCGGGCTGCGCGCAGTGTGCGCTAACCAAGGTGGCCAGGTGCACGGAGTTTCCTCCGGCGCATTGGCTTCCGGGTTGGATGCGTGCTGTGTTAAGAAGCAGTGCAGCTTGGTTGTGTATCGGAGGACGCACGACTTTCAACCTTCGTCTCTCCCAAGCCCGTACGGGAGTTGTAGCAATGAGACAAGATAGTAGCAACAAATGGATACCACGAAATTGGGGAGAAAAAGGGGTAAAATTAAATAAAAAAAATAATAAAAAGTATTGTTTTGTCATACCTGTGGTATATGGTCTGATATCACAAACAAGGTTTGAGCCCTGAATGCTGATTGGCTGAAAGCCGTGGTATATCTGTGTATCTATATAGCTGTGTCCAGACCAGTTATCATCATTGAGCGAATGGAAGGCGATGAGGTGGTCCTGCGGTGTGAGGCTGAAGGCTGCTACCCAGAGCCTGTCATGGAGTGGTGTGACGCGTGTGAACGTGTCCTCCCTGCTGCTGGACCTACAGAGACGTCCAGAGACCGTGAAGGCTGCTACACTGTGACAAGCCATGTCATCGTCCCGAACTCTGACAACAACACCTTCACCTGTCGCGTTCAACAGTTGGAGATCAAACACATGAAGGAGAGACAGGTTCATGTTCCAGGTGAGAGTTTTGGATATTTGAATGAAGGCACTATCTGTAAAAAATTTCCTGTTTTAAAAGTCATTTCATGTGTAATAAGCATTAGGTATTGTAATAATTCTACATCCTGTGTTTCAGATCAAATGTTTCCTAAGACGTGTCATTCCTGCTGGCTGACAGTTCTTGGAGCCGTTCTTGTTACAGTTCTTGTTGAAGCTGTAGCTGGAGGTCTCTACTTGTTGATAAGAAAAGGATATTGACCTTCAGAAAGGTAAGTCACACTTCCTGGTGTGGTAGTGTTATCAAATCAAATTCATTTATATAGCCCTTCGTACATCAGCTGATATCTCAAAGTGCTGTACAGAAACCCAGCCTAAAACCCCAAACAGCAAGCAATGCAGGTGTAGAAGCACGGTGGCTAGGAAAAACTCCATAGAAAGGCCAAAACCTAGGAAGAAACCTAGAGAGGAACCAGGCAATGTGGGGTGGCCAGTCCTCTTCTGGCTGTGCCGGGTGGAGATTATAACAGAACATGGCCAAGATGTTCAAATGTTCATAAATGACCAGCATGGTCCAATAATAATAAGGCAGAACAGTTGAAACTGGAGCAGCAGCACAGTCAGGTGGACTGGGGACAGCAAGGAGTCATCATGTCAGGTATTCCTGGGGCATGGTCCTAGGGCTCAGGTCCTCCGAGAGAGAGAAGGAGAGAATTAGAGAACGCACACTTGGATTCACACAGGACACCGAATAGGACAGGAGAAGTACTCCAGATATAACAAACTGACCCTAGCCCCCCGACACAAACTACTGCAGCATAAATACTGGAGGCTGAGACAGGATGGGTCAGGAGACACTGTGGCCCCATCCGAGGACACCCCCGGACTGGGCCAAACAGGAAGGATATAACCCCACCCACTTTGTCAAAGCACAGTCCCCACACCACTAGAGGGATATCTTCAACCACCAACTTACCATCCTGAGACAAGGCTGAGTATAGCCCACAAAGACCTCCGCCACGGCACAACCCAAGGGGGGGGGGGGGGCGCCAACCCAGACAGGATGACCACATCAGTGAATCAACCCACTCAGGTGACGCACCCCCTCCAGGGACGGCATGAGAGAGCCCCAGTAAGCCAGTGACTCAGCCCCTGTAATAGGGTTAGAGGCAGAGAATCCCAGTGGAAAGAGGGAAACCGGCCAGGCAGAGACAGCAAGGGCGGTTCGTTGCTCCAGAGCCTTTCCGTTCACCTTCCCACTCTTGGGCCAGACTACACTCAATCATATGACCCACTGAAGAGATGAGTCTTCAGTAGAGACTTGAAGGTTGAGACCGAGTTTGCGTCTCTGACATGGGTAGGCAGACCGTTCCATAAAAATGGAGCTCTATAGGAGAAAAGCCCTGCCTCCAGCTGTTTGCTTAAAAATTCTAGGGACAATTAGGAGGCCTGCGTCTTGTGACCGTAGCGTACGTGTAGGTATGTACGGCAGGACCAAATCAGAGAGATGGGTAGGAGCAAGCCCATGTAATGCTTTGTAGGTTAGCAGTAAAACCTTGAAATCAGCCCTTGCTTTGACAGGAAGCCAGTGTAGAGAGGCTAGCACTGGAGTAATATGATCCAATTTTTTGGTTCTAGTCAGGATTCTAGCAGCCGTATTTAGCACTAACTGAAGTTTATTTAGTGCTTTATCCGGGTAGCCGGAAAGTAGAGCATTGCAGTAGTCTAACCTAGAAGTGACAAAAGCATGGATTAATTTTTCTGCATCATTTTTGGACAAAGTTTCTGATTTTTGCAATGTTACGTAGATGGAAAAAAGCTGTCCTTGAAATGGTCTTGATATGTTCTTCAAAAGAGAGATCAGGGTCCAGAGTAACGCCGAGGTCCTTCACAGTTTTATTTGAGACGACTGTACAACCATTAAGATTAATTCAGATTCAACAGAAGAGCTCTTTGTTTCTTGGGACCTAGAACAAGCATCTCTGTTTTGTCTGAGTTTAAAAGTAGAAAGTTTGCAGCCATCCACTTCCTTATGTCTGAAACACAGGCTTCTAGCAAGGGCAATTTTCGGGCTTCACCATGTTTCATTGAAATGTACAGCTGTGTGTCATCCGCATAGCAGTGAAAGTTAACATTATGTTTTCGAATAACATCCCCAAGAGGTAAAATATATAGTGAAAACAATAGTGGTCCTAAAACGGAACCTTGAGGAACACCGAAATTTACAGTTGATTTGTCAGAGGACAAACCATTCACAGAGACAAACTGATATCTTTCCGACAGATAAGATCTAAACCAGGCCAGAACTTGTCCGTGTAGACCAATTTGGGTTTCCAATCTCTCCAAAAGAATGTGGTGATCGATGGTATCAAAAGCAGCACTAAGGTCTAGGAGCACGAGGACAGATGCAGAGCCTCGGTCCGATGCCATTAAAATGTAATTTACCACCTTCACAAGTGCCGTCTCAGTGCTATGATGGGGTCTGAAACCAGACTGAAGCATTTCGTATACATTGTTTGTCTTCAGGAAGGCAGTGAGTTGTTGCGCAACAGCCTTTTCTAAAATTTTTGAGAGGAATGGAAGATTCGATATAGGCCGATAGTTTTTTATATTTTCTGGGTCAAGGTTTGGCTTTTTCAAGAGAGGCTTTATTACTGCCACTTTTAGTGAGTTTGGTACACATCCGGTGGATAGAGAGCCGTTTATTATGTTCAACATAGGAGGGCCAAGCACAGGAAGCAGCTCTTTCAGTAGTTTAGTTGGAATAGGGTCCAGTATGCAGCTTGAAGGTTTAGAGGCCATGATTATTTTCATCATTGTGTCAAGAGATATAGTACTAAAACACTTGAGCGTCTCTCTTGATCCTGGGTCCTGGCAGAGTTGTGCAGACTCAGGACAACTGAGCTTTGAAGGGATACGCAGATTTAAGGAGGAGTCCATAATTTGCTTTCTAATAATCATAATCTTTTCCTCAAAGAAGTTCATGAATTTATCACTGCTAAAGTGAAAGTCATCCTCTCTTGGGGAATGCTGCTTTTTAGTTAGCTTTGCGACGGTATCAAAAAGGAATTTCAGATTGTTCTTATTTTCCTCAATTAAGTTAGAAAAATAGGATGATCGAGCAGCAGTAAGGGCTCTTCGGTACTGCACGGTACTGTCTTTCCAAGCTACTCGGAAGACTTCCAGTTTGGTATGGCGCCATTTCCGTTCCAATTTTCTGGAAGCTTGCTTCAGAGCTCGGGTATTTTCTGTGTACCAGGGAGCTAGTTTCTTATGAGAAATGTTTTTAGTTTTTAGGGGTGCAACTGCATCTAGGGTATTGCGCAAGGTTAAGTTGAGTTCCTCAGTTAGGTGGTTAACTGATTTTTGTCCTCTGGCGTCCTTGGGTAGACAGAGGGAATCTGGAAGGACATCAAGGAATCTTTGTGTTGTCTGTGAATTTATAGCACGACTTTTGATGATCCTTGGTTGGGGTCTGAGCAGATTATTTTTTGCAATTGCAAACGTAATAAAATGGTGGTCCGATAGTCCAGGATTATGAGGAAAAACATTAAGATCCACAACATTTATTCCATGGGACAAAACTAGGTCCAGCGTATGACTGTGACAGTGAGTGGGTCCAGAGACATGTTGGACAAAACCCACTGAGTCGATGATGGCTCCGAAAGCCTGTGGACTTTTCCATGTGAATATTAAAGTCACCAAAGATTAGAATATTATCTGCTATGACTACAAGGTCCGATAGGAATTCAGGGAACTCAGTGAGGAACGCTGTATATGACCCAGGAGGCCTGTAAACAGTAGCTATAAAAAGTGATTGAGTAGGCTGCATAGATTTCATGACTTGAAGCTCAAAAGACGAAAACGTCTTTTTTTTTTTTTTGTAAATTGAAATTTGCTATCGTAAATGTTAGCAACACCTCCGCCTTTGCTGGATGCACGGGGGATATGGTCACTAGTGTAACCAGGAGGTGAGCCCTCATTTAACACAGTAAATTCATCAGGCTTACGCCATGTTTCAGTCAGGCCAATCACATCAAGATTATGATCAGTGATTAGTTCATTGACTATAATTGCCTTTGAAGTAAGGGATCTAACATTAAGTAGCCCTATTTTGAGATGTGAGGTCATGATCTCTTTCAATAATGACAGGAATGGAGGTGGTCTTTATCCTAGTGAGATTGCTAAGGCGAACACCGCCATGTTTAGTTTTGCCCAACCTAGGTCGAGGCACAGACACGGTCTCAATGGTGATAGCTGAGCTGACTACACTGACTGTGCTAGTGGCAGACTCCACTATGCTGGCAGGCTGGCTAACAGCCTGCTGCCTGGCCTGCACCCTATTTCATTGTGGAGCTAGAGGAGTTAGAGCCCTGTCTATGTTGGTAGATAAAATGAGAGCACCCCTCCAGCTAGGATGGAGTCCGTCACTCCTCAGCAGGTCAGGCTTGGTCCTGTTTGTGGGTGAGTCCCAGAAAGAGGGCCAATTATCTACAAATTCTATCTTTTGGGAGGGGCAGAAAACAGTTTTCAACCAGCGATTGAGTTGTGAGACTCTGCTGTAGAGCTCATCACTCCCCCTAACTGGGAGGGGGCCAGAGACAATTACTCGATGCCGACACATCTTTCTAGCTGATTTACACGCAGAAGCTATGTTGCGCTTGGTGATCTCTGACTGTTTCATCCTAACATCGTTGGTGCCGACGTGGATAACAATATCTCTATACTCTCTACACTCGCCAGTTTTAGCTTTAGCCAGCACCATCTTCAGATTAGCCTTAACGTCGGTAGCCCTGCCCCCTGGTAAACAGTGTATGATCGCTGGATGATTCGTTTTAAGTCTAATACTGCGGGTAATGGAGTCGCCAATGACTAGAGTTTTCAATTTGTCAGAGCTAATGGTGGGAAGCTTCGGCGTCTCAGACGGAAAATGATGTGGATATTATGAAGCAACATCTCAAGACATCAGTCAGGAAGTTAAAGCTTGGTCGCAAATGGGTCTTCCAAATGGACAATGACCCCAAGCAGACTTCCAAATTTGTGGCAAAATGGCTTAAGGACAACAAAGTCAAGGTATTGGAGTGGCCATCACAAAGCCCTGACCTCAGTCCTATAGAAAATGTGTGGGCAGAACTGAAAAAGCATGTGTGAGCAAGGAGGTCTACAAACCTGACTCAGTTACACCAGCTCCGTCAGGAGGAATGGGCCGAAATTCACCCAACTTATTGTGGGAAGCTTGTGGAATGCTACCTGAAACATTTGACCCAAGTTAAACAATTTAAAGGCAATGCTAGCAAATACTAATTGAGTGTATGTAAACTTCTGTCCCACTGGGAATGTGATAAAAAAATTAAAAAGCTGAAATAAATCATTCTACTATAATTCAGACATTGAGTACAACCACCCCTGTAGCTGTAATGAATGAGTACAACCACCACTGTAGCTGTAATGAATGAGTACAACCACCACTGTAGCTGTAATGAATGAGTACAACCACCACTGTAGCTGTAATGAATGAGTACAACCACCCCTGTAGCTGTAATGAATGAGTACAACCACCACTGTAGCTGTAATGAATGAGTACAACCACCACTGTAATGAATGAGTACAACCACCACTGTAGCTGTAATGAATGAGTACAACCACCACTGTAATGAATGAGTACAACCACCACTGTAATGAATGAGTACAACCACCACTGTAGCTGTAATGAATGAGTACAACCACCCCTGTAGCTGTAATGAATGAGTACAACCACCACTGTAGCTGTAATGAATGAGGACAACCACCCCTGTAGCTGTAATGAATGAGGACAACCACCCCTGTAGCTGTAATGAGTACAACCACCCCTGTAGCTGTAATGAATGAGTACAACCACCCCTGTAGCTGTAATGAATGAGTACAACCACCACTGTAGCTGTAATGAATGAGGACAACCACCCCTGTAGCTGTAATGAATGAGTACAACCACCACTGTAGCTGTAATGAATGAGTACAACCACCACTGTAGCTGTAATGAATGAGTACAACCACCCCTGTAGCTGTAATGAATGAGTACAACCACCACTGTAGCTGTAATGAATGAGTACAACCACCACTGTAGCTGTAATGAATGAGTACAACCACCCCTGTAGCTGTAATGAATGAGTACAACCACCACTGTAGCTGTAATGAGTACAACCACCACTGTAGCTGTAATGAGTACAACCACCACTGTAATGAATGAGTACAACCACCACTGTAGCTGTAATGAATGAGGACAACCACCCCTGTGGCTGTAATGAATGAGTACAACCACCCCTGTAGCTGTAATGAGTACAACCACCACTGTAGCTGTAATGAGTACAACCACCACTGTAATGAATGAGTACAACCACTGTAATGAATGAGGACAACCACCACTGTAGCTGTAATGAATGAGTACAACCACTGTAATGAATGAGGACAACCACCCCTGTAGCTGTAATGAGTACAACCACCACTGTAATGAATGAGTACAACCACCACTAGCTGTAATGAATGAGTACAACCACCCCTGTAGCTGTAATGAATGAGTACAACCACCACTGTAATGAATGAGGACAACCACCACTGTAGCTGTAATGAATGAGTACAACCACCACTGTAGCTGTAATGAATGAGTACAACCACCACTGTAGCTGTAATGAGTACAACCACCCCTGTAGCTGTAATGAATGAGTACAACCACCCCTGTAGCTGTAATGAATGAGTACAACCACCACTGTAGCTGTAATGAATGAGTACAACCACCACTGTAGCTGTAATGAATGAGTACAACCACTGTAGCTGTAATGAATGAGGACAACCACCACTGTAGCTGTAATGAATGAGGACAACCACCACTGTAGCTGTAATGAATGAGTACAACCACCACTGTAGCTGTAATGACTGAGTACAACCACCACTGTAGCTGTAATGAGGACAACCACCACTGTAGCTGTAATGAGTACAACCACCACTGTAGCTGTAATGAATGAGTACAACCACCACTGTAGCTGTAATGAATGAGTACAACCACCACTGTAGCTGTAATGAATGAGTACAACCACCCCTGTAGCTGTAATGAATGAGGACAACCACCCCTGTAGCTGTAATGAATGAGTACAACCACCACTGTAGCTGTAATGAATGAGTACAACCACCACTGTAATGAATGAGTACAACCACCCCTGTAGCTGTAATGAGTACAACCACCACTGTAGCTGTAATGAATGAGTACAACCACCACTGTAGCTGTAATGAATGAGTACAACCACCACTGTAGCTGTAATGAATGAGTACAACCACCACTGTAATGAATGAGGACAACCACCACTGTAGCTGTAATGAATGAGTACAACCACCACTGTAGCTGTAATGAATGAGTACAACCACCACTGTAGCTGTAATGAATGAGGACAGTTGACTGTTAGTTGACTGATCATGTGAGGTTCTATTAGACAGGTCTGTTAGTTGACTGATCATGTGAGGTTCTATTAGACAGGTCTGTTAGTTGACTGATCATGTGAGGTTCTATTAGACAGTTATGTTAGTTGACTGTGTTCATGTGAGGTTGCCACTCCATATATGGAACTAGTCTACCTGCCACTCCATATATTCCACTAGTCTACCTGCCACTCCATATATACCACTAGTCTACCTGCCACTCCATCCATATATGGCACTAGTCTACCTGCCCCTCCATATATAGCACTAGTCTACCTGCCCCTCCATATATAGCACTAGTCTACCTGCCACTCCATATATGGCACTAGTCTACCTGCCACTCCATATATGGCACTAGTCTACCTGCCACTCCATATATAGCACTAGTCTACCTGCCACTCCATATATGGCACTAGTCTACCTGCCACTCCATATATGGCACTAGTCTACCTGCCACTCCATATATGGCACTAGTCTACCTGCCACTCCATATATGGCACTAGTCTACCTGCCACTCCATATATGGCACTAGTCTACCTGCCACTCCATATATGGCACTAGTCTACCTGCCACTCCATATATGGCACTAGTCTACCTGCCCCTCCATATATGGCACTAGTCTACCTGCCACTCCATATATGGCACTATGTCAGAAGCATTAGTTTTTTATATCAGACATCTTTGGTGTAGTTTATGTAGTCTGTAAAAGGTGCTGATTTATTTGACAGGGACAATGTATATAGTGAAAGGACCAGCTATTGCATACAGAAGCAATCGATGCCTGGCTGAGTTGGTGAGAGACTTCTGTGATGCCAGGGTCGCGACAGAGGTCACACGTAGGGAGATGCAGAAGGGACAGTCTTATCAGGCTCTTCTCAGGTACTAAGATTTGTCTCTGGGGTCGTAATGACCTTTAACTGTGCCCAAGAGGGGCATTGTAACTTCACTGCCAAAATCACCAGGTGCTCTTATCTATTACCTTAAACGTAGACTAGAGAAGAATGGGAGAAACTCCCCAAATACAGGTGTGCCAAGCTTGTAGCGTCACACCCAGGAAGACTCAAGTCTGTAAACGCTGCTTCAACGAAGTACTGAGTAAAGGGTCTGAATACTTTTGTTAATGTGATTTCTTTTTTTTTGTGCAAAAATGTCTAAAACCTGTTTTTCCTTTGTCATTATGGGGAATTGTGTGACTGAAAAAAACAACAACAACGATTTAATCCATTTTAGAATAAGGTTGTAAATGTCACAAAATGTGGGAAAAGTCAAGGGGTCTAAATACTTTCTGAATGCAGCTGGGGGATTCGATCCAGCAACCTTTCGTTTACGGGGAGCTGTTCTGAGACCATACTGCTGGTGTCCTTTAGGAGGGGAACTGTTCTGAGATCATACTGCTGGTGTCCTTTACAAAGGAGGGGAGCTGTTCTGAGATCATACTGCTGGTGTCCTTTACAAAGGAGGGGAGCTGTTCTGAGACCAGACTGCTGGTGTTCTTTAGGAGGGGAGCTGTTCTGAGATCATACTGCTGGTGTCCTTTAGGAGGGGAGCTGTTCTGAGATCATACTGCTGGTGTCCTTTACAAAGGAGGGGAGCTGTTCTGCGAATGGTCTAATAAAAAAGTCAACATAAGTCGATTGAGGAACATCAATGCCCCCTACAATAGGGGCTGTTACTGCATCAATGCCCCCTACAATAGGGGCTGTTACTGCATCAATGCCCCCTACAATAGGGGCTGTTACTGCATCAATAGGGACTGTTACTGCATCAATGCCCCCTACAATAGGGGCTGTTACTGCATCAATGCCCCCTACAATAGGGACTGTTACTGCATCAATGCCCCCTACAATAGGGGCTGTTACTGCATCAATAGGGGCTGTTACTGCATCAATGCCCCCTACAATAGGGGCTGTTACTGCATCAACGCCCCCTACAATAGGGGCTGTTACTGCATCAACGCCCCCTACAATAGGGGCTGTTACTGCATCAACGCCCCCTACAATAGGGGCTGTTACTGCATCAACGCCCCCTACAATAGGGGCTGTTACTGCATCAATGCCCCCTACAATAGGGGCTGTTACTGCATCAATGCCCCCTACAATAGGGACTGTTACTGCATCAATGCCCCCTACAATAGGGGCTGTTACTGCATCAACGCCCCCTACAATAGGGGCTGTTACTGCATCAACACCCCCTACAATAGGGGCTGTTACTGCATCAATAGGGGCTGTTACTGCATCAATGCCCCCTACAATAGGACGCCCTGGAGATTTTGTAACATTGTTGTGTAATTTCGGCAAAGTATAGAAAGTGGCAATTCCAGGGTGTTGAACAGCCCAAAAGTGGTGTTATGTTTTAGTTATCTGACCAGATCTGAAATACCCATCTAGGACAGTAAAGATAGTATTCTGAAATTGGGAAGTGGGGTCACTTCTGAGTTTCTTTTAAAAGGTGTTGTCAAGCAGCTGTCTATGACCCTCATTTACATAAACGGTCCTATCCATGAGTACAACTGACCCACCCTTATCAGCAGGGAGGGTAAGGACCAACTATCGGATTGTAAATCAAGCAAAGCTTGTTTATCATCCTGAGGTAAATTATGGTAAGAGATGTTCTCCTGTTTGTTCTCCTGTAGATTAACACCAAAGAGATTGTGATTGGCTGGCGGTACAAAATACCTCTTACTTCTGAAAGGAGTCTGAGTATGTGCAGGTGTAACAGATGTATATGTACTCTCCATGCGTTGTGTTTTCTCAAAATAAATCACTTCGGCCAGTGGTCCCAGTTGAGCATTTATTTCTGCTGTTGTTAAATGGGAAACAGCACGTTAGTTGTGCAGGGTTTAACGGTATTGATGGCTGTCGATGTTATCGGTGTAAGATGGCACAGTGATGCCATCTGTTGGTAAATGTTCATTACTGCAACTCTTGTGTTTTACCGGGGTGCTTGAGATACCCGGATGTGTTGTCATGTACCGAACAAGACTGGTTACTCGCATCAATGCCTCTGTCTCGTCATTTAACATTCAAACAGTCGATGGCATTAATATGTAGCATGAAGACAACTGTGTTAGCAGTGGCTTATGTGACCATTACATCGGTGTATGCTAGCTAACACACTTATTTACAGTAATCATATGCCAAAGCACATCCCAGAAAGCCCCTCAATCCCTAACAGGTACCATATACCCACACATGTATAAATCAGTAATGTACAGCAAACTTGTACACATTGTAAAATAGAAAACAGTATTCAGAGCGTGACCTACCCATTGCATCACATTTTCATGTTCGCGATCTGCCCCTATCTGCAAGCGGGGCCAATCACAACACACCTTATTGTCATCAGAGTTGAACTAACCAATAAGAGTGCTTGAACATTAAATACACATTTCTTTAGAGGCAAGTGGAAACATAACCAACCCTGTTACACAAGTGAGAAACCAACATGTTCAGCTGAAATATCATGATTTGGGGATCTTAAATATTCCCTTAAACGCATGTTTCTAAATAAATAAAAACCGTAACTTAGACATGTCTATCTTGTGGGATTCTGTATTTTACATTATAGCCAATACCATATACCAATACCAAATATTATTTGATGTTGGCTGTGTGAAGTATCTTAGACATGTCAATGTAAACTCCGCTTCCTACTCTTTCGAACGCAGTATCGAGTGGTTATGCGAATTTCGACTGCATTATACCAAGGATGCAGACAGGGGAGGAGACTATAAGACCGTGTGTTTACTGCAGCTCAGCGGTTACGCCAATGTATCCTGTCACGTTGACATGATCCTATAGTTCTACATGACTTCTGTCTTTAACCGGACAATATGAGGATTTATTCGGTCTGCATGTTGTGTTCACTAATTATATCATCAACAGCAAGTGACACAGGCGGTAAGTACGTTTTCTAGCTAGTGATAATGTGGGGTTTGCAGTTGTAACGTTACTTTCTAGGTGAAACAACGAATACCAAGTCGTATAGCGGCAGAGTAAGATACCAGGTAGAGAGTGAGACATTTAGTTACGTTTTTCTCTCACCACGTTTATTCCGGAAAATGTCTGTCCTCACTCTGGTAGTTATGGACAAACATGAATCATGAGTCACAATCTGGGCATCTCAAACACGCCAGGAAAAAACATGACTTCAGTAATGAACATTTACCAATAGATGGCATCACTGTGCCATTTTACACCCATAACACTACTTTGCATGCGTTGTTTGTTGGTAACCTTGTTATTTACGAAGTTTAAGTACACAGATTCCTGTTGGAATGTTCCACAAATGATATCCACCCAGACAATCTGGCCGTGTACCAGGGATGCAAACTGGTCACCTTTAGGCGAAATTCACCGTTTTGAATCCAAAATATTCGTGTAGATCCAATGATAAAAGTTGAGGGGAGGGCTACACTTTTCAAATGTCCTTTTTTTTCACCTGTCCATTTGTGTTTTTACAGGCGATTTGAACACTTGTTATGGTAATTTTACACACGTTCATTACACCTGTCCAGCCTATTGGGGAAGGAATGGCGTTTTTGTCGTTTTTATTTGGTAGCTAACATCACTTTTTAAAACAATGTTTTAAGCATTTATGTTTTGACAAAAAAAAAGCACAAAGGCTTCATAATTCATCGAGGTAATTTTGATTATCCATACTTTTTCTTTCAAGTATTTTTCATTTTATTTAACATTTATTTAACCAGGAAGGCCAGTTGAGAACACCTTTATTTAACCAGGTAGGCCAGTTGAGAACACCTTTATTTAACCAGGTAGGCTAGTTGAGAACACCTTTATTTAACCAGGTAGGCTAGTTGAGAACACCTTTATTTAACCAGGTAGGCTAGTTGAGAACAAGTTCTCATTTACAACTGCGACCTGGCCAAGAATAAAGCGTAGCAGTTCGACACATTCAACAACAGAGTTACACATGGAGTAAAGTAACAAACATACAATAAGGAACAAGTCTATATACAGTGTGAGCAAATGAGGATAAGGGAGTTAAGGCAATAAATAGGCCATGGTGGCGAAGTAGTTACAATATGGCAATTAAACACTGGAATGGTAGATGTGCAGAAGATGAATGGGCAAGTACAGATACTGGGGTGCAAAGGAGCAAGCTAAGTATCATATATATATATATATATATATATATATATACTGCTAAAAAAAATAAAGGGAACACTTAAACAACACAATGTAACTCCAAGTCAATCACACTTCTGTGAAATCAAACTGTCCACTTAGGAAGCAAAACTGATTGACAAATTTCACATGCTGTTGTGCAAATGGAATAAACCACAGGTGGAAATTATAGGCAATTAGCAAGACACCCCCAATAAAGGAGTGGTTCTGCAGGTGGTGACCACAGACCACTTCTCAGTTCCTATGCTTCCTAGCTGATGTTTTGGTCACCTTTGAATGCTGGCGGTGCTTTCACTCTAGTGGTAGCATAAGACGGAGTCTACAACCCACACAAGTGGCTCAGGTAGTGCAGCTCATCCAGGATGGCACATCAATGCAAGCTGTGGCAAGAAGGTTTGCTGTGTCTGTCAGCGTAGTGTCCAGAGCATGGAGGCGCTACCAGGAGACAGGCCAGTACATCAGGAGATGTGGAGGAGGCCGTAGGAGGGCAACCACCCAGCAGCAGGACCGCTACCTCCGCATTTGTGCAAGGAGGAGCAGGAGGAGCACTGCCAGAGCCCTGCAAAATGACCTCCAGCAGGCCACAAATGACAAATGTGTCTGTTTCTGACCATTTCAGCAGACTCCATGAGGGTGGTATGAGGGCCCGACGTGCAGAGGTGGGGGTTGTGCTTACAGCCCAACACCGTGCAGGACGTTTGAAATTTGCCAGAGAACACCAAGATTGGCCAATCGCCACTGGCGCCCTGTGCTCTTCACAGATGAAAGCAGGTTTACACTGAGCACATGTGACAGAGTCTGGAGATGCCGTGGAGAACGGATTTACGCAACTCTAACAATCTTCACATCGAAATCGTTGCACTGAGTTGTCGACACAAAATATAAGCCATTACAGGCTGTTGCTGAGTAATGGTGTGTGTGTGTGAGAACACTAGTTATTGGGGCGGCAGGGTAGCCTAGTGGTTAGAGCGTTGGACTAGTAACCGCGAGTTCAAACCCCTGAGCTGACAAGGTACAAATCTGTCGTTCTGCCCCTGAACAGGCAGTTAACCCACTGTTCCTAGTCCGTCATTGAAAATAAGAATTTGTTCTTAACTGACTTGCCTGGTTAAATAAATAAAGGTAAAATAAATAAATAAAAACACCTCCGATCAACTCATCAATAAACCGATTGTTCTAACTGATCCCTACTATTTAGTGAGACGCTTTATTGAATTGTGTATGAGAGTAAAGTTCACATTTGTAGGATTGATGTTAGTCAATGTTCATAGACCATTTCATGGTTCAAATGACCTTAGCTGTTGTGGGAGTCACTATCCACCTGCTCAACATTCAGTAGGCATATGTCTTGCTTTGTCTCAAAGTATATGAATCTGTAATCTGTTTTTCTCACGGACAGTTCAACCCATTGTGGCCTTAGTTGGTGATGACGTCATCCTGCCCTGCACCCTGAGACACACCGTCAGCGCTGTGCATCAGTCAGTAGAGTGGCAGAGACCGGACCTAAACCCAAAAGAGGTCCATCTTTACAGAGATGAGAAGGACGATCTGGTGCTCCAGAATCCAGTCTTCAGGGGAAGGACGTCACTGTTCAAAGAGGAACTAGAGAACGGCAACACTAGTTTAAAGTTGACCAGAGTGAAACTCTCTGATGCTGGAAACTACACCTGTTACATTCCACTGCTGGACCACCAGAAAACCATCATTCAACTCCTTGTTGGTGAGTCAACACACCTGCTGACCACCCAAACCCCCTTAAGAGACAGATCTCATGAAATCAAGGGTGAGTTCAATGTCAAGTCCATTGCATGATGAGTATTAGTTACATACTGTAGATTGGTTAGACTACATACTTAGCTTAACCCAAGTCCATGTAACTGTGGTATACGGTCTGATATCACAAACATTATAAACTAGGTGGTTTGAGCCCTGAATGCTGATTGGCTGAAAGCCGTGGTATACGGTCTGATATCACAAACATTATAAACTAGGTGGTTTTAGCCCTGAATGCTGACTGGCTGAAAGCTGCTGTATATGGTCTGATATCACAAACATTATAAACTAGGTGGTTTTAGCCCTGAATGCTGACTGGCTGAAAGCCGTGGTATATCTGTATAGGTGCTGTGTCCAGACCAGTTATCATCATTGAGAGAATGGAAGGCGATGAGGTGGTCCTGCGCTGTGAGGCTGAAGGCTGCTACCCAGAGCCTGTCATGGAGTGGTTTGACGCTCAGGGACGTGTCCTCCCTGCTGCTGGACCTACAGAGACGTCCAGAGACCGTGAAGGCTGCTACACTGTGACAAGCCATGTCATCGTCCCGAACTCTGACAACAACACCTTCACTTGTCGCGTTCAACAGTTGGAGATCAAACACATGAAGGAGAGACAGGTTCATGTTCCAGGTGAGTCTGTTTTGGATATTTGAATGAAGGCACTATCTGTAAAAAAAAAAGTCCTGTTTTAAAAGTCATTTCATGTGTAATAAGCATTAGGTATTGTAATAATTCTACATCCTGTGTTTCAGATCAAATGTTTCCTAGGACTTGTCATTCCTGCTGGCTGACAGTTCTTGTAGCAGTTCTTGGAGCAGTTCTTGTTGAAGCTGTAGCTGTAGCTGGAGGTCTCCTCTACCTGTTGATAAAAAAAGGGATATTGACCTTCAGAAAGGTAAGTCACACTTCCTGGTGTGGTAGTGTTATGGGGTGGAGTTACTTCCTGGTGTGGTAGTGTTATGGGGTGGATCTACTACTTTATCACCTGAAGGTACCATGTTCATCTGTACAAACAATAGTACACACACAACCAGCCGTCATACCGCTCACGAAGGAGACGCGTTCTGTCTCCTAGAGATGAACGTACTTTGGTGCGAAAAGTGCAAATCAATCCCAGAACAACAGCAAACGACCTTGGGAAGATGCTGGAGGAAACAGGTACAAAAGTATCTATTTCCACAGTAAAACGAGTCCAATAGCGACATAACCTGAAAGGCCACTCAGCAAGGAAGAAGCCACTGCTCCAAAACTGGCATAAAAAAGCCAGACTACAGTTTGCAACTGCACATGGGGACAAAGATCGTACTTTTAAGAAGAAATGTCCTCTGGTCTGATGAAACAAAAATAGAACTGTTTGGCCATAATGACCATCGTTATGTTTGGAGGAAAAAGGGGGAGGCTTACAAACCGAAGAATAAATTGCATCATGAAGAAGGAAAATTATGTGGATATTATGAAGCAACATCACAAGACATAAGTTAAAGCTTGGTTGCAAATGGGTCTTCCAAATGGACAATGATCCCAAGCAGACTTCCAAAGTTGTGGCAAAATGGCTTAAGGACAACAAAGTCAAGGTATTGGAGTTGGCATCACAAAGCCCTGACCTCAATCCTATAGAAAATTTGTGGGCAGAACTGAAAAAGCGTGTGCAAGCAAGGAGGCCTACAAACCTGACTCAGTTACACCAGCTCTGTCAGGAGGAATGGGCCAAAATTCACCCAACTTTTTGTGGGAAGCTTGTGGAAGGCTACCCGAAACGTTTGACCCAAGTCAAACAATTTAAAGGCAATGCTACCAAATACTAATTGAGTGTATGTAAACTTCTGACCCTCTGGGAATGTGATTTAAAAAAATAAAAAGCTGAAAATAAATCTCTCTCTACTATAATTCAGACATTTCATATTCTTAAAATAAAGTGGTGATCCTAACTGACCTCAAGACAGTGAATTTTTACAACGATTAAATGTCAGGAATTGTGAAAAACAGAGTTTAAATGTATTTGGCTAAGGTGTATGTAAACTTCTGACTTCAACTGTAAGGTAGAGTTCTGCCTAAGTGGCAGGCCCAGAGAGCAAATCAAGTGCACCTATAGGCCTACCGCTGGCCAATCAGATAACTCAGATGAATGTCTGCATGGTTTATTCATGCCATAGGCTGTTAAACAAAGGCTCTAACACGCATCAAATACTGTGAGATTTCAAAACCATGACGAGAGACTCAACCAACACAGCAAAGAGCTGCTGCTTTTATGAGTAAATTCACATGTTGTTATTCAGCACTGTCTTAGTTCAACACTTTTATAAGATAAGATCTTATAAAATATATATAAGATATATATAATATATATAAAATATATATAAGATATAATATAAGATCTCCCTACTTCCACTCACGCTACAACCACCACTGTAATGAATGAGGACAACCACCACTGTAATGAATGAGGACAACCACCCCTGTAGCTGTAATGAATGAGGACAACCACCCCTGTAGCTGTAATGAATGAGGACAACCACCACTGTAATGAATGAGGACAACCACCACTGTAGCTGTAATGAGTACAACCACCCCTGTAGCTGTAATGAATGAGGACAACCACCACTGTAATGAATGAGGACAACCACCCCTGTAGCTGTAATGAATGAGGACAACCACCCCTGTAGCTGTAATGAGTACAACCACCCCTGTAGCTGTAATGAATGAGGACAACCACCACTGTAATGAATGAGTACAACCACCCCTGTAGCTGTAATGAATGAGGACAACCACCACTGTAGCTGTAATGAATGAGTACAACCACCCCTGTAATGAATGAGTACAACCACCCCTGTAGCTGTAATGAATGAGGACAACCACCCCTGTAATGAATGAGGACAACCACCCCTGTAGCTGTAATGAGTACAACCACCACTGTAGCTGTAATGAATGAGTACAACCACCACTGTAGCTGTAATGAATGAGTACAACCACCACTGTAGCTGTAATGAGTACAACCACCACTGTAGCTGTAATGAATGAGGACAACCACCACTGTAGCTGTAATGAATGAGTACAACCACCACTGTAGCTGTAATGAATGAGTACAACCACCACTGTAGCTGTAATGAATGAGTACAACCACCACTGTAGCTGTAATGAATGAGTACAACCACCACTGTAGCTGTAATGAATGAGGACAACCACCACTGTAGCTGTAATGAATGAGTACAACCACCACTGTAGCTGTAATGAATGAGTACAACCACCACTGTAGCTGTAATGAGTACAACCACCACTGTAGCTGTAATGGATGAGTACAACCACCACTGTAATGAATGAGTACAACCACCACTGTAGCTGTAATGAGTACAACCACCACTGTAATGAATGAGTACAACCACCCCTGTAGCTGTAATGAATGAGTACAACCACCACTGTAGCTGTAATGAGTACAACCACCACTGTAATGAATGAGTACAACCACCACTGTAGCTGTAATGAATGAGTACAACCACCACTGTAGCTGTAATGAATGAGTACAACCACCACTGTAGCTGTAATGAATGAGTACAACCACCCCTGTAATGAATGAGTACAACCACCCCTGTAATGAATGAGTACAACCACCACTGTAATGAATGAGTACAACCACCCCTGTAGCTGTAATGAATGAGTACAACCACCCCTGTAGCTGTAATGAATGAGTACAACCACCACTGTAGCTGTAATGAATGAGGACAACCACTAATGAATGAGTACAACCACCACTGTAGCTGTAATGAATGAGTACAACCACCCCTGTAGCTGTAATGAATGAGTACAACCACCACTGTAGCTGTAATGAATGAGTACAACCACCCCTGTAGCTGTAATGAATGAGTACAACCACCACTGTAATGAATGAGGACAACCACCACTGTAATGAATGAGGACAACCACCACTGTAGCTGTAATGAATGAGTACAACCACCACTGTAATGAATGAGTACAACCACCACTGTAATGAATGAGGACAACCACCACTGTAATGAATGAGTACAACCACCACTGTAGCTGTAATGAATGAGGACAACCACCACTGTAATGAATGAGTACAACCACCACTGTAATGAATGAGTACAACCACCCCTGTAGCTGTAATGAATGAGTACAACCACCACTGTAGCTGTAATGAATGAGGACAACCACCACTGTAGCTGTAATGAATGAGGACAACCACCACTGTAGCTGTAATGAATGAGGACAACCACCACTGTAGCTGTAATGAATGAGTACAACCACCACTGTAGCTGTAATGAATGAGTACAACCACCACTGTAGCTGTAATGAATGAGTACAACCACCCCTGTAGCTGTAATGAATGAGGACAACCACCACTGTAGCTGTAATGAATGAGTACAACCACCACTGTAGCTGTAATGAATGAGGACAACCACCACTGTAGCTGTAATGAATGAGGACAACCACCACTGTAGCTGTAATGAATGAGTACAACCACCACTGTAGCTGTAATGAATGAGGACAACCACCACTGTAGCTGTAATGAATGAGTACAACCACCACTGTAGCTGTAATGAATGAGTACAACCACCCCTGTAGCTGTAATGAATGAGGACAACCACCACTGTAATGAATGAGGACAACCACCACTGTAGCTGTAATGAATGAGTACAACCACCCCTGTAGCTGTAATGAATGAGGACAACCACCACTGTAGCTGTAATGAATGAGTACAACCACCACTGTAGCTGTAATGAATGAGTACAACCACCACTGTAGCTGTAATGAATGAGGACAACCACCACTGTAATGAATGAGGACAACCACCACTGTAGCTGTAATGAATGAGTACAACCACCCCTGTAGCTGTAATGAATGAGGACAACCACCACTGTAATGAATGAGGACAACCACCACTGTAGCTGTAATGAATGAGTACAACCACCCCTGTAGCTGTAATGAATGAGGACAACCACCACTGTAGCTGTAATGAATGAGTACAACCACCACTGTAATGAATGAGTACAACCACCACTGTAATGAATGAGGACAACCACCACTGTAATGAATGAGTACAACCACCACTGTAGCTGTAATGAATGAGGACAACCACCACTGTAATGAATGAGTACAACCACCCCTGTAGCTGTAATGAATGAGGACAACCACCACTGTAGCTGTAATGAATGAGTACAACCACCACTGTAGCTGTAATGAATGAGTACAACCACCCCTGTAGCTGTAATGAATGAGGACAACCACCCCTGTAGCTGTAATGAATGAGTACAACCACCACTGTAGCTGTAATGAATGAGGACAACCACCACTGTAGCTGTAATGAATGAGTACAACCACCCCTGTAGCTGTAATGAATGAGTACAACCACCCCTGTAGCTGTAATGAATGAGGACAACCACCACTGTAGCTGTAATGAATGAGGACAACCACCACTGGTCTACACGGCCAATAGGGGACCACTGGTCTACACAGCCAATAGGGGACCACTGGTCAATAGGGGACCACTGGTCTACACGGCCAATAGGGGACCACTGGTCAATAGGGGACCACTGGTCTCATTGGTCAATAGGGGACCACTGGTCAATAGGGGACCACTGGTCTACATGGTCAATAGGAGACCACTGGTCTCATTGGTCAATAGGGTACCACTGGTCTACACGGCCAAGAGGGGACCACTGGTCTACACGGCCAATAGGGGACCACTGGTCTACACGGCCAATAGGGGACCACTGGTCTACACGGCCAATAGGGGACCACTGGCCAATAGGGGACCACTGGTCTACACGGTCAATAGGAGACCACTGGTCTACACGGTCAATAGGAGACCACTGGTCTACACGGTCAATAGGAGACCACTGGTCTACACGGCCAATAGGAGACCACTGGTCAATAGGGGACCACTGGTCAATAGGGGACCGCTGGTCTCATTGGTCAATAGGGGACCACTGGTCTACATGGTCAATAGGGGACCGCTGGTCAATAGGAGACCACTGGTCTACACGGCCAATAGGTGACCACTGGTCTACACGGTCAATAGGTGACCACTGGTCTACACGGCCAATAGGTGACCACTGGTCTACACGGTCAATAGGTGACCACTGGTCAATAAGGGACCACTGGTCAATAGGGGACCACTGGTCTACACGGTCAATAGGTGACCACTGGTCTCATTGGTCAATAGGTGACCACTGGTCTCATTGGTCAATAGGTGACCACTGGTCTACACGGCCAATAGGGGACCACTGGTCTACACGGCCAATAGGTGACCACTGGTCTACACGGCCAATAGGGGACCACTGGTCAATAGGGGACCACTGGTCTACACGGTCAATAGGGGACCACTGGTCAATAGGGGACCACTGGTCTACACGGTCAATAGGGGACCACTGGCCAATAGGGGACCACTGGTCTACACGGTCAATAGGAGACCACTGGTCTACACGGCCAATAGGGGACCACTGGTCAATAGGGGACCACTGGTCAATAGGGGACCGCTGGTCTCATTGGTCAATAGGGGACCACTGGTCTACATGGTCAATAGGGGACCGCTGGTCAATAGGAGACCACTGGTCTACACGGCCAATAGGTGACCACTGGTCTACACGGTCAATAGGTGACCACTGGTCTACACGGCCAATAGGTGACCACTGGTCTACACGGTCAATAGGTGACCACTGGTCAATAAGGGACCACTGGTCAATAGGGGACCACTGGTCTACACGGTCAATAGGTGACCACTGGTCTCATTGGTCAATAGGTGACCACTGGTCTCATTGGTCAATAGGGGACCACTGGTCTACATGGTCAATAGGGGACCACTGGTCTACACGGCCAATAGGGGACCACTGGCCAATAGGGGACCACTGGTCAATAGGGGACCACTTGTCTACATGGTCAATAGGGGACCACTGGTCTACACGGCCAATAGGGGACCACTGGCCAATAGGGGACCACTGGTCTACATGGTCAATAGGGGACCACTGGTCTACATGGTCAATAGGGGACCGCTGGTCAATAGGAGACCACTGGTCTACACGGCCAATAGGTGACCACTGGTCTACACGGTCAATAGGTGACCACTGGTCTACACGGCCAATAGGTGACCACTGGTCTACACGGTCAATAGGTGACCACTGGTCAATAAGGGACCACTGGTCAATAGGGGACCACTGGTCTACACGGTCAATAGGTGACCACTGGTCTCATTGGTCAATAGGTGACCACTGGTCTCATTGGTCAATAGGGGACCACTGGTCTACATGGTCAATAGGGGACCACTGGTCTACACGGCCAATAGGGGACCACTGGCCAATAGGGGACCACTGGTCAATAGGGGACCACTTGTCTACATGGTCAATAGGGGACCACTGGTCTACACGGCCAATAGGGGACCACTGGCCAATAGGGGACCACTGGTCTACATGGTCAATAGGGGACCACTGGTCTACACGGCCAATAGGGGACCACTGGCCAATAGGGGACCACTGGCCAATAGGGGACCACTGGTCTACACGGTCAATAGGGGACCACTGGTCTACACGGTCAATAGGGGACCGCTGGTCAATAGGGGACCACTGGTCTACACGGTCAATAGGGGACCACTGGTCTACACGGTCAATAGGGGACCACTGGTCTACACGGTCAATAGGGGACCACTGGTCTACACGGTCAATAGGGGACCACTGGTCTACACGGTCAATAGGGGACCACTGGTCAATAGGGGACCACTGGTCTACACGGCCAATAGGGGACCACTGGTCAATAGGGGACCACTGGTCTACACGGTCAATAGGGGACCACTGGTCTACACGGTCAATAGGGGACCACTGGTCTACACAGTCAATAGGGGACCACTGGTCTACACGGCCAATAGGGGACCACTGGTCAATAGGGGACCACTGGTCTACATGGTCAATAGGGGACCACTGGTCTACACGGTCAATAGGGGACCACTGGTCTACACGGTCAATAGGGGACCACTGGTCTACACGGTCAATAGGGGACCACTGGTCTACACGGTCAATAGGGGACCACTGGTCTACACGGTCAATAGGGGACCACTGGTCTACACGGTCAATAGGGGACCACTGGTCTACACGGTCAATAGGGGACCACTGGTCTACACGGTCAATAGGGGACCACTGGTCTACACGGTCAATAGGGGACCACTGGTCTACACGGTCAATAGGGGACCACTGGTCTACACGGCCAATAGGGGACCACTGGTCTACACGGCCAATAGGGGACCACTGGTCTACACGGCCAATAGGGGACCACTGGTCTACACGGCCAATAGGGGACCACTGGTCTACACGGCCAATAGGGGACCACTGGTCTACACGGCCAATAGGGGACCACTGGTCTACACGGCCAATAGGGGACCACTGGTCAATAGGGGACCACTGGTCAATAGGGGACCACTGGTCAATAGGGGACCACTGGTCTACACGGTCAATAGGGGACCACTGGTCTACACGGTCAATAGGGGACCACTGGTCTACACGGTCAATAGGGGACCACTGGTCTACACGGTCAATAGGGGACCACTGGTCTACACGGTCAATAGGGGACCACTGGTCTACACGGTCAATAGGGGACCACTGGTCTACACGGTCAATAGGGGACCACTGGTCTACACGGCCAATAGGGGACCACTGGTCAATAGGGGACCACTGGTCTACACGGTCAATAGGGGACCACTGGTCTACACGGTCAATAGGGGACCACTGGTCTACACGGTCAATAGGTGATGTCAACCATATTATACTCCTATATGAAATTAATTAGTGTTTCGTTTTTTTAAAATGTTTCTTAGTTTACTGATCATGTGAGGTTCTATTAGACAGTTCTGTTAGTTGACTGATCGTGTGAGGTTCTATTAGACAGTTCTGTTAGTTGACTGATCATGTGAGGTTCTATTAGACAGTTCTGTTAGTTGACTGATCATGTGAGGTTCTATTAGACAGTTCTGTTAGTTGACTGATCATGTGAGGTTCTATTAGACAGTTCTGTTAGTTGACTGATCATGTGAGGTTCTATTAGACAGTTCTGTTAGTTGACTGTGTTCATGTGAGGTTCTATTAGACAGTTCCGTTCTAATCCTGTCTCTCATCCCGTTTAAACAGGAAGCGTGGACGTCAGAAATGAACAAGGAAACGACGAAGAATGAGGAAGATGAGGCCAATGAATCCCAGTCTGTCATTGGTTTAGATGTGAAATTATCTATATTAATAGTATTATGTGTCATTTAACAGAAATGTTTGGATGGTCCCAGGAATCAAACCCACTATCCTGGAGTTACAAGGACCTTAACTATGACTACATAGGAATATGCATGGCTATATTTACATTTTAGTAATTTAGCAGACGCTCTTATCCAGAGCAACTTACAGGAACAATTAGGGTTAAGTGCCTTGCTCAAGGGTACATTGGCAGACTTTTCATCTTGTTGGTTCAGGGATTTGAACTAATGACGATCATTGGTTAATAATCAAATATTAAAATGTCATTCAAAGAACAGCATACAAACAAATGGATAGCATACGATCATAGATTAATTTGACTATACAAGTTTACACACAATTACAATGGCAAAGTCACAATAATCACAAGAATGGCGTCTGATCAAAGTCTACGTTGAGACCGAAGGACTCTGATAGAGGTGCTGGTTTAGATACAGTGCCTTCGGAAGGTATTCACACCCCTTCCCCTTTTCCACATTCTGTTACTTTACAGACGTTCTAAAATGGATTAAATAAAATCGTCATCAATCTAGACACAATACCCCATAATGACATCACAATACCCCATAATGACATCACAATACCCCATAATGACATCACAATACCCCATAATGACAAAACAGGTTTTTAGAATCTTTAGCAAATTTATTAAAAATAAAACCTGAAATAACTTATTTACAGCGCCAGGTAAAGGGTACCAAAGAATGCAAAAAACGATTTAATCCATTTTAGAATAAGGTTGTAAATGTCAAAAAATGTGGGAAAAGTCAAGGGGTCTAAATATTTTCTGAATGCAGCTGGGGGATTCGATCCAGCAACCTTTCGTTTACTGGCCCAATGCTTTTCTCTAGGCTACCTGCCGCCCCATGGCTCTAGGTAGTAAGGTGCTCGCAATGGGCTTATATGATAAACTTAGCACAATGCACTAAGATTTGAGGAACTGGTGCCTCTAGGGCATTTTATTGTTTTTTAAATTGTAACCTTTATTTAACTAGTCAAGCCCGCTAAGAACAAATTCTTATGGGACTCCTAAGCACGGCCGGATGTGATACAGCCTGGATTCGAACCAGGTACTGCATTGACACCTCTTGTTCTGAGATGCAGTGCCTTAGAAAACTGAGCCACTCTGATGCCTGTCTGTTTTATATGATCGTATTGTAGTGTATAATTATATTTATTTGAAGGTGTCATATGTGTTTATTGTAGTGTGGTGCTGTACAGGGCTCACTTGGAAAAAGAGACCTTTGTCTCAGCATGACTCAAAATAAAGGTGAAATTAAAATGTGATTGAAAGGTTCCTTTTTGGTTCAATGATTTGTATGAATTATTTTTTTTAATTCTCTGATGGTATTCCTCAGAGCGAGTTTAGAGAGGAGAGAAGAGCGCCACATTCTGGTCCACACATTTTCTTTCTGTGTGTAAATGTCTCAATGCACATCATATAGTGAAAGGACCAGCTATTTCAGGCCATGTTTTTTTGTTGCAGGCCATCTAATAATTTGGTAAAAATTTCAACTCCCATTTCACCATCTGACATAATGGTAGTCAACGTTTTAGAATTTGTATGGACTATTTTGTCATGATTTCCCCATTTCTAAGCCATACTGAACGATCAGCCGTTCGGGAGCCGAGTGAACGTCTCTTTTTAGGTGAACCGAGACAAATGATCCGGCTCACAGAAGACTGAATGACCATCACTACACAACAGAGGGAAAATTACCATATTTTATCATATAAATGAAAACATCTCATTTTAGAGTGAATAATAACTGGTATTAACACATTATAAATAATGACTAATCAGGAAGTGAGACCAACCCCAGGCTTCTGGACCTTTTAATAATATAATACCAATCAGGAAGTGAGACCAACCCCAGGCTTCTGGACCTTTTAATAATATAATACCAATCAGGAAGTGAGACCAACCCCAGGCTTCTGGACCTTTTAATAATATAATACCAACCAGGAAGTGAGACCAACCCCAGGCTTCTGGACCTTTTAATAATATAATACCAACCAGGAAGTGAGACCAACCCCAGGCTTCTGGACCTTTTAATAATATAATACCAATCAGGAAGTGAGACCAACCCCAGGCTTCTGGACCTTTTAATAATATAATACCAATCAGGAAGTGAGACCAACCCCAGGCTTCTGGACCTTTTAATAATATAATACCAATCAGGAAGTAGCCAGTGGGGTAAATGCAGATGGACCAATCCCAGGCTTCAGTACCTTTTCTAGCCACTATGCTGCATCAGTTGTTCTACAGATTATCATGGTTATTGTTCATAGGACATCTGATAGTCGACTATTGATGGGCTGTATGGTCCACTATGTTACACTATAGATGGGCTGTATGGTCCACTATGTTACACTATAGATGGGCTGTATGGTCCACTATGTTACACTATAGATGGGCTGTATGGTCCACTATGTTACACTATAGATGGGCTGTATGGTCCACTATGTTACACTATAGATGGGCTGTATGGTCCACTATGTTACAATAATACACTATAGATGGGCTGTATGGTCCACTGTGTTACACTATAGATGGGCTGTATGGTCCACTATGTTACACTATAGATGGGCTGTATGGTCCACTATGTTACACTATAGATGGGCTGTATGGTCCACTATGTTACAATAATACACTATAGATGGGCTGTATGGTCCACTGTGTTACACTATAGATGGGCTGTATGGTCCACTATGTTACACTATAGATGGGCTGTATGGTCCACTATGTTACACTATAGATGGGCAGTATGGTCCACTATGTTACAATAATACACTATAGATGGGCTGTATGGTCCACTATGTTACACTATAGATGGGCTGTATGGTCCACTATGTTACACTATAGATGGGCAGTATGGTCCACTATGTTACAATAATACACTATAGATGGGCTGTATGGTCCACTGTGTTACACTATAGATGGGCTGTATGGTCCACTATGTTACACTATAGATGGGCTGTATGGTCCACTATGTTACAATAATACACTATAGATGGGCTGTATGGTCCACTGTGTTACACTATAGATGGGCTGTATGGTCCACTATGTTACACTATAGATGGGCTGTATGGTCCACTATGTTACAATAATACACTATAGATGGGCTGTATGGTCCACTGTGTTACACTATAGATGGGCTGTATGGTCCACTATGTTACACTATAGATGGGCTGTATGGTCCACTATGTTACACTATAGATGGGCTGTATGGTCCACTATGTTACAATAATACACTATAGATGGGCTGTATGGTCCACTGTGTTACACTATAGATGGGCAGTATGGTCCACTATGTTACAATAATACACTATAGATGGGCTGTATGGTCCACTATGTTACACTATAGATGGGCAGTATGGTCCACTATGTTACAATAATACACTATAGATGGGCTGTATGGTCCACTGTGTTACACTATAGATGGGCTGTATGGTCCACTATGTTACAATAATACACTATAGATGGGCTGTATGGTCCACTATGTTACAATAATACACTATAGATGAGCTGTATGGTCCACTGTGTTACACTATAGATGGGCTGTATGGTCCACTATGTTACACTATAGATGGGCTGTATGGTCCACTATGTTACAATAATACACTATAGATGGGCTGTATGGTCCACTGTGTTACACTATAGATGGGCTGTATGGTCCACTATGTTACACTATAGATGGGCTGTATGGTCCACTATGTTACACTATAGATGGGCTGTATGGTCCACTGTGTTACACTATAGATGGGCTGTATGGTCCACTGTGTTACACTATAGATGGGCTGTATGGTCCACTGTGTTACACTATAGATGGGCTGTATGGTCCACTATGTTACACTATAGATGGGCTGTATGGTCCACTATGTTACACTATAGATGGGCTGTATGGTCCACTATGTTACACTATAGATGGGCTGTATGGTCCACTATGTTACACTATAGATGGGCTGTATGGTCCACTATGTTACACTATAGATGGGCTGTATGGTCCACTATGTTACACTATAGATGGGCTGTATGGTCCACTATGTTACACTATAGATGGGCTGTATGGTCCACTATGTTACACTATAGATGGGCTGTATGGTCCACTATGTTACACTATAGATGGGCTGTATGGTCCACTATGTTACAATAATACACTATAGATGGGCTGTATGGTCCACTATAGATGGGCTGTATGGTCCACTGTGTTACACTATAGATGGGCTGTATGGTCCACTATGTTACACTATAGATGGGCTGTATGGTCCACTATGTTACAATAATACACTATAGATGGGCTGTATGGTCCACTATGTTACAATAATACACTATAGGTGGGCTGTATGGTCCACTATGTTACACTATAGATGGGCTGTATGGTCCACTATGTTACACTATAGATGGGCTGTATGGTCCACTATGTTACACTATAGATGGGCTGTATGGTCCACTATGTTACACTATAGATGGGCTGTATGGTCCACTATGTTACACTATAGATGGGCTGTATGGTCCACTATGTTACACTATAGATGGGCTGTATGGTCCACTATGTTACACTATAGATGGGCTGTATGGTCCACTATGTTACACTATAGATGGGCTGTATGGTCCACTATGTTACACTATAGATGGGCTGTATGGTCCACTATGTTACACTATAGATGGGCTGTATGGTCCACTATGTTACACTATAGATGGGCTGTATTGTCCACTGTGTTACACTATAGATGGGCTGTATGGTCCACTATGTTACACTATAGATGGGCTGTATGGTCCACTATGTTACACTATAGATGGGCTGTATGGTCCACTATGTTACAATAATACACTATAGGTGGGCTGTATGGTCCACTATGTTACAATAATACACTATAGATGGGCTGTATGTTCCACTATGTTACACTATAGATGGGCTGTATGGTCCACTATGTTACACTATAGATGGGCTGTATGGTCCACTATGTTACAATAATACACTATAGGTGGGCTGTATGGTCCACTATGTTACAATAATACACTATAGGTGGGCTGTATGGTCCACTATGCTACACTATAGATGGGCTGTATGGTCCACTATGTTACACTATAGATGGGCTGTATGGTCCACTATGTTACACTATAGATGGGCTGTATGGTCCACTATGTTACACTATAGATGGGCTGTATGGTCCACTATGTTACAATAATACACTATAGATGGGCTGTATGGTCCACTATGTTACAATAATACACTATAGATGGGCTGTATGGTCCACTGTGTTACACTATAGATGGGCTGTATGGTTCACTGTGTTACACTATAGATGGGCTGTATGGTTCACTATGTTACAATAATACACTATAGGTGGGCTGTATGGTCCACTATGTTACACTATAGATGGGCTGTATGGTCCACTATGTTACACTATAGATGGGCAGTATGGTCCACTATGGTACAATAATACACTATAGATGGGCTGTATGGTCCACTGTGTTACACTATAGATGGGCTGTATGGTCCACTGTGTTACACTATAGATGGGCTGTATGGTCCACTATGTTACAATAATACACTATAGATGGGCTGTATGGTCCACTATGTTACAATAATACACTATAGATGGGCTGTATGGTCCACTGTGTTACACTATAGATGGGCTGTATGGTCCACTGTGTTACACTATAGATGGGCTGTATGGTCCACTATGTTACAATAATACACTATAGATGGGCTGTATGGTCCACTATGTTACAATAATACACTATAGATGGGCTGTATGGTCCACTATGTTACACTATAGATGGGCTGTATGGTCCACTATGTTACAATAATACACTATAGATGGGCTGTATGGTCCACTATGTTACAATAATACACTATAGATGGGCTGTATGGTCCACTATGTTACACTATAGATGGGCTGTATGGTCCACTATGTTACACTATAGATGGGCTGTATGGTCCACTATGTTACACTATAGATGGGCTGTATGGTCCACTATGTTACAATAATACACTATAGATGGGCTGTATGGTCCACTATGTTACAATAATACACTATAGATGGGCTGTATGGTCCACTATGTTACAATAATATACTATAGATGGGCTGTATGGTCCACTATGTTACAATAATACACTATAGATGGGCTGTATGGTCCACTGTGTTACACTATAGATGGGCTGTATGGTCCACTGTGTTACACTATAGATGGGCTGTATGGTCCACTGTGTTACACTATAGATGGGCTGTATGGTCCACTGTGTTACACTATAGATGGGCTGTATGGTCCACTATGTTACACTATAGATGGGCTGTATGGTCCACTATGTTACACTATAGATGGGCTGTATGGTCCACTATGTTACACTATAGATGGGCTGTATGGTCCACTATGGTACAATAATACACTATAGATGGGCTGTATGGTCCACTGTGTTACACTATAGATGGGCTGTATGGTCCACTGTGTTACACTATAGATGGGCTGTATGGTCCACTATGGTACAATAATACACTATAGATGGGCTGTATGGTCCACTGTGTTACACTATAGATGGGCTGTATGGTCCACTATGTTACAATAATACACTATAGATGGGCTGTATGGTCCACTATGTTACAATAATACACTATAGATGGGCTGTATGGTCCACTGTGTTACACTATAGATGGGCTGTATGGTCCACTATGTTACAATCATACACTATAGATGGGCTGTATGGTCCACTGTGTTACACTATAGATGGGCTGTATGGTCCACTGTGTTACACTATAGATGGGCTGTATGGTCCACTATGTTACAATAATACACTATAGATGGGCTGTATGGTCCACTATGTTACACTATAGATGGGCTGTATGGTCCACTATGTTACACTATAGATGGGCTGTATGGTCCACTGTGTTACACTATAGATGGGCTGTATGGTCCACTATGTTACAATAATACACTATAGGTGGGCTGTATGGTCCACTATGTTACAATAATACACTATAGATGGGCTGTATGGTCCACTATGTTACACTATAGATGGGCTGTATGGTCCACTATGTTACACTATAGATGGGCTGTATGGTCCACTATGTTACAATAATACACTATAGATGGGCTGTATGGTCCACTGTGTTACACTATAGATGGGCTGTATGGTCCACTGTGTTACAATAATACACTATAGATGGGCTGTATGGTCCACTATGTTACACTATAGATGGGCTGTATGGTCCACTGTGTTACACTATAGATGGGCTGTATGGTCCACTGTGTTACACTATAGATGGGCCGTATGGTCCACTATGTTACAATAATACACTATAGATGGACTGTATGGTCCACTATGTTACAATAATACACTATAGATGGGCTGTATGGTCCACTATGTTACACTATAGATGGGCTGTATGGTCCACTATGTTACACTATAGATGGGCTGTATGGTCCACTATAGATGGGCTGTATGGTCCACTGTGTTACACTATAGATGGGCTGTATGGTCCACTATGTTACACTATAGATGGGCTGTATGGTCCACTATGTTACACTATAGATGGGCTGTATGGTCCACTATGTTACACTATAGATGGGCTGTATGGTCCACTATGTTACACTATAGATGGGCTGTATGGTCCACTGTGTTACACTATAGATGGGCTGTATGGTCCACTATGTTACACTATAGATGGGCTGTATGGTCCACTATGTTACACTATAGATGGGCTGTTGTTGGGCTACAGGTGTCAAGGCTCTGATAATTTGAACATGCATTATTGTTAATTCATTAGGTGTAGAAGGTTCCTTTAAAAAGTAAAACTGTCAGGACACCAGATCCTCAATGGGATCGGAATTGGTCCAACTCGCAGTGTAAAACATGTACAAAATGATCCTCTCCGTTACGTGGACGGGGAGGTTAACTTGGCCCCAGACGACTCATCAGATCCACTTGAGCTTCAGTAATGGGATTTGTCTTGTTGTTGCTTTTTATGTTGTTGCAGAGAAATAAAAAAAATGTTGCTTTTTCCTTTTCCTATTTTTGACCGTCATGCGTTTCATCATACAGGAAGTGTTGTAGCTGTTTATAGTAAACATACTGGATGTGGACTGGAGTCAAATCTTCATCTATTACCATTCCAGTGTTTTACTTGCTATATTGTATTTACCTTGCTACCATGGCCTTTTTTGCCTTTACCTCCCTTCTCACCTCATTTGCTCACATCGTATATAGACTTGTTTATACTGTATTATTGACTGTATGTTTGTTTTACTCCATGTGTAACTCTGTGTCGTTGTATCTGTCGAACTGCTTTGCTTTATCTTGGCCAGGTCGCAATTGTAAATGAGAACTTGTTCTCAACTAGCCTACCTGGTTAAATAAAGGTCAACTAGCCTACCTGGTTAAATAAAGGTCAACTAGCCTACCTGGTTAAATAAAGGTCAACTAGCCTACCTGGTTAAATAAAGGTCAACTAGCCTACCTGGTTAAATAAAGGTCAACTAGCCTACCTGGTTAAATAAAGGTCAACTAGCCTACCTGGTTAAATAAAGGTCAACTAGCCTACCTGGTTAAATAAAGGTCAACTAGCCTACCTGGTTAAATAAAGGTCAACTAGCCTACCTGGTTAAATAAAGGTCAACTAGCCTACCTGGTTAAATAAAGGTCAACTAGCCTACCTGGTTAAATAAAGGTCAACTAGCCTACCTGGTTAAATAAAGGTCAACTAGCCTACCTGGTTAAATAAAGGTCAACTAGCCTACCTGGTTAAATAAAGGTCAACTAGCCTACCTGGTTAAATAAAGGTCAACTAGCCTACCTGGTTAAATAAAGGTCAACTAGCCTACCCGGTTAAATAACGGTGTTCTCAACTAGCCTACCTGGTTAAATAAAGGTCAACTAGCCTACCTGGTTAAATAAAGGTGTTCTCAACTAGCCTACCTGGTTAAATAAAGGTGTTCTCAACTAGCCTACCTGGTTAAATAACGGTGTTCTCAACTAGCCTACCTGGTTAAATAAAGGTGTTCTCAACTAGCCTACCTGGTTAAATAAAGGTGTTCTCAACTAGCCTTCCTGGTTAAATAAAGGTGTTCTCAACTAGCCTACCTGGTTAAATAAAGGTGTTCTCAACTGGCCTACCTGGTTAAATAAAGGTGTTCTCAACTAGCCTCCCTGGTTAAATAAAGGTGTTCTCAACCGGCCTACCTGGTTAAATAAAGGTCAACTAGCCTACCTGGTTAAATAAAGGTCAACTAGCCTACCTGGTTAAATAAAGGTCAACTAGCCTACCTGGTTAAATAAAGGTCAACTAGCCTACCTGGTTAAATAAAGGTCAACTAGCCTACCTGGTTAAATAAAGGTCAACTAGCCTACCTGGTTAAATAAAGGTCAACTAGCCTACCTGGTTAAATAAAGGTCAACTAGCCTACCTGGTTAAATAAAGGTCAACTAGCCTACCTGGTTAAATAAAGGTCAACTAGCCTACCTGGTTAAATAAAGGTCAACTAGCCTACCTGGTTAAATAAAGGTCAACTAGCCTACCTGGTTAAATAAAGGTCAACTAGCCTACCTGGTTAAATAACGGTGTTCTCAACTAGCCTACCTGGTTAAATAAAGGTCAACTAGCCTACCTGGTTAAATAAAGGTGTTCTCAACTAGCCTACCTGGTTAAATAAAGGTGTTCTCAACTAGCCTACCTGGTTAAATAACGGTGTTCTCAACTAGCCTACCTGGTTAAATAAAGGTGTTCTCAACTAGCCTACCTGGTTAAATAAAGGTCAACTAGCCTACCTGGTTAAATAAAGGTCAACTAGCCTACCTGGTTAAATAAAGGTCAACTAGCCTACCTGGTTAAATAAAGGTCAACTAGCCTACCTGGTTAAATAACGGTGTTCTCAACTAGCCTACCTGGTTAAATAAAGGTCAACTAGCCTACCTGGTTAAATAAAGGTGTTCTCAACTAGCCTACCTGGTTAAATAAAGGTGTTCTCAACTGGCCTTCCTGGTTAAATAAAGGTGTTCTCAACTGGCCTTCCTGGTTAAATAAAGGTGTTCTCAACTAGCCTTCCTGGTTAAATAAAGGTGTTCTCAACTAGCCTACCTGGTTAAATAAAGGTGTTCTCAACTGGCCTACCTGGTTAAATAAAGGTGTTCTCAACTAGCCTCCCTGGTTAAATAAAGGTGTTCTCAACTAGCCTACCTGGTTAAATAAAGGTCAACTAGCCTACCTGGTTAAATAAAGGTCAACTAGCCTACCTGGTTAAATAAAGGTCAACTAGCCTACCTGGTTAAATAAAGGTCAACTAGCCTACCTGGTTAAATAAAGGTCAACTAGCCTACCTGGTTAAATAAAGGTCAACTAGCCTACCTGGTTAAATAAAGGTCAACTAGCCTACCTGGTTAAATAAAGGTGTTCTCAACTAGCCTACCTGGTTAAATGAAGGTGTTCTCAACTAGCCTACCTGGTTAAATAAAGGTGTTCTCAACTAGCCTACCTGGTTAAATAAAGGTGTTCTCAACTAGCCTACCTGGTTAAATAAAGGTCAACTAGCCTACCTGGTTAAAATAAAGGTCAACTAGCCTACCTGGTTAAATAAAGGTCAACTAGCCTACCTGGTTAAATAAAGGTCAACTAGCCTACCTGGTTAAATAAAGGTCAACTAGCCTACCTGGTTAAATAAAGGTCAACTAGCCTACCTGGTTAAATAAAGGTCAACTAGCCTACCTGGTTAAATAAAGGTCAACTAGCCTACCTGGTTAAATAACGGTGTTCTCAACTAGCCTACCTGGTTAAATAAAGGTCAACTAGCCTACCTGGTTAAATAAAGGTGTTCTCAACTAGCCTACCTGGTTAAATAAAGGTGTTCTCAACTAGCCTACCTGGTTAAATAACGGTGTTCTCAACTAGCCTACCTGGTTAAATAAAGGTGTTCTCAACTAGCCTACCTGGTTAAATAAAGGTCAACTAGCCTACCTGGTTAAATAAAGGTCAACTAGCCTACCTGGTTAAATAAAGGTCAACTAGCCTACCTGGTTAAATAACGGTGTTCTCAACTAGCCTACCTGGTTAAATAAAGGTCAACTAGCCTACCTGGTTAAATAAAGGTGTTCTCAACTAGCCTACCTGGTTAAATAAAGGTGTTCTCAACTGGCCTTCCTGGTTAAATAAAGGTGTTCTCAACTGGCCTTCCTGGTTAAATAAAGGTGTTCTCAACTAGCCTTCCTGGTTAAATAAAGGTGTTCTCAACTAGCCTACCTGGTTAAATAAAGGTGTTCTCAACTGGCCTACCTGGTTAAATAAAGGTGTTCTCAACTAGCCTCCCTGGTTAAATAAAGGTGTTCTCAACTGGCCTACCTGGTTAAATAAAGGTGTTCTCAACTAGCCTTCCTGGTTAAATAAAGGTGTTCTCAACTAGCCTACCTGGTTAAATAAAGGTGTTCTCAACTAGCCTCCCTGGTTAAATAAAGGTGTTCTCAACTAGCCTACCTGGTTAAATAAAGGTGTTCTCAACTGGCCTCCCTGGTTAAATAAAGGTCAACTAGCCTACCTGGTTAAATAAAGGTCAACTAGCCTACCTGGTTAAATAAAGGTCAACTAGCCTACCTGGTTAAATAAAGGTCAACTAGCCTACCTGGTTAAATAAAGGTCAACTAGCCTACCTGGTTAAATAAAGGTGTTCTCAACTAGCCTACCTGGTTAAATAAAGGTGTTCTCAACTGGCCTACCTGGTTAAATAAAGGTGTTCTCAACTAGCCTACCTGGTTAAATAAAGGTGTTCTCAACTAGCCTACCTGGTTAAATAAAGGTCAACTAGCCTACCTGGTTAAATAAAGGTCAACTAGCCTACCTGGTTAAATAAAGGTCAACTAGCCTACCTGGTTAAATAAAGGTCAACTAGCCTACCTGGTTAAATAAAGGTCAACTAGCCTACCTGGTTAAATAAAGGTCAACTAGCCTACCTGGTTAAATAAAGGTCAACTAGCCTACCTGGTTAAATAAAGGTCAACTAGCCTACCTGGTTAAATAAAGGTCAACTAGCCTACCTGGTTAAATAAAGGTGTTCTCAACTAGCCTACCTGGTTAAATGAAGGTGTTCTCAACTAGCCTACCTGGTTAAATAAAGGTGTTCTCAACTAGCCTACCTGGTTAAATAAAGGTCAACTAGCCTACCTGGTTAAAATAAAGGTCAACTAGCCTACCTGGTTAAATAAAGGTCAACTAGCCTACCTGGTTAAATAAAGGTCAACTAGCCTACCTGGTTAAATAAAGGTGAAATAAATTTTTTTTTTAACTATATGCATAGCATAGCTAATCCTAATGTACCCATCTACAACGGGTGTTTTCAATGTCTGAGACAGAGGGCTTCTCTTCATACATCAAGACAAACCCTCAAATCACATGGTATTTGTCACATGCACCGAATACAACAGGTGTAGTAGACCTTACAGTGAAATGCTGAATACAACAGGTGTAGTAGACCTTACAGTGAAATGCTGAATACAACAGGTGTAGTAGACCTTACAGTGAAATGCTGAATACAACAGGTGTAGTAGACCTGACAGTGAAATGCTGAATACAACAGGTGTAGTAGACCTTACAGTGAAATGCTGAATACAACAGGTGTAGTAGACCTTACAGTGAAATGCTGAATACAACAGGTGTAGTAGACCTCACAGTGAAATGCTGAATACAACAGGTATAGTAGACCTTACAGTGAAATGCTGAATACAACAGGTGTAGTGGACCTTACAGTGAAATGCTGAATACAACAGGTGTAGTAGACCTTACAGTGAAATGCTGAATACAACAGGTGTAGTAGACCTCACAGTGAAATGCTGAATACAACAGGTGTAGTAGACCTGACAGTGAAATGCTGAATACAACAGGTGTAGTAGACCTTACAGTGAAATGCTGAATACAACAGGTGTAGTAGACCTCACAGTGAAATGCTGAATACAACAGGTATAGTAGACCTTACAGTGAAATGCTGAATACAACAGGTGTAGTAGACCTCACAGTGAAATGCTGAATACAACAGGTATAGTAGACCTTACAGTGAAATGCTGAATACAACAGGTGTAGTTAGACCTTACAGTGACATGCTGAATACAACAGGTGTAGTAGACCTTACAGTGAAATGCTGAATACAACAGGTGTAGTAGACCTGACAGTGAAATGCTGAATACAACAGGTGTAGTAGACCTCACAGTGAAATGCTGAATACATCAGGTGTAGTAGACCTTACAGTGAAATGCTGAATACAACAGGTGTAGTAGACCTCACAGTGAAATGCTGAATACAACAGGTATATATGTAAACACACACTGGACAGGTGTAATGAACGTGTGTAAAATGCTCATAACACATGTTCAAATCGCCTGTAAAGACACACATATAATTTGTGGAACATTCCAACAGGAATCTGTTAACTAAAACTTCGTAAATAACAAGGTTACCAACAAACAACGCATGCAAAGTAGTGTTATGTGTGTAAGATAGCACAGTGATGCCATCTATTGGTAAATGTTCATTACTGAAAGTCATGTTTTTTCCTGGTGTGTTTGAGATACAACATTGGACACTCTATGGAACAAAAAGCCTTAACTATATCATCCTGGAATATCCAAGGCCTGAGGTCATCTGCCTTTGGCCTAAAGAGCAGGAACCCGGACTTCACCAAAGAAATCGGTAATACAGACATTGTCATCCTGCAAGAAACCTGGTATAGAGGAGACATACCCACTGGTTGCCCTCTAGGTTACAGAGAGCTGGTAGTCCCATCCACCAAACTACCAGGTGTGAAACAGGGAAGGGACTCAGGGGGTATGCTAATTTGGTATAGAGCAGACCTAACTCACTCCATTAAATTAATCAAAACAGAAACATTCTACATTTGGCTAGATATTCAAAAGGAAATTATCCTAACAGAGAAAAATGTCCTCCTGTGTGCTACCTATATCCCCCCCGACCTAAATGCCAGAACCGGACAAGAACCTGACACCCTCAGCACACGGGGACAAACACCTGCCTGGAGGTGACAGCATTCCCTCCCACATATGCCCCCCTAGGTACAACTATGACAACACAGCCAACAAAAACGGGTCACAACTCCTGCAGCTCTGTTGCACGCTGGGTATGTACATAGTCAACGGTAGGCTTCGAGGGGACTCCTATGGTAGGTACACCTATAGCTCATCTCTTGGCAGTAGTACTGTAGACCACTTTATCACTGACCTCAACCCAGAGTCTCTCAGAGCGTTCACAGTCAGCCCACTGACACCCCTATCAGACCACAGCAAAATCACAGTCTACTTGAACAGAGCAATACTCAATCATGAGGCATCAAAGCCAAAGGAACTGAGTAACATTAAGAAATGCTATAGATGGAAGGAATGCAGTTTGGAAACCTACCAAAAAACAATTAGGCAACAACAAATTCAATCCCTTTTAGACAATTTCCTGGGTAAAACGTTCCACTGTAATAGTGAAGGTGTAAACTTGGCAGTAGAAAATCTTAACAGTATATTTGACCTCTCAGCTTCCCTATCAAATCTAAAAATCTCAAATAGAAAACTGAAGAAAATTAACAATAATGACAAATGGTTTGATGAAGAATGCAAAAATCTAAAAGAAATTGAGAAACCTGTCCAACCAAAAACATAGAGACCCGGAAAACCTGAGTCTACGCCTTCACTATGGTGAATCACTAAAACAATACAGAAATACACTACGGAAAAAGAAGGAACAGCACGTCAGAAATCAGCTCAATGTAATTGAAGAATCCATAGACTAACCACTTCTGGGAAAATTGGAAAACACTAAACAAACAACAACACGAAGAATTATCTATCCAAAATGGAGATGTATGGATAAACCACTTCTCCAATCTTTTTGGCTCTATAACAAAGAATAAAGAGCAAAAACATATACATGATCAAATACAGATCTTAGAATCAACTATTAAAGACTACCAGAACCCACTGGATTCTCCAATTACATTGAATGAGTTACAGGACAAAATAAAAACCCTCCAACCCAAAAAGGCCTGTGGTGTTGATGGTATCCTCAATGAAATGATCAATTATACTGACAACAAATTCCAATTGGCTATACTAAAACTCTTTAACATCATCCTTAGCTCTGGCATCTTCCAAAATATTTGGAACCAAGGACTGATCACCCCAATCCACAAAAGTGGAGACAAATTTGACCCCAATAACTACAACAGCAACCTTGGGAAAATCCTCTGCATTATCATTAACAGCAGACTCGTACATTTCCTCAATGAAAACAATGTACTGAGCAAATGTCAAATTGGCTTTTTACCAAATTACTGTACAACAGACCACGTGTTCACCCTGCACACCCTAATTGATAACCAAACAAAACAAAGGCAAAGTCTTCTCATGCTTTGTTGATTTCAAAAAAGCCTTTGACTCAATTTGGCATGAGGGTCTGCTATACAAACGGGTAAAACTTACGACATTATAAAAGCCATGAACACAAACAACAAGTGTGTGGTTAAAATTGGCAAAAACACACATTTCTTCACACAGGGTCGTGGGTTGAGACAGGGATGCAGCTTAAGCCCCACCCTCTTCAACATATATATCAATAAATTGGCGCGGGCACTAGAAAAGTCTACAGCACCCGGCCTCACCCTGCTAGAATCCGAAGTCAAATGTCTGCTGTTTGCTGATAATCTGGTGCTTGTCACCAACCAAGGAGGGCCTACAGCAGCACCTAGATCTTATGCACAGATTCTGTCAGACCTGGGCCCTGACAGTAAATCTCAGTAAGACCAAAATAATGGTGTTCCAAAAAAGGTCCAGTCACCAGGACGACAAATATAAATTCCATCTAGACACTGTTGCCCTAGAGCACACAAAAAACTATACATACCTTGGCCTAAACATCAGCGCCACAGGTAACTTCCACAAAGCTGTGAACGATCTGAGAGACAAGGCCAGAAGGGCCTTCTATGCCATCAAAAGGAATATAAATGTCAACATACCAATTAGGATTTGGCTAAAAATACTTGAATCAGTCATAGAGCCCATTGCCCTTTATGGTTGCGAGGTCTGGGGTCCGCTCACCAACCAAGACTTCACAAAATGGGACAAACACCAAATTGAGACTCTGCACGCAGAATTCTGCAAAAATATCCTCCGTGTACAACGTAGAACACCAAATAATGCATGCAGAGCAAAATTAGGCCGATACCCGCTAATTATCAAAATCCAGAAAAGAACCGTTAAATTCTATAACCACCTAAAAGGAAGCGATTCCCAAGCCTTCCATAACAAAGCCATCACCTACAGAGAGATGCACCTGGAGAAGAGTCCCCTAAGCAAGCTGGTCCTGGGGCTCTGTTCACAAACACAAACACACCCTACAGAGCCCAAGGACAGCAGCACAATTAGACCCAACCAAATCATGAGAAAACAAAAAGATAATTACTTGACACATTGGAAAGAATTAACAAAAAACAGAGCAAACTAGAATGCTATTTGGCCCTAAACAGAGAGTACACAGCGGCAGAATACCTGACCACTGTGACTGACCCAAAATTAAGGAAAGCTTTGACTATGTACAGACTCAGTGAGCATAGCCTTGCTATTGAGAAAGGCCGCCGTAGGCAGACCTGGCTCTCAAGAGGAGACAGGCTATGTGCTCACTGCCCACAAAATGAGGTGGAAACTGAGCTGCACTTCCTAACCTCCTGCCCAATGTATGACCATATTAGAGAGACATATTTCCCTCAGATTACACAGATCCACAAAGTATTCAAAAACAAATCCAATTTTGATGAACTCCCAAATCTACTGGGTTAAATTCCACAGTGTGCCATCACAGCAGCAAGATGTATGACCTGTTGCCACGAGAAAAGGGCAACCAGTGAAGAACACACACCATTGTAAATACAACCCATATTTATGTTTATTTACAGTGCCTTGCGAAAGTATTCGGCCCCCTTGAACTTTGCGACCTTTTGCAACATTTCAGGCTTCAAACATAAAGATATAAAACTGTATTTTTTTGTGAAGAATCAACAACAAGTGGGACACAATTATTGGATATTTCAAACTTTTTTAACAAATCAAAAACTGAAAACTTGGGCGTGCAAAATTATTCAGCCCCATTAAGTTAATACTTTGTAGCGCCACCTTTTGCTGCGATTACAGCTGTAAGTCGCTTGGGGTATGTCTCTATCAGTTTTGCACATCGAGAGATTGACATTTTTTCCCATTCCTCCTTGCAAAACAGCTCGAGCTCAGTGAGGTTGGATGGAGAGCATTTGTGAACAGCAGTTTTCAGTTCTTTCCACAGATTCTCGATTGGATTCAGGTCTGGACTTTGACTTGCCCATTCTAACACCTGGATATGTTTATTTTTTAACCATTCCATTGTAGATTTTGCTTTATGTTTTGGATCATTGTCTTGTTGGAAGACAAATCTCTGTCCCAGTCTCAGGTCTTTTGCAGACTCCATCAGGTTTTCTTCCAGAATGGTCCTGTATTTGGCTCCATCCATCTTCCCATCAATTTTAACCATCTTCCCTGTCCCTGCTGAAGAAAAGCAGGCCCAAACCATGATGCTGCCACCACCATGTTTGACAGTGGGGATGGTGTGTTCAGCTGTGTTGCTTTTACGCCAAACAAAACGTTTTGCATTGTTGCCAAAAAGTTCAATTTTGGTTTCATCTGACCAGAGCACCTTCTTCCACATGTTTGGTGTGTCTCCCAGGTGGCTTGTGGCAAACTTTAAACAACACTTTTTATGGATATCTTTAAGAAATGGCTTTCTTCTTGCCACTCTCCCATAAAGGCCAGATTTGTGCAATATACGACTGATTGTTGTCCTATGGACAGAGTCTCCCACCTCAGCTGTAGATCTCTGCAGTTCATCCAGAGTGATCATGGGCCTCTTGGCTGCATCTCTGATCAGTCTTCTCCTTGTATGAGCTGAAAGTTTAGAGGGACGGCCAGGTCTTGGTAGATTTGCAGTGGTCTGATACTCCTTCCATTTCAATATTATCGCTTGCACAGTGCTCCTTGGGATGTTTAAAGCTTGGGAAATATTTTTGTATCCAAATCCGGCTTTAAACTTCTTCACAACAGTATCTCGGACCTGCCTGGTGTGTTCCTTGTTTTTCATGATGCTCTCTGCGCTTTTAACGGACCTCTGAGACTATCACAGTGCAGGTGCATTTATACGGAGACTTGATTACACACAGGTGGATTGTATTTATCATCATTAGTCATTTAGGTCAACATTGGATCATTCAGAGATCGTCACTGAACTTCTGGAGAGAGTTTGCTGCACTGAAAGTAAAGGGGCTGAATAATTTTGCACGCCCAATTTTTCAGTTTTTGATGTGTTAAAAAAGTTTGAAATATCCAAGAAATGTCGTTCCACTTCATGATTGTGTCCCACTTGTTGTTGATTCTTCACAAAAAAATACAGTTTTATATCTTTATGTTTGAGGCCTGAAATGTGGCAAAAGGTCGCAAAGTTCAAGGGGGCCGAATACTTTCGCAAGGCACTGTATTTTACCCTTTAACCATTTGTACATTGTTAAAACACTGTGTGTGTGTGTGTGTGTGTGTATATATATATATATTTATATATTTATATATATATATATATATATATATTATGACATTTGTAATGTCTTTATTGTTTTGAAACTTCTCTATGTGTAATGTTTACTGTTAATTTTTATTGTTTATTTCACTTTATATATTATCTACCTCACTTGCTTTGGCAATGTTAACACGTTTCCCATGCCAATAAAGCCCTTGAATTGAACATTCCAACAGGAATCTGTTTACTAAAACTTCGTAAATAACAAGGTTACCAACAAACAACGCATGCAAAGTAGTGTTATGGGTGTAAAATGGCACAGTGATGCCATTTATTGGTAAATGTTCATTACTGATAAACGGATTGTGATGTGACATACTGAACAATACTGGTTACTCGCATCAATGCCTCTGTCTCGTCATTTAACATTCAAACAAGTATCACGATCAATTCATCTAGTTTACGAATAGGCATCAACTGTTTGAATGTTAAATGACGAGACAGAGGCATTGATGCGAGTAACCAGTCTTGTTCAGTACATGACAACACATCCGGGTATCTCAAGCACCCCGGTGAAACACAAGAGTTGCAGTAATGAACATTTACCAACAGATGGCATCACTGTGCCATCTTACACCCATAACATCAACAACATCAACCCACCACGTACCTTTATTCATGTTTGTCCATAACTACCAGAGTGAGGACAGACATTTTCCGGAATAAACGTGGTGAGAGAAAAACGTAACTAAATGTCTCACTCTCTACCTGGTATCTTACTCTGCCGCTATACGACTTGGTATTCGTTGTTTCACCTAGAAAGTAACGTTACAACTGCAAACCCCACATTATCACTAGCTAGAAAACGTACTTACCGCCTGTGTCACTTGCTGTTGATGATATAATTAGTGAACACAACATGCAGACCGAATAAATCCTCATATTGTCCGGTTAAAGACAGAAGTCATGTAGAACTATAGGATCATGTCAACGTGACAGGATACATTGGCGTAACCGCTGAGCTGCAGTAAACACACGGTCTTATAGTCTCCTCCCCCTGCCTGCAGCAGGGAGTATCCTTGTTAACGCACTTCGTGCCCCGATCCTCCCTCTCTGCTTAAGAATGTCGCATAGCGTCAAATTCGTCATGGGAACCACTCGATATGATTGGTCAACACACAGTGGTCGGTACTGTATTAGGGAGTGGTGTTTACCCACGTGCTATTTTACAGGCCGGGAGCCAATAACTAGTGCTCACACACACACACACACACACACACCATTACTCAGCAACAGCCTGTAATGGCTTATATTTTTGTGTCTACAACTCAGTGCAACGATTTCGATGTGAAGATGTCTAAGATACTTCACACAGCCAACATCAGATATTATTTAATCATATATATTGGCTATATAATATATATATATAATGGCTATAATGTAAAATACAGAATCCCACAAGATAGACATGTCTAAGTTACTGTTTTTATTTATTTAGAAACATCCGTTTAAGGGAATATTTAAGATCCCCAAATCATGATATTTCAGCTGAACATGTTGGTTTCTCACTTGTGTAACAGGGTTGGTTATGTTTCCACTTGCCTCTAAAGAAATGTGTATTTAATGTTCAAGCATTCTTATTGGTTAGTTCAACTTTGATGACAATAAGGTGTGTTGTGATTGGCCCCGCTTGCAGATAGGGGCAGATCGCGAACATGAAAATGTGATGCAATGGGTAGGTCACGCTCTGAATACTGTTTTCTATTTTACAATGTGTACAAGTTTGCTGTACATTACTGATTTATACATGTGTGGGTATATGGTACCTGTTAGGGATTGAGGGGCTTTCTGGGATGTGCTTTGGCATATGATTGCTGTAAATAAGTGTGTTAGCTAGCATACACCGATGTAATGGTCACATAAGCCACTGCTAACACAGTTGTCTTCATGCTACATATTAATGCCATCGACTGTTTGAATGTTAAATGACGAGACAGAGGCATTGATGCGAGTAACCAGTCTTGTTCGGTACATGACAACACATCCGGGTATCTCAAGCACCCCGGTAAAACACAAGAGTTGCAGTAATGAACATTTACCAACAGATGGCATCACTGTGCCATCTTACACCGATAACATCGACAGCCATCAATACCGTTCAGCCCTGCACAACTAACGTGCTGTTTCCCATTTAACAACAGCAGAAATAAATGCTCAACTGGGACCACTGGCCGAAGTGATTTATTTTGAGAAAACACAACGCATGGAGAGTACATATACATCTGTTACACTTGCACATACTCAGACTCCTTTCAGAAGTAAGAGGTATTTTGTACCGCCAGCCAATCACAATCTCTTTGGTGTTAATCTACAGGAGAACAAACAGGAGAACATCTCTTACCATCATCTACCTCTGGATGATGAACAAGCTTTGCTCGATTTACAATCCGATAGTCGGTCCTTACCCTCCCTGCTGATAAGGGTGGGTCGGTTGTACTCATGGATAGGACCGTTTATGTAAATGAGGGTCATAGACAGCTGCTTGACAACACCTTTTACAAGAAACTCAGAAGTGACCCCACTTCCCAATTTCAGAATACTATCTTTACTGTCCTAGATGGGTATTTCAGTTCTGGTCAGATAACTAAAACATAACACCACTTTTGGGCTGTTCAACACCCTGGAATTGCCACTTTCTATACTTTGCCGAAATTACACAAGAATGTTACAAAATCTCCAGGGCGTCCTATTGTAGGGGGTGTTGATGCAGTAACAGCCCCTATTGTAGGGGGCATTGATGCAGTAACAGTCCCTATTGTAGGGGGCATTGATGCAGTAACAGCCCCTATTGTAGGGGGCATTGATGCAGTAACAGCCCCTATTGATGCAGTAACAGCCCCTATTGTAGGGGGCATTGATGCAGTAACAGCCCCTATTGTAGGGGGTGTTGATGCAGTAACAGTCCCTATTGTAGGGGGCATTGATGCAGTAACAGTCCCTATTGTAGGGGGTGTTGATGCAGTAACAGCCCCTATTGTAGAGGGCATTGATGCAGTAACAGTCCCTATTGTAGGGGGCATTGATGCAGTAACAGTCCCTATTGTAGAGGGCATTGATGCAGTAACAGCCCCTATTGTAGGGGGTATTGATACAGTAACAGTCCCTATTGTAGGGGGCATTGATGCAGTAACAGTCCCTATTGATGCAGTAACAGTCCCTATTGATGCAGTAACAGTCCCTATTGTAGGGGGCATTGATGCAGTAACAGTCCCTATTGTAGGGGGCATTGATGCAGTAACAGTCCCTATTGTAGGGGGCATTGATGCAGTAACAGTCCCTATTGTAGGGGGCATTGATGCAGTAACAGTCCCTATTGTAGGGGGCATTGATGCAGTAACAGCCCCTATTGATGCAGTAACAGCCCCTATTGTAGAGGGTATTGATGCAGTAACAGTCCCTATTGTAGGGGGCATTGATGCAGTAACAGTCCCTATTGTAGGGGGCATTGATGCAGTAACAGTCCCTATTGTAGGGGGCATTGATGCAGTAACAGTCCCTATTGATGCAGTAACAGTCCCTATTGATGCAGTAACAGTCCCTATTGATGCAGTAACAGTCCCTATTGTAGGGGGCATTGATGCAGTAACAGTCCCTATTGTAGGGGGCATTGATGCAGTAACAGTCCCTATTGTAGGGGGCATTGATGCAGTAACAGCCCCTATTGTAGGGGGCATTGATGCAGTAACAGTCCCTATTGTAGGGGGCATTGATGCAGTAACAGTCCCTATTGTAGGGGGCATTGATGCAGTAACAGCCCCTATTGTAGGGGGCATTGATGCAGTAACAGTCCCTATTGTAGGGGGTATTGATGCAGTAACAGTCCCTATTGATGCAGTAACAGTCCCTATTGTAGGGGGCATTGATGCAGTAACAGTCCCTATTGTAGGGGGCATTGATGCAGTAACAGTCCCTATTGTAGGGGGCATTGATGCAGTAACAGCCCCTATTGTAGGGGGCATTGATGCAGTAACAGTCCCTATTGTAGGGGGCATTGATGCAGTAACAGTCCCTATTGTAGGGGGCATTGATACAGTAACAGTCCCTATTGTAGGGGGTATTGATGCAGTAACAGTCCCTATTGTAGGGGGCATTGATGCAGTAACAGTCCCTATTGTAGGGGGCATTGATGCAGTAACAGTCCCTATTGTAGGGGGCATTGATGCAGTAACAGTCCCTATTGATGCAGTAACAGTCCCTATTGTAGGGGGCATTGATGCAGTAACAGTCCCTATTGTAGGGGGCATTGATGCAGTAACAGTCCCTATTGTAGAGGGTATTGATGCAGTAACAGTCCCTATTGTAGAGGGCATTGATGCAGTAACAGTCCCTATTGTAGGGGGCATTGATGCAGTAACAGTCCCTATTGTAGAGGGCATTGATGCAGTAACAGTCCCTATTGTAGGGGGCATTGATGCAGTAACAGTCCCTATTGTAGAGGGCATTGATGCAGTAACAGTCCCTATTGTAGGGGGCATTGATGCAGTAACAGTCCCTATTGTAGAGGGCATTGATGCAGTAACAGCCCCTATTGATGCAGTAACAGTCCCTATTGTAGGGGGCATTGATGCAGTAACAGCCCCTATTGTAGGGGGCATTGATGCAGTAACAGTCCCTATTGTAGAGGGTATTGATGCAGTAACAGCCCCTATTGTAGGGGGTATTGATGCAGTAACAGTCCCTATTGATGCAGTAACAGTCCCTATTGTAGAGGGCATTGATGCAGTAACAGCCCCTATTGATGCAGTAACAGCCCCTATTGATACAGTAACAGCCCCTATTGATACAGTAACAGCCCCTATTGATACAGTAACAGCCCCTATTGTAGGGGGCATTGATGCAGTAACAGTCCCTATTGTAGGGGGCATTGATGCAGTAACAGTCCCTATTGTAGAGGGCATTGATGCAGTAACAGCCCCTATTGATGCAGTAACAGCCCCTATTGTAGGGGGTATTGATGCAGTAACAGTCCCTATTGTAGGGGGCGTTGATGCAGTAACAGCCTCTATTGTAGGGGGCATTGATGCAGTAACAGCCCCAATTGTAGGGGGTATTGATGCAGTAACAGCCCCTATTGTAGGGGGCATTGATGCAGTAACAGCCCCAATTGTAGGGGGTATTGATGCAGTAACAGCCCCTATTGTAGAGGGTATTGATGCAGTAACAGTCCCTATTGTAGGGGGCATTGATGCAGTAACAGTCCCTATTGTAGGGGGCATTGATGCAGTAACAGTCCCTATTGATGCAGTAACAGCCCCTATTGTAGGGGGTATTGATGCAGTAACAGTCCCTATTGTAGGGGGCATTGATGCAGTAACAGTCCCTATTGTAGGGGGTATTGATGCAGTAACAGTCCCTATTGTAGAGGGCATTGATGCAGTAACAGTCCCTATTGTAGGGGGCATTGATGCAGTAACAGTCCCTATTGTAGGGGGCATTGATGCAGTAACAGTCCCTATTGTAGAGGGCATTGATGCAGTAACAGTCCCTATTGTAGGGGGCATTGATGCAGTAACAGTCCCTATTGTAGGGGGCATTGATGCAGTAACAGTCCCTATTGTAGAGGGTATTGATGCAGTAACAGTCCCTATTGTAGAGGGCATTGATGCAGTAACAGTCCCTATTGTAGAGGGTATTGATGCAGTAACAGTCCCAGTCCCTGTAGTCTAAACGCCCTGACCTATTAGATGGCCTGTAACAAAAAACATGGACTGAACAAATGAGAGTGGACCAGAATGATGCACCGTCCTCTCTATATAGTTCCTGCCCTGAGGAACATGGACTGAACCAGAACGCCGTCCTCTCTATATAGTTCCTGCCCTGAGGAATTACATCTTCAGAGAATGTTTTGATCATTTATCTGCAGATAATCCATGTCTGGAGCTCAACAAGCAACAGTTACAGTTTACAAATCATGGAGCCAAATTAACATTTCTTTCACATTTGTGTATTTTGACAGGAAATTAATGAGACAGGTCTCTTTTCCAGGTGAGCCCTGTATATCACCACAATACACTACACATTTTATTTATTTAACCAGGAAGGGCTCATTGAGATTAAAATCCCTGGCCAAGATAGGCAGCACCAAGTCATTACAAAAAAAACTACAGACAGACAAGATGAAAAACTACAAGTAATCTAGTAAAAACCATTGAATTCACAAGAGTATAAAACCGCTAAATAAAAACATTGACAGGTCAGGGAATCAGCCTCAATCCTTCATCAGTGATTTAAAAACACCAATCAGGACAAGTTCTTCCAGTTTAAAAGTATTTTGTAAGGCGTTCCAAGACGATGGTGCAGAGTACATGAAAGCCCTTTTACCAAATTCAGTTGAGACATTTGGAACAGTTAGCAGGATAAAGTCCAGCGAACGAAGAGACGACCCACCACATTTCTGAACAATAAAAATGCCCAAATAAAAAGGTAGTAAACCCAAAATGGCTTTGTAAATAAAGTATACCAGTGACTGAGCCTACGAACGACTAGAGAAGGCCAGCCAACCCTGGTATACAAAGTGCAGTGGTGCGTAAGGGTTTTTCAGTTTCAAATAAATCTCAAAGTGCCATGGTAAAGAGTATCAATTGATCTCAAACACTGAGTGGAAGCATTCATATATAAAATATCCCCATAGTCTAGTAAAGGCATAAATGTAGCTGATACTAGCCTCCTTCTGGCTTCAAAAGAAAAACAGGCCTTATTCCTAAAATAAAATCCTAATTTCAGCTTCAATTTTTTTGTAAGTTGTTGAATATGCAATTTAAGAGAGGCCGTCATCAATTAAAATCCCAAGATATTTACATGAGGTTACAACCTTCTAGATCCGTAACAACTGCTCTCCTTCAATTGCATTATGAATTGTTGTGCTTTAACTGCTCGTCAGAATATATTTCTCTCCATTTTCTGACTTGACCAGCAGCTACACAAATATTATTGCTATATATTCAGCCTGCTAGCCTAGCGCGCTAAGTTATTACCTTTGCTAGCTGTATATATTGTGTGCTAAATTTATCATATAAGCCCATTGCGAACACCTTACTACATAGAGCCATGGGGCGGCAGGTCGCCTAGAGAAAAGCGTTGGGCCAGTAAACGAAAGGTTGCTGGATCGAATCCCCCAGCTGCATTCAGAAAGTATTTAGACCCCCTGACTTTTCCCACATTTTGTGACATTTACAACCTTATTCTAAAATGGATTAAATCGTTGTTGTTTTTTTCAATCTACACACAATTCCCCATAATGACAAAGCAAAAACAGGTTTTAGACATTTTTGCACAAAAAAAAAGAAATCACATTAACAAAAGTATTCAGACCCTTTACTCAGTACTTCGTTGAAGCACCTTTGGCAGCGTTTACAGACTTGAGTCTTCCTGGGTGTGACGCTACAAGCTTGGCACACCTGTATTTGGGGAGTTTCTCCCATTCTTCTCTAGTCTACGTTTAAGGTAATAGATAAGAGCACCTGGTGATTTTGGCAGTGAAGTTACAATGCCCCTCTTTGGCACAGTTAAAGGTCATTACGACCCCAGAGACAAATCTTAGTACCTGAGAAGAGCCTGATAAGACTGTCCCTTCTGCATCTCCCTACGTGTGACCTCTGTCGCGACCCCGGCATCACAGAAGTCTCTCACCAACTCAGCCAGGCATTGATTGCTTCTGTATGCAATAGCTGGTCCTTTCACTATATGCATTGTCCCTGTCAAATAAATCAGCACCTTTTACAGACTACATAAACTACACCAAAGATGTCTGATATAAAAAACTAATGCTTCTGACATAGTGCCATATATGGAGTGGCAGGTAGACTAGTGCTATATATGGAGTGGCAGGTAGACTAGTGGTATATATGGAGTGGCAGGTAGACTAGTGCCATATATGGAGTGGCAGGTAGACTAGTGCCATATATGGAGTGGCAGGTAGACCAGTGGTATATATGGAGTGGCAGGTAGACCAGTGCTATATATGGAGTGGCAGGTAGACTAGTGGTATATATGGAGTGGCAGGTAGACTAGTGGTATATATGGAGTGGCAGGTAGACTAGTGGTATATATGGAGTGGCAGGTAGACCAGTGCTATATATGGAGTGGCAGGTAGACTAGTGGTATATATGGAGTGGCAGGTAGACCAGTGCTATATATGGAGTGGCAGGTAGACTAGTGGTATATATGGAGTGGCAGGTAGACTAGTGCCATATATGGAGTGGCAGGTAGACTAGTGCCATATATGGAGTGGCAGGTAGACTAGTGGTATATATGGAGTGGCAGGTAGACTAGTGGTATATATGGAGTGGCAGGTAGACTAGTGGTATATATGGAGTGGCAGGTAGACTAGTGCTATATATGGAGTGGCAGGTAGACTAGTGGTATATATGGAGTGGCAGGTAGACTAGTGCTATATATGGAGTGGCAGGTAGACTAGTGCCATATATGGAGTGGCAGGTAGACTAGTGGTATATATGGAGTGGCAGGTAGACTAGTGGTATATATGGAGTGGCAGGTAGACTAGTGGTATATATGGAGTGGCAGGTAGACTAGTGCTATATATGGAGTGGCAGGTAGACTAGTGGTATATATGGAGTGGCAGGTAGACTAGTGCTATATATGGAGTGGCAGGTAGACTAGTGCCATATATGGAGTGGCAGGTAGACTAGTGCTATATATGGAGTGGCAGGTAGACTAGTGCCATATATGGAGTGGCAGGTAGACTAGTGCCATATATGGAGTGGCAGGTAGACTAGTGGTTAAGAGCGTGGGGCCAGTAACCAATGTCGCTGGTTCAAATCCCTGAGATGACAAGATGAAAAGTCTGCCAACGTACCCTTGAGCAAGGCACTTAACCCTAATTGTTCCTGTAAGTTGCTCTGGATAAGAGCGTCTGCTAAATTACTAAAATGTAAACATAGCCATGCATATTCCTATGTAGTCATAGTTAAGGTCCTTGTAACTCCAGGATAGTGGGTTTGATTCCTGGGACCATCCAAACAGTTCTGTTAAATTGCACATAATACTATTATTATAGATACTTTCACATCATCTAAACCAATGAAAGACTGGGATTCACTGGTCTCATCTTCCTCATTCTTCATCGTCTCCTTGTTCTTCATTACTGACGTCCACGCTTCCTGTTTAAACGGGATGAGAGACAGGATTAGAACAGAACTGTCTAATAGAACCTCACATGATCAGTCAACTAACAGAACTGTCTAATAGAACCTCACATGATCAGTCAACTAACAGAACTGTCTAATAGAACCTCACATGATCAGTCAACTAACAGAACTGTCTAATAGAACCTCACATGATCAGTCAACTAACAGAACTGTCTAATAGAACCTCACATGATCAGTCAACTAACAGAACTGTCCTCATTCATTACAGCTACAGTGGTGGTTGTACTCATTCATTACAGCTACAGTGGTGGTTGTACTCATTCATTACAGCTACAGGGGTGGTTGTACTCATTCATTACAGCTACAGTGGTGGTTGTACTCATTACAGCTACAGTGGTGGTTGTACTCATTCATTACAGCTACAGTGGTGGTTGTCCTCATTCATTACAGCTACAGTGGTGGTTGTACTCATTCATTACAGCTACAGTGGTGGTTGTCCTCATTCATTACAGCTACAGTGGTGGTTGTACTCATTCATTACAGCTACAGTGGTGGTTGTACTCATTCATTACAGCTACAGGGGTGGTTGTACTCATTCATTACAGCTACAGGGGTGGTTGTCCTCATTCATTACAGCTACAGGGGTGGTTGTACTCATTCATTACAGCTACAGTGGTGGTTGTCCTCATTCATTACAGCTACAGTGGTGGTTGTACTCATTCATTACAGCTACAGTGGTGGTTGTACTCATTCATTACAGCTACAGTGGTGGTTGTACTCATTCATTACAGCTACAGTGGTGGTTGTACTCATTCATTACAGCTACAGTGGTGGTTGTACTCATTCATTACCGCTACAGTGGTGGTTGTACTCATTCATTACAGCTACAGTGGTGGTTGTACTCATTACAGCTACAGTGGTGGCTGTCCTCATTCATTACAGCTACAGTGGTGGTTGTACTCATTCATTACAGCTACAGTGGTGGTTGTACTCATTACAGCTACAGTGGTGGTTGTACTCATTCAGTACAGCTACAGTGGTGGTTGTACTCAGTACAGCTACAGTGGTGGTTGTACTCATTACAGCTACAGTGGTGGTTGTACTCATTCATTACAGCTACAGTGGTGGTTGTACTCATTCATTACAGCTACAGTGGTGGTTGTACTCATTCATTACAGCTACAGTGGTGGTTGTACTCATTCATTACAGCTACAGTGGTGGTTGTACTCATTCATTACAGCTACAGTGGTGGTTGTACTCATTCATTACAGCTACAGTGGTGGTTGTACTCATTCATTACAGCTACAGTGGTGGTTGTACTCATTCATTACAGCTACAGTGGTGGTTGTACTCATTCAGTACAGCTACAGTGGTGGTTGTACTCAGTACAGCTACAGTGGTGGTTGTACTCAGTACAGCTACAGTGGTGGTTGTACTCATTCATTACAGCTACAGTGGTGGTTGTACTCATTCATTACAGCTACAGTGGTGGTTGTACTCATTCATTACAGCTACAGTGGTGGTTGTACTCATTCATTACAGCTACAGTGGTGGTTGTACTCATTCATTACAGCTACAGTGGTGGTTGTACTCATTCATTACAGCTACAGTGGTGGTTGTACTCATTCAGTACAGCTACAGTGGTGGTTGTACTCATTCAGTACAGCTACAGTGGTGGTTGTACTCAGTACAGCTACAGTGGTGGTTGTACTCATTACAGCTACAGTGGTGGTTGTACTCATTCATTACAGCTACAGGGGTGGTTGTACTCATTCATTACAGCTACAGTGGTGGTTGTACTCATTCATTACAGCTACAGTGGTGGTTGTACTCATTCATTACAGCTACAGTGGTGGTTGTACTCATTCAGTACAGCTACAGTGGTGGTTGTACTCATTCAGTACAGCTACAGTGGTGGTTGTACTCATTCATTACAGCTACAGTGGTGGTTGTACTCATTCATTACAGCTACAGTGGTGGTTGTACTCAGTACAGCTACAGTGGTGGTTGTACTCAGTACAGCTACAGTGGTGGTTGTACTCATTCATTACAGCTACAGTGGTGGTTGTACTCATTCATTACAGCTACAGTGGTGGTTGTAGCGTGAGTGGAAGTAGGAAGATCTTATCTTATAAAAGTGTTGAACTAAGACAGTGCTGAATAACAACATGTGAATTTACTCATAAAAGCAGCAGCTCTTTACTGTGTTGGTTGAGTCTCTCTCGTCATGGTTTTGAAATCTCACAGTATTTGATGCGTGTTAGAGCCTTTGTTTAACAGCCTATGGCATGAATAAACCATGCAGACATTCATCTGAGTTATCTGATTGGCCAGCGGTAGGCCTATAGGTGCACTTGATTTGCTCTCTGGGCCTGCCACTTAGGCAGAATTCTACCTTACAGTTGAAGTCTGTAGTCAGTTAGTATTTGGTAGCATTGCCTTTAAATTGTTTGACTTGGGTCAAATGTTTCAGGTAGCCTTCCACAAGCTTCTCACAACAAATGTTTTGGGTAGCCTTTTTCAGTTCTGCCCACAAATTTTCTACAGGATTGAGGTCAGGGCTTTGATGGCCACTCCAATACCTTGACTTTGTTGTCCTTAAGCCATTTTGCCACAACTTTGGAAGTCTGCATGGGGTCATTGTCCATTTGGAAGACCCATTTGCGACGAAGTTTTAACTTCCTGACTGATGTCTTGAGATGTTGCTTCATAATATCCACATCATTTTCCTCCCTCATGATGCCATTTATTCTTTGGCTTGCAAGCCTCCCCCTTTTCCTCCAAACATAACGATGGTCATTATGGCCAAACAGTTCTATTTTTGTTTCATCAGACCAAAGTAAGGTCTTTGTCCCCATGTGCAGTAACAAACCGTAGTTTGGCTTTTTTTATGCCAGTTTTGGAGCAGTGGCTTCTTCCTTGCTGAGCGGCCTTTCAGGTTGTCGCTATAGGAATAGTTTTACTGTGGAAATAGATTATTTTGTACCTGTTTCCTCCAGCATCTTCCCAAGGTCGTTTGCTGTAGTTCTGAGATTGATTTGCACTTTTTTCGCACCAAAGTACGTTCATCTCTGGGAGACAGAACGCGTCTCCTTCGTGAGCGGTATGACGGCTGCGTGGTCCCATGGTGTTTATACTAGTGTACTATTGTTTGTACAGATGAACATGGTACCTTCAGGTGATAAAGTAGTAGATCCACCACATAACACTACCACACCAGGAAGTAACACTACCACACCAGGAAGTAACACTACCACACCAGGAAGTAACACTACCACACCAGGAAGTAACTCCACCCCATAACACTACCACACCAGGAAGTAACACTACCACACCAGGAAGTAACTCCACCCCATAACACTACCACACCAGGAAGTAACACTACCACACCAGGAAGTAACACTACCACACCAGGAAGTAACACTACCACACCAGGAAGTAACTCCACCACATAACACTACCACACCAGGAAGTAACAATACCACACCAGGAAGTAACTCCACCCCATAACACTACCACACCAGGAAGTAACTCCACCCCATAACACTACCACACCAGGAAGTAGCTCCACCCCATAACACTACCACACCAGGAAGTAACAATACCACACCAGGAAGTAGCACTACCACACCCGGAAGTAACTCCACCACAAAACACTACCACACCAGGAAGTAGCCCCACCACAAAACACTACCACACCAGGAAGTAGCCCCACCCCATAACACTACCACACCAGGAAGTAGCCCCACCCCATAACACTACCACACGAGGAAGTAGCTCCACCCCATAACACTACCACACGAGGAAGTAGCTCCACCCCATAACACTACCACACGAGGAAGTAGCTCCACCCCATAACACTACCACACCAGGAAGTAGCTCCACCCCATAACACTACCACACCAGGAAGTGTGACTTACCTTTCTGAAGGTCTATGTCCTTTTCTTATCAACAAGTAGAGACCTCCAGCTACAGCTTCAACAAGAACTGCTCCAAGAACTGCTCCAAGAACTGTCAGCCAGCAGGAATGACACGTCTTAGGAAACATTTGATCTGAAACACAGGATGTAGAATTATTACAATACCTAATGCTTATTACACATGAAAGGACTTTTAAAACAGGACATTTTTTACAGGTAGTGCCTTCATTCAAATATCCAAAACAGACTCTCACCTGGAACATGAACCTGTCTCTCCTTCATGTGTTTGATCTCCAACTGTTGAACGCGACAGGTGAAGGTGTTGTTGTCAGAGTTCGGGACGATGACATGGCTTGTCACAGTGTAGCAGCCTTCACGGTCTCTGGACGTCTCTGTAGGTCCAGCAGCAGGGAGGACACGTCCCTGAGCGTCACACCACTCCATGACAGGCTCTGGGTAGCAGCCTTCAGCCTCACACCGCAGGACCACCTCATCGCCTTCCATTCTCTCAATGATGATAACTGGTCTGGACACAGCACCTATACAGATATCCCACGGCTTTCAGCCAATCAGCATTCAGGGCTCAAACCACCTAGTTTATAATGTTTGTGATATCAGACCATATACAACAGCTTTCAGCCAGTCAGCATTCAGGGCTCAAACCACCTAGTTTATAATGTTTGTGATATCAGACCGTATACCACAGCTTTCAGCCAATCAGCATTCAGGGCTCAAACCACCTAGTTTATAATGTTTGTGATATCAGACCGTATACCACAGGTATGACAAAACAATACTTTTTAACTGTTATGTTACCTTGGTAACCTGTTCTGTTACCTTGGTAACCTGTTCTGTTACCTTGGTAACCTGTTCTGTTACCTTGGTAACCAGTTTACAACAGCAATAAGGCAACACAGGGTTAGTAGTATACGGCCAATATACCACGGCTAATGGCTGTATCGTGCATAAGGACAGGCCATAGCCGTGATATATCGGCCATGTACCACACCCCCTCGGGCCTTATTGCTTAAATATAACACAAGGGTTTGTTGATATTCTTGGACCTTTAAATTAAAAGAGGAACTAACAATAGATCACAGCATTGTACATGGACTTGGGTTAAGGTAAGTATGTAGTCTAACCAATCTACAGTATGGAACTAATACTCATCATGCAATGGACTTGACATTGAACTCACCCTTGATTTCATGAGATCTGTCTCCTAAGGGGGTTTGGGTGGTCAGCAGGTGTGTTGACTCACCAACAAGGAGTTGAATGATGGTTTTCTGGTGGTCCAGCAGTGGAATGTAACAGGTGTAGTTTCCAGCATCAGAGAGTTTCACTCTGGTCAACTTTAAACTAGTGTTGCCGTTCTCTAGTTCCTCTTTGAACAGTGACGTCCTTCCCCTGAAGACTGGATTCTGGAGCACCAGATCGTCCTTCTCATCTCTGTAAAGATGGACCTCTTTTGGTTTTAGGTCCGGTCTCTGCCACTCTACTGACTGATGCACAGCGCTGACGGTGTGTCTCAAGGTGCAAGGCAGGATGACGTCATCACCAACTAAGGCCACAATGGGTTGAACTGTCCGTGAGAAAAACAGATTACAGATTCATATACTTTGAGACAAAGCAAGACATATTCAGCAAAAAAAGAAACGTCCCTTTTTCAGGACGCTGTCTTTTAAAGATACATTGTAAAAATCCAAATAACATCACAGATCTTCATTGTAAAAGGGTTGTAAACACTGTTTTCCATGCTTGTTCAAAGAACCATGAACAATTAATGAACATGCACGCTGTTCATCTGGGTGAACGTGCATGAGGACTGCTGCAAGGAGGCATGAGGACTGCTGCAATGAGGCATGAGGACTGCTGCAAGGAGGCATGAGGACTGCTGCAAGGAGGCATGAGGACTGCTGCAAGGAGGCATGAGGACTGCTGCAAGGAGGCATGAGGACTGCTGCAAGGAGGCATGAGGACTGCTGCAAGGAGGCATGAGGACTGCTGCAAGGAGGCATGAGAACTGCAGACATGGCCAGGGCAATAAATTGCAAAGTCCGTATTGTGAGACAGTGCTAAGACGGTGCTACAGGGAGACAGGACGGACAGCTGATCAACTCTCGCAGTGGCAGACCACGTGTAACAACACCTGCACAGGATCGGTACATCCGAACATCACACCTGCAGGACAGTGTTGGGGAATAATCAGAATTAGGTGGTAACATAGATAAGATGTTTTATTTTCATGATATGCTTATGAGTTATTTCTCATAAGAATGTATTTTGTTGTACTATAGTGGTGGCCATTGGCAGTTATCTGTTCTATGTCAAGACTAAGTTGCATGGGCCGCAGAGAGGGGAGAGGTCAAGGTGTCATCATGTGTAAACATATCTTTTGCTCCACTGTGTCTGTGTGCCAGTCACTCCCTACTTTTCCCATCGGGGAGAGGAGGATGGCAGTGTCTGGAATCATTCTACGCTCCCCGTGAGCTTGTACAGGATTGGTTGTATCTAAATGACAATTTGTTATATGCCTGTTGATATGGAGGATTGGTTTATGGTTCTGGGTTTGAGTAAGGAGACAAAGCTGAACGATTTATTATGTCTATGCTGTCTGACTATGTGTGTTCTTTGCTATTAAAGGATCTCAGTTGCAATGTAGAGGGGTCTCTCAGAGAATTCATTGATAGACACTGAATTGATCTGAGAGTCACAGGGTTGTGATAGAGCTCATATAATTAAAGATGGACTTTGATAACTAACTCTGACTTGTGTGTGGTTTGCGCTCATGATTTTGGTAAATAGAGGATATAGAGGCCAGGGGGTCTGTGTGTTCTAGGTGAAACACGGCACTTGGAGAAGCCCTATTGGAAGAAGGACCTCATTCTGTGCGTTTGTGTGATTTGTCTAAGTGACCCTCAGATGTGGTGAATTCCAATTATTTTAAATGTGCTAGCCAGGTATGCCCTAGGGTTACTCTGTGTGAGTATTTTGTTATGGGATCACTAGGTAATAGTTGTCGGACCGTTCTGTGTGAGCTGGGTTGACTGTGTGGGCAAACCTTTTTTCTGATGTTCTGTGTGGACGTCTGACAAATCCTGTGTGGGTGATCCTGAAAGTTCTGTGTGAGTACCTAAGATTTAAGTTTTGAAATTATGATAAATTGTATGTGTGTATAATCAATTACTAGAGATTTGATAAAGTAATGCTGAGAATGATTAGATACAATTTAAACCACCCATTCGTAGACGTACGTAGGTTTTGAGTTGGTATCTTAAATGGATAATTTGATAAAGATGAAGTTTTTAAGCACTATTAAAATAATCTACAAAATCTGGGAAATTGAGCTCTAGCAACTGATTAGTGTGTCCACTTTTGGTTATTTTACCCTAACGATGTAACTATAAAACTCTTATTGGATTATCTCCGTCTGGGTGAAACATTTTAAATTAAACTGCCCTTAAGGTCTGAACATGTTATAATTTTTCTTCTCAGTATGAGAGAAGTTGTGGGATTTATTTGAATAAACAGTTTTTTTTTTAATAGCTTGTTTGGTTCACATTGATAGAAGGGATAAACTGAACGTTTTCAATAGATTGTTTAGGTTAAATTGATAGACTAATTCAACTTAAAATAATAACGAAGGGAATTCTGATGCAAGACGATGTCTGTTCACTAAATTATCTGCTGGAATAATGTAATTGAGAATTGAGTCGTATTTAAATTACTGTATCAATAGAGGAGACAGTTAGCTAAGTTAAAGACACTCTGAATGATAGCGGGGAGAGAATGGCGATAGAAAGTGGTTACTGAAATGTTTTTCATTCTTATTGATTGACTGACGCATGTTATAATTTTGGCGCTGCGCGTGTTATTTCTAAAGAAATAGGATACATTTCATAAGTGTGGAGAGCGAAGAGGAAGTTATAAAGTTGGGGTTTTAATCTTACGATAGAGGTAAGGAAAAACGTTGAAATGAGAGGGGTTATATTTTTGCCCAATGGGAAAAAGAAATAGGAAAGTTGGGCTGAAAGTATGGAAGAGAGTTAGTTGCTATGTTGGCTACTAATTGTCAGGGAAAGTTGCTGGAGGCAGGTAGATTGTTGTAGAATAACGTACATTTGCGTTATTAGTTTGAATATACAATAACCTTACTCTAATTGTTTTGACCGTTGAGGTACATTTTTTTCTGTATTTCTAACAGCTGATTCGCTAGGTGGGCATCATAGATTTGTGGGAGACTGGATGTCTGAATCATAAAACATTGTAAGAATAGATTCTGATGGTTATTGATTCTTGGTTTGATTGTTTAAGTAACACCAGTTAATTTGAGCAGGAAAGTTCATGTAGTCTAACGTTATGGTATGTTTCCATTATGCGGAACAATGTCAGGTCATTAAAGGTGATTGCTGGATTGAGTAGTATGAGAGCCTGTTGGCAGAAGACTAAACTAATATGTTAATTGGGGGAGTATCATAGATTTTAATTATAGTGTTACCGCAATAAGTCCAAACAATTTCATATGTTTTGGGAAATTAGCTAGGTTGAATTTGGTATTTGAGTTCCTTTATTATTTGCTTTTTAAAACAAAGGTTGGAATCAAGTATGATGCCTTGGCACTTAAAATCAGATACCACCAGGAGCTTTTTCCATCAGTACTTGTTTTTTGAGGAACATGCAGACTGTGTTTTATTTTATTGAGATGTAAACATGAGTCTCTGAGCAATTTTGTCATCTGAATCATTATAGTAGTGAGTTCTTGTGTAGTTTGTTATTTGCATGAATTTATCACTGTATCATCTGCATACATTGGAACTTCAGACCCTGTACAGACTAAAGGAGGATCATTAATGGATGTGCTGAACAGTATTGAGTTTTTGTGGATATCTGTGGGGGAAAAAATTAAGTTTATTTTTAGATGAGACAGCACCGACTTTTGAAAGATTTTAGATTTGTTTAAAAAAATCAGGATTGGTTTTGACTAAATTTATATCAACAGATTGAAATTATTAGGTTGCTGATTAAAAGGTTTTTTTGGAGTTGATTTAACTTAATTGAACATTGTATCATACATATACATTGATGGTGATTAAAACTTATGATTAATGATTTGAGGAACAGTGGAATTATCATTAGGTTTGGTTTATAGTTCACGTTTGAGGTTCTGAATCGATGTAGTGTAATGAATACTAAGTGTTTTGGTGTTTTCTCTAGGTAAATTGATATTTCACTGTCTCTCTCTGGAATGTTTCCAGGGACTATACTCTTGGGGAGAGTGTGAAATTGAGGCCATAAACTACCACATTGGAGGGGGCCGGGATGTTTTTTGTGGTAATGCAAAGGCATTAAAGGGGCACTTTTTATTTTATTTTCTGACTTTTTATTACACACGCAAATTCTTTTGATAAAGGAATGTTCTGGGAACATGGAAATACGAAAATGTTTGAAACTAGTTGATTATTGTTTGCAAATTGTTTCATATAGTGCATAACACTGTTTTGAAGGGTTTTGTATGACCTATGACCTTCTGACTTTCCGTTGTGGCTTGATCACCCGCATTGGAAATCCATTTGGAAAATAAATGTATGGTCATTTGTAATACTGCTTTCAAAATTTGTAAATATGTTTCTTAGCCATATTTGTAATTTGGACCACTGTGAAGGGTATTGCTTTTAACTAAGGATATGCTGCTTTAAGTCTATTTTCCTATGACCATAGGGGTTAAATCATTTTTTCTTCAGTTTAGTGATTTTCGGTGTCCTATTCGGTGTCCTGTGTGAATCTAAGTGTGCGTTCTCTAATTCTCTCCTCTCTTTCTTTCTCTCTCTCGGAGGACCTGAGCCCTAGGACCACGCCCCAGGACTACCTGACATGATGACTCCTTGCTGTCCCCAGTCCACCTGGCTGTGCTGCTGCTCCAGTTTCAACTGTTCTGCCTCATTATTATTCGACTATGCTGGTCATTTATGAACATTTGAACATCTTGGCCATGTTTTGTTATAATCTCCACCCGGCACAGCCAGAAGAGGACTAGCCACCCCACATAGCCTGGTTCCTCTCTAGGTTTCTTCCTAGGTTTTGGCCTTTCTAGGGAGTTTTTCCTAGCCACCGTGCTTCTACACCTGCATTGCTTGCTGTTTGGGGTTTTAGGCTGGGTTTCTGTACAGCACTTTGAGATATCAGCTGATGTATGAAGGGCTATATAAATACATTTGATTTGATTTGATTTTAATTTGATTAGGTTAGTTGAAATGTTTTATATTTTTTTGTTTTGTTTTACATTACTCTCATACGGAGAGATGTGTGTAAAACATGGGGGAGGATTCAGTTTGAGGGTTTGAATTGAAGTTATACACCTTAAGTGATATGTGAAGGAGTGTATTGTATTGTTGAGTGTATTGTATTGTTGGGTGTATTGTATTGTTGAGTGTATTGTATTGTTGAGTGTATTGTATTGTTGGGTGTATTGTATTGTTGGGTGTATTGTATTGTTGTGTTTGTTTTGTTCTATTCCCGAGGGGTATAGGTCTAATTTCTTGATCCTGGGCTCTACGATGGAGTTGACAGTGAGATGGGGAGTATAAACCAATTTGAAAGAATAGTTTCAATATTCTCTGTGAAATATGTTTAGATATGTGTATTAAGAATAATTGGTAAAAGTAATCATTTATCATGTAGTTAATGAACTGAACTAAACTGTTGTTCTGATCTGTTCTTTCGAGGTTATCATGAAGGGTGACATCAGACGGTATCTTAATGCATGGAAGAGATCATTTGGACCGAATGGTGTGTGTGTACCTCAAAACCCCCTCTAACTGGCTGAAGAAGAGAGACAAAGGCATTGAAGGAGGCTTTCCAAACCACTTCTACCGAGAGAAAAGAACCAAGCCAGATATTGGTGTACAGTATCAGATCTAAGCTCTCGTACTGTGAGAGTCCACTTGGAGTGATCATGGAGAAAGATCTGTTCTAACATTTTCTTATGATGCTGGTATATTGGTGGACGAATGGACAAGACATGAGTGGTAAAGATGAGACATTGAAATTGGGACATTATCATGGGCCGTCCACTTTGAACTGTAAAGATATCTGACGAAAAACGAAGATGCCAGAAGATGCCGTGCCTGAGGGGGGTTGGTCAACTGTGCCATTAAAATAGTTTATACTTTTGTGGTATCAGGTTGATTGAAGATGTCTACACCATGTAAATTGTAGTAATTTAGATTAAGAATGCATTGAGATACTGATCTGTATTATAATCATGATTTAAAAAAGTTAATAGTAGAATTATGGGTTAATTATACTGAATGTAAATCTGCTAACATTGATGTGTGTTACATTGAGGTTTTTACTTTGAGTGATAAGACACATTTGAATCACTGAGGAGTGCTATTCTAAATATTGGTTTGATAAATAGTTGGGTTGTTACTTATGATTTGGAATATGAATGATTTCAATGACCTATTCTCTATTCCTAAGTATATTTCTGAGCATGAGGACTTAGAGGGATGTCTGTCCTATATGTTGTGAGGAGGCCTGTGTTTAGACATGGGTTCTCTTGTAATTTTGGGAGCATTTACATGTTTTGTTATTTTAATTTTTACTCAAATGTATTATTCTGAATGTTTAAACAGGTGCAAGTCTGTATTATGGTATAAACATTGTAAACTCAGTTTCTGAAGGGTGAATACTTACATTGAAGGGATTTGATTCTTTATCTTTAAATTGTGATTATGGATTTTTAATTGTGTATATATACTCTGCAACTACTGTTAGTAAGGTGCCATGTTACTATTCTGATTCTTCAGAAGGGACTGAGTCCCTTGAGAGGGGAATGTTGGGGATTAATCAGAATTAGGTGGTAACATAGATAAGATGTTTTATTTTCATGATATGCTTAAGAGTTATTTCTCATAAGAATGTATTTTGTTGTACTATAGTGGTGGCCATTGGCAGTTATCTGTTCTATGTCAAGACTAAGTTGCATGGGCCGCAGAGAGGGGAGAGGTCAAGGTGTCATCATGTGTAAACATATCTTTTGCTCCACTGTGTCTGTGTGCCAGTCACTCCCTACTTTTCCCATCGGGGAGAGGAGGATGGCAGTGTCTGGAATCATTCTACGCTCCCCGTGAGCTTGTCCAGGATTGGTTGTATTTAGAATTGGTTGTATTTAGAATTGGTTGTATCTAAATGACAATTTGATATATGCCTGTTGATATGGAGGATTGGTTTATGGTTCTGGGTTTAGGTAAGGAGACAAAGCTGAACGATTTATTATGTCTATGCTGTCTGACTATGTGTGTTCTTTGCTATTAAAGGATCTCAGTTGCAATGTAGAGGGGGCTCTCAGAGAATTCATTGATAGACACTGAATTGATCTGAGAGTCACAGGGTTGTGATAGAGCTCATATAATTAAAGATGGACTTTGATAACTAACTCTGACTTGTGTGTGGTTTGCGCTCATGATTTGGTAAATAGAGGAAATTTCCACGACAACAGGTACAGGATGGCAACAACAACTGCTCGAGTTACACCAGGAATGCACAATCCCTCCATCAGTGCTCAGACTGTCCGCAATAGGCTGAGAGAGGCTGGACTGAGGGCTTGTCGGCCTGTTGTAAGGCCGGTCCTCACCAGACATCACCGGCAACAATGTCACCTATGGGCACAAACTCACTGTCGCTGGACCAGACAGGACTGGCAAATAGTGCTCTTCACTGACGAGTCTTGGTTTTGTCTCACCAGGGATGATGGTCGGATTCACGTTTATCGTCGAAAGAATGAGCGTTACACCGAGGCCTGTACTCTGGAGCGGGATCGATTTGGAGGTGGAGGGACCGTCATGGTCTGGGGCGGTGTGTCACAGCATCATCGGACTGAACTTGTTGTCATTGCAGGCAATCTCAACAGGGAAGACATCCTCCTCCCTCATGTGGTACCCTATCTGCAGGCTCATCCTGACATGACCCTCCATCATGACAATGCCACCAGCCATACTGCTCGTTCTGTGCATGATTTCCTGCAAGACAGGAATGTCAGTGTTCTGCCATGGCCAACGAAGAGCCAACGAAGAGCCCGGATCTCAATCCCATTGAGCACGTCTGGGACCTGTTGGATCGGAGGGTGAGGGCTAGGGCCATTCCCCACAGAAATGTTTTGTTACTTGTTCTCCCCATTGTGTACACACACACAGCTTGTTACTGCAGACATTGATTACAAAGAAAAATACCTTGATGAATTATGAAGCGTTCGTTCACTTACAGACAGTAGTGATCCAAATTAGCCCCCCCCCCCCCCCCCCCCCTCAACTTTTATCATCGGATCTAGAGGAATCACGTTGGTCACCTATCTTGGATTCAACGCGGTGAATTTCGCCTAAAGGTGACCAGTTTGCATCCCTGGTACACGGCCAGATTGTCTGGGTGGATATAATTTGTGTAACGTTCCAACAGGAATCTGTGTCCTAAAACTTTGTAAATAACAAGGTTACCAACAAACAACGCATAAAAAGTAGTGTTATGAGTGTAAAATGGCACAGTGATGCCATCTATTGGTAAATGTTCATTACTGATACCCGGATTGTGATGTGACGTACTGAACAAGCCTGGTTACTCGCATCAATGCCTCCGTCTCGTCATTTAACATTCAAACAAGTATCACGATCAATTCAACTAGTTGACGAATAGGCATCAACTCACCACGTAGTTTATTCATGTTTGTCCATAACTACCAGAGTGAGGACAGACATTTTCCGGAATAAACGTGGTGAGAGAAAAACGTAACTAAATGTCTCACTCTCTACCTGGTATCTTACTCTGCCGCTATACGACTTGTATTCGTTGTTTGACCCAACCCGGTTCCAACCCGGTTCCACTCTACAGTGTTTTACAAAGTAACGTTACAACTGCAAACCCCACATTATCACTAGCTAGAAAACGTACTTACCGCCTGTGTCACTTGCTGTTGATGATATAATAATTAGTGAACACAACATGCAGACCGAATAAATCCTCATATTGTCCGGTTAAAGACAGAAGTCATGTAGAACTATAGGATCATGTCAACGTGACACATTGACCGGTGAGCTGCAGCAAACACTCTGTCTCTCCTGCAGCAGGGAAGTATGCCCCTCCTCCCTCTCTGCTGAAGAATATCGCATAGCGTCAAATTCGTCATGGGAACCACTCGATATGATTGGTCAACACCCAGCGGTCGGTACTGCATTAGGGAGTAGTGTTTACCCACGTGCAGGATGGGCGCCGCCCCAATAACTAGTGATCTCACACACACCGCCTGTAATGGCTTATATTTTTGTGTCTACAACTCAGTGCAACGATTTCGATGTGAAGATTGACATGTCTAAGATACTTCACACAGCCAACATCAGATAATATTTAATCATATATATATGGTAATGGCTATATGTAAAATGTGTAAAATACAGAATCCCACAAGATAGACATGTCTAAGTTACGGTTTTTATTTATTTAGAAACATGCGTTTAAGGGAATATTTAAGATCCCCAAATCATGATATTTCAGCTGAACATGTTGGTTTCTCACCTGTGTAACAGGGTTGGTTATGTTTCCACTTGCCTCTAAAGAAATGTGTATTTAATGTTCAAGCATTCTTATTGGTTAGTTCAACTTTGATGACAATAAGGTGTGTTGTGATTGGCCCCGCTTGCAGATAGGGGCAGATCGCGAACGTCAGGTCTCCCCAGTATGAAAATGTGATGCAAGGGGTAGGTCACGCTCTGAATACTGTTTTCTATTTTACAATGTGTACAAGTTTGCTGTACGTTACTGATTTATACATGTGTGGGTATATGGTACCTGTTAGGGATTGAGGGGCTTTCTGGGATGTGCTTTGGCATATGATTGCTGTAAATAAGTGTGTTAGCTTGCATACACCGATGTAAAGGTCACATAAACCACTGCTAACACAGTTGTCTTCATGCTACATATTAATGCCATCGACTGTTTGAATGTTAAATGACGAGACAGAGGCATTGATGCGAGTAACCAGTCTTGTTCAGTATATCACAACACATCCGGGTATCTCAAGCACCCCGGGAAAACACAAGAGTTGCAGTAATGAACATTTACCAACAGATGGCATCACTGTGCCATCTTACACCGATAACATCGACAGCCATCAATACCGTTCAGCCCTGCACAACTAACGTGCTGTTTCCCATTTAACAACAGCAGAAATAAATGCTCAACTGGGACCACTGGCCGAAGTGATTTATTTTGAGAAAACACAACGCATGGAGAGTACATATACATCTGTTACACCTGCACATACTCAGACTGCTTTCAGAAGTAAGAGTTATTTTGTACCGCCAGCCAAACACAATCTCTTTGGTGTTAATCTACAGGAGAACAAACAGGAGAACATCTCTTACCATCATTTACCTCAGGATGATAAACAAGCTTTGCTTGATTTACAATCCGATAGTTGGTCCTTACCCTCCCTGCTGATAAGGGTGGGTCAGTTGTACTCATGGATAGGACCGTTTATGTAAATGAGGGTCATAGACAGCTGCTTGACAACATCTTTTACAAGAAACTCAGAAGTGACCCCACTTCCCAATTTCAGAATACTATCTTTACTGTCCTAGATGGGTATTTATGTTCTGGTCAGATAACTAAAACATAACACCACTTTTGTATTTTCCACCATAATTTGCAAATAAATTCATTAAAAATACGACAATGTGATTTTCTGGATTTTTTTCCCTCATTTTGTCTGTCATAGTTGAAGTGTACCTATGATGAAAATTACAGGCCTCTCTCATCTTTTTAAGTGGGAGAACTTGCACCATTGGTGGCTGACTAAATACTTTTTTGCCCCACTGTGCTGAGGAGTGGCTGTAGATCTTGAAAACAAGATCAATATCCACTGACTGCTGATCGCAGGCATTATGAGCTATGTGAGTTGGGTCATTTTCTTTCAGAATGATTGTTGGCACTAACTGGTAAAAGGAAAGATGTTTTTCCAAAGTTGACATTATCTGCTGCATAGGGATGTATCTAATATCCTGTTCATGTTTTTCCAGACAGTTCATCAGAGCTTGATGTCTGCCATTTGCAGTTTACCACGGCACCCTTCACTTTATCACAGGCGACAGTTTTAATACTCATCACTACATCCTGTATCTAAAGGTTGGCTGGTCCTCAGGTTTAATACTCATCACTACATCCTGTAACTAAAGGTTGGCTGGTCCTCAGGTTTAATACTCATTACTACATCCTGTATCTAAAGGTTGGCTGGTCCTCAGGTTTAATACTCATCACTACATCCTGTAACTAAAGGTTGGCTGGTCCTCAGGTTTAATACTCATCACTACATCCTGTATCTAAAGGTTGGCTGGTCCTCAGGTTTAATACTCATCACTACATCCTGTATCTAAAGGTTGGCTGGTCCTCAGGTTTAATACTCATCACTACATCCTGTATCTAAAGGTTGGCTGGTCCTCAGGTTTAATACTCATCACTACATCCTGTATCTAAAGGTTGGCTGGTCCTCAGGTTTAATACTCATCACTACATCCTGTATCTAAAGGTTGGCTGGTCCTCAGGTTTAATACTCATCACTACATCCTGTATCTAAAGGTTGGCTGGTCCTCAGGTTTAATACTCATCACTACATCCTGTATCTAAAGGTTGGCTGGTCCTCAGGTTTAATACTCATCACTACATCCTGTATCTAAAGGTTGGCTGGTCCTCAGGTTTAATACTCATCACTACATCCTGTATCTAAAGGTTGGCTGGTCCTCAGGTTTAATACTCATCACTACATCCTGTATCTAAAGGTTGGCTGGTCCTCAGGTTTAATACTCATCACTACATCCTGTATCTAAAGGTTGGCTGGTCCTCAGGTTTAATACTCATCACTACATCCTGTAACTAAAGGTTGGCTGGTCCTCAGGTTTAATACTCATCACTACATCCTGTATCTAAAGGTTGGCTGGTCCTCAGGTTTAATACTCATCACTACATCCTGTATCTAAAGGTTGGCTGGTCCTCAGGTTTAATACTCATCACTACATCCTGTATCTAAAGGTTGGCTGGTCCTCAGGTTTAATACTCATCACTACATCCTGTATCTAAAGGTTGGCTGGTCCTCAGGTTTAATACTCATCACTACATCCTGTATCTAAAGGTTGGCTGGTCCTCAGGTTTAATACTCATCACTACATCCTGTATCTAAAGGTTGGCTGGTCCTCAGGTTTAATACTCATCACTACATCCTGTATCTAAAGGTTGGCTGGTCCTCAGGTTTAATACTCATCACTACATCCTGTATCTAAAGGTTGGCTGGTCCTCAGGTTTAATACTCATCACTACATCCTGTATTGGTTGTGTGATTGAATATAACAGGTGTGTGTTTATAACTCAGGTGAGTGAATATAACAGGTGTGTGTTTATAACTCAGGTGATTGAATATAACAGGTGTGTGTTTATAACTCAGGTGAGTGAATATAACAGGTGTGTGTTTATAACTCAGGTGAGTGAATATAACAGGTGTGTGTTTATAACTCAGGTGAGTGAATATAACAGGTGTGTGTTTATAACTCAGGTGAGTGAATATAACAGGTGTGTGTTTATAACTCAGGTGAGTGAATATAACAGGTGTGTGTTTATAACTCAGGTGAGTGAATATAACAGGTGTGTGTTTATAACTCAGGTGAGTGAATATAACAGGTGTGTGTTTATAACTCAGGTGAGTGAATATAACAGGTGTGTGTTTATAACTCAGGTGAGTGAATATAACAGGTGTGTGTTTATAACTCAGGTGAGTGAATATAACAGGTGTGTGTTTATAACTCAGGTGAGTGAATATAACAGGTGTGTGTTTATAACTCAGGTGAGTGAATATAACAGGTGTGTGTTTATAACTCAGGTGATTGAATATAACAGGTGTGTGTTTATAACTCAGGTGATTAAATATAACAGGTGTGTGTTTATAACTCAGGTGAGTGAATATAACAGGTGTGTGTTTATAACTCAGGTGAGTGAATATAACAGGTGTGTGTTTATAACTCAGGTGAGTGAATATAACAGGTGTGTGTCTGTTGTTCCCACAACATTAGGGCATAACGTTAACATTCCTTCAACATTGTGGTTACTTTATAAACTAATGTTCCCACAACCTTCTATTTGGAAAATTCTTTCACAGACACACTCAAAGTCAATCTAAAATGAATCATTGTCTGCTGTCAGCGTGCTGGAGAGGTTCCAACAAACTCAATGTACCAATCAGGAGCTTTCCCTGGACAGACCCAACTCAAAGTACCAATCAGGAGCTTTCCCTGGACAGACCCAACTCAATAGTAGTCACCATAGTACACATGTCAATCAGGAGCTCTGCCTGGTCAGACCCAGCAGTTGTCTTATATACGGCTATACACAGACAAGTTATATTTGCAGGATTTAGCATAATGAATTAATCATTAACATTTTGTTTAATTCATGTAACAGACCAATACTGGTTAATAACATTTAACAGACCAATACTGGTTAATAACATTTAACAGACCAATACTGGTTCATAACATTTAACAGACCAATACTGGTTCATAACACGAGACAGAACAATACTGGTTCATAACATGTGACAGACCAATACTGGTTCATAACATAACAGACCAATACTGGTTAATAACATTTAACAGACCAATACTGGTTCATAACATTTAACAGACCAATACTGGTTCATAACATGAGACAGACCAATACTGGTTCATAACATAACAGACCAATACTGGTTAATAACATTTAACAGACCAATACTGGTTCATAACATTTAACAGACCAATACTGGTTCATAACACGAGACAGAACAATACTGGTTCATAACATGTGACAGACCAATACTGGTTCATAACATAACAGACCAATACTGGTTTATAATATGAGACAGACCAATACTGGTTCATAACATTTAACAGACCAATACTGGTTCATAACATGAGACAGACCAATACTGGTTCATAACATGAGACAGACCAATACTGGTTTATAACATTACAGACCAATACTGGTTCATAACATGAGACAGACCAATACTGGTTCATAACATGTGACAGACCAATACTGGTTCATAACATGTGACAGTGGTCCCCTATAGACCGTGTAGACCAGTGGTCCTGTATAGACCGTGTAGACCAGTGGTCCCCTATAGACCATGTAGACCAGTGGTCCCCTATTGACCAGTGGTCCCCTATTGACCAGTGGTCCCCTATTGACCGTGTAGACCAGTGGTCCCCTATTGACCAGTGGTCCCCTATTGACCAGTGGTCCCCTATTGACCGTGTAGACCAGTGGTCCCCTATTGACCATGTAGACCAGTGGTCCCCTATAGACCATGTAGACCAGTGGTCCCCTATTGACCAGTGGTCCCCTATTGACCATGTAGACCAGTGGTCCCCTATAGACCATGTAGACCAGTGGTCCCCTATAGACCATGTAGACCAGTGGTCCCCTATAGACCATGTAGACCAGTGGTCCCCTATAGACCAGTGGTCCCCTATAGACCATGTAGACCAGTGGTCCCCTATAGACCATGTAGACCAGTGGTCCCCTATAGACCAGTGGTCCCCTATAGACCATGTAGACCAGTGGTCCCCTATAGACCATGTAGACCAGTGGTCCCCTATAGACCATGTAGACCAGTGGTCCCCTATTGACCAGTGGTCCCCTATTGACCAGTGGTCCCCTACTGACCAGTGGTCCCCTACTGACCAGTGGTCCCCTATTGACCGTGTAGACCAGTGGTCCCCTATTGACCAGTGATCCCCTACTGACCAGTGGTCCTCTATTGACCAGTGGTCCCCTATTGACTGTGTAGACCAGTGGTCCCCTATTGACCAGTGGTCCCCTATTGACCAGTGGTCCCCTATTGACCAGTGGTCCCCTATTGACCAGTGGTCCCCTACTGACCAGTGGTCCCCTATTGACCAGTGGTCCCCTATTGACCGTGTAGACCAGTGGTCCCCTATTGACCATGTAGACCAGTGGTCCCCTATTGACCAGTGGTCCCCTATTGACCAGTGGTCCCCTATTGACCAGTGGTCCCCTATTGACCGTGTAGACCAGTGGTCCCCTATTGACCAGTGGTCCCCTATTGACCGTGTAGACCAGTGGTCCCCTATTGACCGTGTAGACCAGCGGTCCCCTATTGACCAGTGGTCCCCTATTGACCGTGTAGACCAGTGGTCCCCTATTGACTGTGTAGACCAGTGGTCCCCTATTGACCAGTGGTCCCCTATTGACCGTGTAGACCAGTGGTCCCCTATTGACCGTGTAGACCAGTGGTCACCTATTGGCCGTGTAGACCAGTGGTCACCTATTGGCCGTGTAGACCAGTGGTCACCTATTGGCCGTGTAGACCAGTGGTCACCTATTGGCCGTGTAGACCAGTGGTCACCTATTGACCGTGTAGACCAGTGGTCCCGTATTGACCAGTGGTCCCCTATATCAGTCAACTAACAGAACTGTCCTCATTCATTACAGCTACAGTGGTGGTTGTCCTCATTACAGCTACAGTGGTGGTTGTAGCGTGAGTGGAAGTAGGGAGATCTTATATTAGATCTTATCTTATAAAAGTGTTGAACTAAGACAGTGCTGAATAACAACATGTGAATTTACTCATAAAAGCAGCAGCTCTTTGCTGTGTTCGTTGAGTCTCTCTAGTCATGGTTTTGAAATCTCACAGTATTTGATGCGTGTTAGAGCCTTTGTTTAACAGCCTATGGCATGAAGAAACCATGCAGACTTTCATCTGAGTTATCTGATTGGCCAGCGGTAGGCCTATAGGTGCACTTGATTTGCTCTCTGGGCCTGCCACTTAGGCAGAATTCTACCTTACAGTTGAAGTCAGAAGTTTACATACACCTTAGCCAAATACATTTAAACTCAGTTTTTCACAATTCCTGACATTTAATCGTTGTAAAAATCCACTGTCTTGAGGTCAGTTAGGATCACCACTTTATTTTAAGAATGTGAAATGTCTGAATTATAGTAGAGAGTGATTTATTTTCAGCTTTTAATTTTTTAAAATCACATTCCCAGTGGGTCAGAAGTTTACATACACTCAATTAATATTTGGTAGCATTGCCTTTAAATTGTTTGACTTGGGTCAAATGTATCGGGTAGCCTTCCACAAGCTTCCCACAAAAAGTTGGGTGAATTTTGGCCCATTCCTCCTGACAGAGCTGGTGTAACTGAGTCAGGTTTGTAGGCCTCCTTGCTCGCACACGCTTTTTCAGTTCTGCCCACAAATTTTCTATAGGATTGAGGTCAGGGCTTTGTGATGCCAACTCCAATACCTTGACTTTGTTGTCCTTAAGCCATTTTGCCACAACTTTGGAAGTCTGCTTGGGGTCATTGTCCATTTGGAAGACCCATTTGCAACCAAGCTTTAACTTATGTCTTGTGATGTTGCTTCATAATATCCACATCATTTTCCTTCTTCATGATGCAATTTATTCTTCGGTTTGCAAGCCTCCCCCTTTTTCCTCCAAACATAACGATGGTCATTATGGCCAAACAGTTCTATTTTTGTTTCATCAGACCAGAGGACATTTCTTCTTAAAAGTACGATCTTTGTCCCCATGTGCAGTTGCAAACTGTAGTCTGGCTTTTTTATGGCGGTTTTGGAGCAGTGGCTTCTTCCTTGCTGAGTGGCCTTTCAGGTTATGTCGCTATTGGACTCGTTTTACTGTGGAAATAGATACTTTTGTACCTGTTTCCTCCAGCATCTTCCCAAGGTCGTTTGCTGTTGTTCTGGGATTGATTTGCACTTTTCGCACCAAAGTACGTTCATCTCTAGGAGACAGAACGCGTCTCCTTCCTGAGCGGTATGACGGCTGCGTGGTCCCATGGTGTTTATACTAGTGTACTATTGTTTGTACAGATGAACATGGTACCTTCAGGTGATAAAGTAGTAGATCCACCACATAACACTACCACACCAGGAAGTAACACTACCACACCAGGAAGTAACTCCACCCCATAACACTACCACACCAGGAAGTGTGACTTACCTTTCTGAAGGTCAATATCCCTTTTTTTATCAACAGGTAGAGACCTCCAGCTACAGCTTCAACAAGAACTGCTCCAAGAACTGCTCCAAGAACTGTCAGCCAGCAGGAATGACAAGTCCTAGGAAACATTTGATCTGAAACACAGGATGTAGAATTATTACAATACCTAATGCTTATTACACATGAAATGACTTTTAAAACAGGACATTTTTTTACAGATAGTGCCTTCATTCAAATATCCAAAACAGACTCACCTGGAACATGAACCTGTCTCTCCTTCATGTGTTTGATCTCCAAGTGTTGAACGCGACAGGTGAAGGTGTTGTTGTCAGAGTTCGGGACGATGACATGGCTTGTCACAGTGTAGCAGCCTTTACGGTCTCTGGACGTCTCTGTAGGTCCAGCAGCAGGGAGGACACGTCCCTGAGCGTCAAACCACTCCATGACAGGCTCTGGGTAGCAGCTTTCAGCCTCACACCGCAGGACCACCTCATCGCCTTCCATTCTCTCAATGATGATAACTGGTCTGGACACAGCACCTATACAGATATACCACGGCTTTCAGCCAATCAGCATTCAGGGCTCAAACCACCTAGTTTATAATGTTTGTGATATTAGACTGTATACCACGGCTTTCAGCCAATCAGCATTCAGGGCTCAAACCACCTAGTTTAATATGTTTGTGATATCAGACTGTATACCACAGCTTTCAGCCAATCAGCATTCAGGGCTCAAACCACCTAGTTTATAATGTTTGTGATATCAGACCGTTTACCACAGTTACATGGACTTGGGTTAAGGTAAGTATGTAGTCTAACCAATCTACAGTATGTAACTAATACTCATCATGCAATGGACTTGACATTGAACTCACCCTTGATTTCATGAGATCTGTCTCTTAAGGGGGTTTGGGTGGTCAGCAGGTGTGTTGACTCACCAACAAGGAGTTGAATGATGGTTTTCTGGTGGTCCAGCAGTGGAATGTAACGGGTGTAGTTTCCAGCATCAGAGAGTTTCACTCTGGTCAACTTTAAACTAGTGTTGCCGTTCTCTAGTTCCACAGTGATGCCATCTATTGGTAAATGTTCATCACTGAAGTCATGTTTTTTCCTGGTGTGTTTGAGATGCCCATGTGACGTCCTGAACAAGACTGGTTACTCGCATCAATGCCTCTGTCTCGGACTGAACCAGAAAGCCGTCCTCTCTATATAGTATCTGCCCTGAGGAACATGGACTGAACCAGAACACCGTCCTCTCTCTATATAGTTCCTGCCCTGAGGAACATGGACTGAACCAGAACGCCGTCCTCTCTATATAGTATCTGCCCTGAGGAACATGGACTGAACCAGAACACCGTCCTCTCTATATAGTTCCTGCCCTGAGGAACATGGACTGAACCAGAAAGCTGTCCTCTCTATATAGTATCTGCCCTGAGGAACATGGACTGAACCAGAACACCGTCCTCTCTATATAGTATCTGCCCTGAGGAACATGGACTGAACCAGAACGCCGTCCTCTCTATATAGTATCTGCCCTGAGGAACATGGACTGAACCAGAACACCGTCCTCTCTATATAGTTCCTGCCCTGAGGAACATGGACTGAACCAGAAAGCTGTCCTCTCTATATAGTATCTGCCCTGAGGAACATGGACTGAACCAGAACACCGTCCTCTCTATATAGTTCCTGCCCTGAGGAACATGGACTGAACCAGAACACCGTCCTCTCTATATAGTATCTGCCCTGAGGAACATGGACTGAACCAGAACACCGTCCTCTCTATATAGTATCTGCCCTGAGGAACATGGACTGAACCAGAACACCGTCCTCTCTATATAGTATCTGCCCTGAGGAACATGGACTGAACCAGAACACCGTCCTCTCTATATAGTTCCTGCCCTGAGGAACATGGACTGAACCAGAACGCCGTCCTCTCTATATAGTATCTGCCCTGAGGAACATGGACTGAACCAGAACGCCGTCCTCTCTATATAGTTCCTGCCCTGAGGAACATGGACTGAACCAGAAAGCTGTCCTCTCTATATAGTTCCTGCCCTGAGGAACATGGACTGAACCAGAACACCGTCCTCTCTATATAGTTCCTGCCCTGAGGAACATGGACTGAACCAGAACACCGTCCTCTCTATATAGTTCCTGCCCTGAGGAACATGGACTGAACCAGAAAGCTGTCCTCTCTATATAGTATCTGCCCTGAGGAACATGGACTGAACCAGAACACCGTCCTCTCTATATAGTTCCTGCCCTGAGGAACATGGACTGAACCAGAACACCGTCCTCTCTATATAGTATCTGCCCTGAGGAACATGGACTGAACCAGAACACCGTCCTCTCTATATAGTTCCTGCCCTGAGGAACATGGACTGAACCAGAATGCCGTCCTCTCTATATAGTATCTGCCCTGAGGAACATGGACTGAACCAGAAAGCCGTCCTCTATATAGTATCTGCCCTGAGGAACATGGACTGAACCAGAACACCGTCCTCTCTATATAGTTCCTGCCCTGAGGAACATGGACTGAACCAGAAAGCCGTCCTCTCTATATAGTATCTGCCCTGAGGAACATGGACTGAACCAGAACACCGTCCTCTCTATATAGTTCCTGCCCTGAGGAACATGGACTGAACCAGAACACCGTCCTCTCTATATAGTATCTGCCCTGAGGAACATGGACTGAACCAGAACACCGTCCTCTCTATATAGTTCCTGCCCTGAGGAAATACATCTTCAGAGAATGTTTTGATCATTTATCTGCAGATAATCCATGTCTGGAGCTCAACAAGCAACAGTTACAGTTTACAAATCAAGGAGCCAATTTAAAAATTTTCACATTTTTGTATTTTGACAGGAAGTTAATGCTGACAGGTCTCTTTTCCAGGTGAGCCCTGTATATCACCACAATACACTACACATTTTATTTATTTAACCAGGAAGGGCTCATTGAGATTAAAATCCCTGGCCAAGATAGGCAGCACCAAGTCATTACAAAAAAAACTACAGACAGACAAGATGAAAAACTACAAGTAATCTAGTAAAAACCATTGAATTCACAAGAGTATAAAACCGCTAAATAAAAACATTGACAGGTCAGGGAATCAGCCTCAATCCTTCATCAGTGATTTAAAAACACCAGTCAGGACAAGTTCTTCCAGTTTATAAGTATTTTGTAAGGCGTTCCAAGATGATGGCGCAGAGTACATAAAAGCCCTTTTACCAAATTCAGTTTGGACATTTGGAACAGTTAGCAGGATAAAGTCCAGTGAACGAAGAGACGACCCACCACATTTCTGAACAATACAAATGCCCAAATAAAAAGGTAGTAAACCCAAAATGGCTTTGTAAATAAAGTATACCAGTGACTGAGCCTATGAGTGACTAGAGAAGGCCAGCCAACCCTGGTATACAAAGTGCAGTGGTGCGTAAGGGTTTTGCAGTTTAAAATAAATCTCAAAGTGCCATGGTAAAGGGTGTCAATTGATCTCAAACACTGAGTGGAAGCATTCATATATAAAATATCCCCATAGTCTAGTAAAGGCATAAATGTAGCTGATACTAGCCTCCTTCTGGCTTCAAAAGAAAAACAGGCCTTATTCCTAAAAATAAAACCCCAATTTCAGCTTCAATTTTTTTGTAAGTTGTTGAATATGCAATTTAAGAGAGGCCGTCATCAATTAAAATCCCAAGATATTTATGAGGTTACAACCTTCTAGATCCGTAAAAACTGCTCTCCTTCAATTGCATTATGAATTGTTGTGCTTTAACTGCTCGTCAGAATACATTTCTCTCCATTTTCTGACTTGACCAGCAGCTACACAGCTGTCAGAGTTGAGGCTGCTGTGGTGCGCTGTGTACAGTAGACGATTTAATTGCCTTCTTCTGAACATGATCAACAATCATGCATGTCAGTGCTGTGCATACACCGTTACAGAGAAGATATTTACAACAGACGTGCTTCTGTAATACATGCCTTAACCAGTGTTTATATGCCAGTAATTCATGTATGGGTACTATCCATACTGCTTATCCTGTTTATCTATCCCCTTGGCATAGTTCTGGGTACAGAACAGTATTCAGGCCTTCCATTGGTGGTTGTGTCTAAGATGGCTACCAGGCGATCATTCTTACACAACCAGTATGGCCGATCGGTGAAGTCATCACACCTGGTCAATTCCTCATACGAACCTCTACCAAGATGGCTGTCTGTTTACATATTAGCATTGTTAGCCACACAGCATGCTAACTCACTACCACTAATGGTGCTGGTTTTATTATTGCTATATATATATTCAGCCTGCTAGCGTGCTAAGTTATTACCTTTGCTAGCTGTATATATTGTGTGCTAAGTTTATCATATAAGCCCATTGCGAACACCTTACTACATAAAGCCATGGGGCGGCAGGTCGCCTAGAGAAAAGCGTTGGGCCAGTAAACGAAAGGTTGCTGGATCGAATCCCCCAGCTGCATTCAGAAAATATTTAGACCCCTTGACTTTTCCCACATTTTTTGACATTTACAACCTTATTCTAAAATGGATTAAATCGTTGTTGTTGTTTTTTTCAATCTACACACAATTCCCCATAATGACAAAGGAAAAACAGGTTTTAGACATTTTTGCACAAAAAAAAAGAAATCACATTAACAAAAGTATTCAGACCCTTTACTCAGTACTTCGTTGAAGCACCTTTGGCAGCGTTTACAGACTTGAGTCTTCCTGGGTGTGACGCTACAAGCTTGGCACACCTGTATTCGGGGAGTTTCTCCCATTCTTCTCTAGTCTACGTTTAAGGTAATAGATAAGAGCACCTGGTGATTTTGGCAGTGAAGTTACAATGCCCCTCTTGGGCACAGTTAAAGGTCATTACGACCCCAGAGACAAATCTTAGTACCTGAGAAGAGCCTGATAAGACTGTCCCTTCTGCATCTCCCTACGTGTGACCTCTGTCGTGACCCCGGCATCACAGAAGTCTCTCACCAACTCAGCCAGGCATTGATTGCTTCTGTATGCAATAGCTGGTCCTTTCACTATATGCATTGTCCCTGTCAAATAAATCAGCACCTTTTACAGACTACATAAACTACACCAAAGATGTCTGATATAAAAAACTAATGCTTCTGACATAGTGCCATATATGGAGGGGCAGGTAGACTAGTGCCATATATGGAGGGGCAGGTAGACTAGTGCCATATATGGAGGGGCAGGTAGACTAGTGCTATATATGGAGTGGCAGGTAGACTAGTGCCATATATGGAGTGGCAGGTAGACTAGTGCTATATATGGAGGGGCAGGTAGACTAGTGCTATATATGGAGGGGCAGGTAGACTAGTGCTATATATGGAGGGGCAGGTAGACTAGTGCCATATATGGAGTGGCAGGTAGACTAGTGCCATATATGGAGTGGCAGGTAGACTAGTGGTTAAGAGCGTGGGGCCAGTAACCAATGTCGCTGGTTCAAATCCCTGAGATGACAAGATGAAAAGTCTGCCAATGTACCCTTGAGCAAGGCACTTAACCCTAATTGTTCCTGTAAGTTGCTCTGGATAAGAGCGTCTGCTAAATTACTAAAATGTAAACATAGCCATGCATATTCCTATGTAGTCATAGTTAAGGTCCTTGTAACTCCAGGATAGTGGGTTTGATTCCTGGGACCATCCAAACATTTCTGTTAAATGACACATAATACTATTATTATAGATCATTTCACATCATCTAAACCAATGAAAGACTGGGATTCACTGGTCTCATCTTCCTCATTCTTCATCGTCTCCTTGTTCTTCATTACTGACGTCCACGCTTCCTGTTTAAACGGGATGAGAGACAGGATTAGAACAGAACTGTCTAATAGAACCTCACATGATCAGTCAACTAACAGAACTGTCTAATAGAACCTCACATGATCAGTCAACTAACAGAACTGTCTAATAGAACCTCACATGATCAGTCAACTAACAGTCAACTGTCCTCATTCATTACAGCTACAGTGGTGGTTGTACTCATTCATTACAGCTACAGTGGTGATTGTACTCATTCATTACAGCTACAGGGGTGATTGTACTCATTACAGCTACAGTGGTGGTTGTACTCATTCATTACAGCTACAGTGGTGATTGTACTCATTCATTACAGCTACAGGGGTGGTTGTACTCATTACAGCTACAGTGGTGGTTGTACTCATTACAGCTACAGTGGTGGTTGTACTCATTCATTACAGCTACAGTGGTGGTTGTCCTCATTCATTACAGCTACAGTGGTGGTTGTACTCATTCATTACAGCTACAGGGGTGGTTGTACTCATTCATTACAGCTACAGTGGTGGTTGTACTCATTCATTACAGCTACAGTGGTGGTTGTCCTCATTCATTACAGCTACAGTGGTGGTTGTACTCATTCATTACAGCTACAGGGGTGGTTGTACTCATTCATTACAGCTACAGTGGTGGTTGTACTCATTCATTACAGCTACAGTGGTGGTTGTCCTCATTACAGCTACAGTGGTGGTTGTACTCATTCATTACAGCTACAGTGGTGGTTGTACTCATTCATTACAGCTACAGGGGTGGTTGTACTCATTCATTACAGCTACAGTGGTGGTTGTACTCATTCATTACAGCTACAGTGGTGGTTGTACTCATTCATTACAGCTACAGTGGTGGTTGTACTCATTCATTACAGCTACAGTGGTGGTTGTACTCATTCATTACAGCTACAGTGGTGGTTGTACTCATTCATTACAGCTACAGTGGTGGTTGTACTCATTCATTACAGCTACAGGGGTGGTTGTACTCATTCATTACAGCTACAGGGGTGGTTGTACTCATTCATTACAGCTACAGTGGTGGTTGTACTCATTCATTACAGCTACAGTGGTGGTTGTACTCATTCATTACAGCTACAGTGGTGGTTGTACTCATTCATTACAGCTACAGTGGTGGTTGTACTCATTCATTACAGCTACAGTGGTGGTTGTCCTCATTACAGCTACAGGGGTGGTTGTACTCATTCATTACAGCTACAGTGGTGGTTGTACTCATTCATTACAGCTACAGGGGTGGTTGTACTCATTACAGCTACAGTGGTGGTTGTACTCATTCATTACAGTGGTTGTACTCATTCATTACAGCTACAGTGGTGGTTGTACTCATTACAGCTACAGGGGTGGTTGTCCTCATTACAGCTACAGTGGTGGTTGTACTCATTCATTACAGTGGTTGTACTCATTACAGCTACAGCTACAGGGGTGGTTGTACTCATTCATTACAGCTACAGGGGTGGTTGTACTCATTACAGCTACAGTGGTGGTTGTACTCATTCATTACAGTGGTTGTACTCATTCATTACAGCTACAGTGGTGGTTGTACTCATTACAGCTACAGTGGTGGTTGTACTCATTCATTACAGCTACAGGGGTGGTTGTACTCATTACAGCTACAGTGGTGGTTGTACTCATTCATTACAGCTACAGTGGTGGTTGTCCTCATTACAGCTACAGTGGTGGTTGTACTCATTCATTACAGCTACAGTGGTGGTTGTACTCATTCATTACAGCTACAGTGGTGGTTGTACTCATTCATTACAGCTACAGGGGTGGTTGTACTCATTCATTACAGCTACAGGGGTGGTTGTACTCATTCATTACAGCTACAGGGGTGGTTGTACTCATTCATTACAGCTACAGGGGTGGTTGTACTCATTCATTACAGCTACAGTGGTGGTTGTACTCATTCATTACAGCTACAGTGGTGGTTGTACTCATTCATTACAGCTACAGTGGTGGTTGTACTCATTCATTACAGCTACAGTGGTGGTTGTACTCATTCATTACAGCTACAGGGGTGGTTGTACTCATTCATTACAGCTACAGTGGTGGTTGTACTCATTCATTACAGCTACAGTGGTGGTTGTACTCATTCATTACAGCTACAGTGGTGGTTGTACTCATTCATTACAGCTACAGTGGTGGTTGTACTCATTCATTACAGCTACAGTGGTGGTTGTACTCATTCATTACAGCTACAGGGGTGGTTGTACTCATTCATTACAGCTACAGGGGTGGTTGTACTCATTCATTACAGCTACAGTGGTGGTTGTACTCATTCATTACAGCTACAGGGGTGGTTGTACTCATTACAGCTACAGTGGTGGTTGTACTCATTCATTACAGCTACAGGGGTGGTTGTACTCATTCATTACAGCTACAGTGGTGGTTGTACTCATTACAGCTACAGTGGTGGTTGTACTCATTCATTACAGTGGTGGTTGTCCTCATTCATTACAGCTACAGTGGTGGTTGTACTCATTCATTACAGCTACAGGGGTGGTTGTACTCATTACAGCTACAGTGGTGGTTGTACTCATTCATTACAGCTACAGTGGTGGTTGTACTCATTCATTACAGCTACAAGGGTGGTTGTATTCATTACAGCTACAGTGGTACACTCAATTAATATTTGGTAGCATTGCCTTTAAATTGTTTGACTTGGGTCAAACGTATCGGGTAGCCTTCCACAAGCTTCCCACAAAAAGTTGGGTGAATTTTGGCCCATTCCTCCTGACAGAGCTGGTGTAACTGAGTCAGGTTTGTAGGCCTCCTTGCTCGCGCACGCTTTTTCAGTTCTGCCCACAAATGTTCTATAGAATTGAGGTCAGGGCTTTGTGATGCCAACTCCAATACCTTGACTTTGTTGTCCTTAAGCCATTTTGCCACAACTTTGGAAGTCTGCTTGGGGTCATTGTCCATTTGGAAGACCCATTTGCAACCAAGCTTTAACTTATGTCTTGTGATGTTGCTTCAGAGGACATTTCTTCTTAAAAGTACGATCCTTGTCCCCATGTGCAGTTGCAAACTGTAGTCTGGCTTTTTTATGCCAGTTCTGGAGCAGTGGCTTCTTCCTTGCTGAGCGGCCTTTCAGGTTGTCGCTATTGGACTCGTTTTTACTGTGGATATAGATACTTTTGTACCTGTTTCCTCCAGCATCTTCCCAAGGTCGTTTGCTGTTGTTCTGAGATTGATTTGCACTTTTCGCACCAAAGTACATTCATCTCTAGGAGACAGAACATGTCTCCTTCCTGAGCGGTATGACGGCTGCGTGGTCCCATGGTGTTTATACTAGTGTACTATTGTTTGTACAGATGAACATGGTACCTTCAGGTGATAAAGTAGTAGATCCACCACATAACACTACCACACCAGGAAGTAACACTACCACACCAGGAAGTGTGACTTACCTTTCTGAAGGTCAATATCCCTTTTTTTATCAACAGGTAGAGGAGACCTCCAGCTACAGCTTCAACAAGAACTGCTCCAAGAACTGCTCCAAGAACTGTCAGCCAGCAGGAATGACAAGTCTTAGGAAACATTTGATCTGAAACACAGGATGTAGAATTATTACAATACCTAATGCTTATTACACATGAAAGGACTTTTAAAACAGGACATTTTTTACAGATAGTGCCTTCATTCAAATATCCAAAACAGACTCACCTGGAACATGAACCTGTCTCTCCTTCATGTGTTTGATCTCCAACTGTTGAACGCGACAGGTGAAGGTGTTGTTGTCAGAGTTCGGGACGATGACATGGCTTGTCACAGTGTAGCAGCCTTTACGGTCTCTGGACGTCTCTGTAGGTCCAGCAGCAGGGAGGACACGTCCCTGAGCGTCACACCACTCCATGACAGGCTCTGGGTAGCAGCCTTCAGCCTCACACCGCAGGACCACCTCATCGCCTTCCATTCTCTCAATGATGATAACTGGTCTGGACACAGCACCTATACAGATATCCCACGGCTTTCAGCCAATCAGCATTCAGGGCTCAAACCACCTAGTTTATAATGTTTGTGATATCAGACCATATACAACAGCTTTCAGCCAGTCAGCATTCAGGGCTCAAACCACCTAGTTTATAATGTTTGTGATATCAGACCGTATACCACAGCTTTCAGCCAATCAGCATTCAGGGCTCAAACCACCTAGTTTATAATGTTTGTGATATCAGACCGTATACCACAGGTATGACAAAACAATACTTTTTAACTGTTCTGTTAGCTTGGTAACCTGTTCTGTTACCTTGGTAACCTGTTCTGTTACCTTGGTAACCTGTTCTGTTACCTTGGTAACCAGTTTACAACAGCAATAAGGCAACACAGGGTTAGTAGTATACGGCCAATATACCACGGCTAATGGCTGTATCGTGCATAAGGACAGGCCATAGCCGTGATATATCGGCCATGTACCACACCCCCTCGGGCCTTATTGCTTAAATATAACACAAGGGTTTGTTGATATTCTTGGACCTTTAAATTAAAAGAGGAACTAACAATAGATCACAGCATTGTACATGGACTTGGGTTAAGGTAAGTATGTAGTCTAACCAATCTACAGTATGTAACTAATACTCATCATGCAATGGACTTGACATTGAACTCACCCTTGATTTCATGAGATCTGTCTCTTAAGGGGGTTTGGGTGGTCAGCAGGTGTGTTGACTCACCAACAAGGAGTTGAATGATGGTTTTCTGGTGGTCCAGCAGTGGAATGTAACAGGTGTAGTTTCCAGCATCAGAGAGTTTCACTCTGGTCAACTTTAAACTAGTGTTGCCGTTCTCTAGTTCCTCTTTGAACAGTGACGTCCTTCCCCTGAAGACTGGATTCTGGAGCACCAGATCGTCCTTCTCATCTCTGTAAAGATGGACCTCTTTTGGTTTTAGGTCCGGTCTCTGCCACTCTACTGACTGATGCACAGCGCTGACGGTGTGTCTCAGGGTGCAGGGCAGGATGACGTCATCACCAACTAAGGCCACAATGGGTTGAACTGTCCGTGAGAAAAACAGATTACAGATTCATATACTTTGAGACAAAGCAAGACATATTCAGCAAAAAAAGAAACGTCCCTTTTTCAGGTCTTTTAAAGATACATTGTAAAAATCCAAATAACATCACAGATCTTCATTGTAAAAGGGTTGTAAACACTGTTTTCCATGCTTGTTCAAAGAACCATGAACAATTAATGAACATGCACGCTGTTCATCTGGGTGAACGTGCATGAGGACTGCTGCAAGGAGGCATGAGGACTGCTGCAAGGAGGCATGAGGACTGCTGCAAGGAGGCATGAGGACTGCTGAAATGTTGTTTTATATTTTTTAGTTTTGTTTTACATTACTCTCATACGGAGAGATGTGTGTAAAACATGGGGGAGGATTCAGTTTGAGGGTTTGAATTGAAGTTATACACCTTAAGTGATATGTGAAGGAGTGTATTGTATTGTTGAGTGTATTGTATTGTTGAGTGTATTGTATTGTTGGGTGTATTGTATTGTTGAGTGTATTGTATTGTTGGGTGTATTGTATTGTTGGGTGTATTGTATTGTTGGGTGTATTGTATTGTTGAGTGTATTGTATTGTTGTGTTTGTTTTGTTCTATTCCCGACGAGTATAGGTCTAATTTCTTGATCCTGGGCTCTACGATGGAGTTGACAGTGAGATGGGGAGTATAAACCAATTTGAAAGAATAGTTTCAATAGAATGTTTTGATATTCTCTGTGAAATATGTTTAGATATGTGTGTTAAGAATAATTGGTAAAAGTAATCATTTATCATGTAGTTAATGAACTGAACTAAACTGTTGTTCTGATCTGTTCTTTCGAGGTGATCATGAAGGGTGACATCAGACGGTATCTTAATGCATGGAAGAGATAATTGGACCGAATAGTGTGTGTACCTCAAAACCCCCTCTAACTGGCTGAAGAAGAGTGACAAAGGCGTTGAAGGAGGCTTTCCAAACCACTTCTACCGAGAGAAAAGAACCAAGCCAGAAATTGGTGTACAGTATCAGATCTAAGCTCTCATACTGTGAGAGTCCACTTGGAGTGATCATGGAGAAAGATCTGTTCTAACATTTTCTTATGATGCTGGTATATTGGTGGACGAACCGACAAGACATGAGTGGTAAAGATGAGACATTGAAATTGGGACATTATCATGGGGCCGTCCACTTAAATAGAGGAAATTTCCACGACAACAGGTACAGGATGGCAACAACAACTGCTCGAGTTACACCAGGAATGCACAATCCCTCCATCAGTGCTCAGACTGTCCGCAATAGGCTGAGAGAGGCTGGAGGCTGAGAGAGGCTGGACTGAGGGCTTGTCGGCCTGTTGTAAGACCGGTCCTCACCAGACATCACCGGCAACAATGTCACCTATGGGCACAAACTCGCTGTCGCTGGACCAGACAGGACTGGCAAATAGTGCTCTTCACTGACGAGTTACTCGCATCAATGCCTCTGTCTCGTCATTTAACATTCAAACAAGTATCACGATCAATTCAACTAGTTGACGAATAGGCATCAACTCACCACGTAGTTTATTCATGTTTGTCCATAACTACCAGAGTGAGGACAGACATTTCCCGGAATAAACGTGGTGAGAGAAAAACGTAACTAAATGTCTCACTCTCTACCAGATATCTTACTCTGCCGCTATACGACTTGGTATTCGTTGTTTGACCTAGAAAGTAACGTTACAACTGCAAAACCCACATTATCACTAGCTAGAAAACGTACTTACCGCCTGTGTCACTTGCTGTTGATGATATAATAATTAGTGAACACAACATGCAGACCGAATAAATCCTCATATTGTCCGGTTAAAGACAGGATGCATTGACGTGAAACCGCTGAGCAGCAGTCTGTCTGCAGCAAACGCTTGTAGTACTCTCCCTGTACCCTTGTTAATGCAGTCTGCCCCTCCTCCCTCTCTGCTGAAGAATGTTGCACGGCGTCAAATTCGTCATGGGAACCAATCGATATCAACACCCAGTACTGCATTAGGGAGTGGTGTTTACCCACGTGCTATTGTACAGGCCGGGAGCCTGGATATAATGTAAAAGACAGAATCCCACAAGATAGACATGTCTAAGTTACGGTTTTTATTTATTTAGAAACATGCGTTTAAGGGAATATTTAAGATCCCCAAATCATGATATTTCAGCTGAACATGTTGGTTTCTCACTTGTGTAACAGGGTTGGTTATGTTTCCACTTGCCTCTAAAGAAATGTGTATTTAATGTTCAAACATTCTTATTGGTTAGTTCAACTCTGATGACAATAAGGTGTGTTGTGATTGGCCCCGCTTGCAGATAGGGGCAGATCGCGAACATGAAAATGTGATGCAATGGGTAGGTCACGCTCTGAATACTGTTTTCTATTTTACAATGTGTACAAGTTTGCTGTACATTACTGATTTATACATGTGTGGGTATATGGTACCTGTTAGGGATTGAGGGGCTTTCTGGGATGTGCTTTGGCATATGATTGCTGTAAATAAGTGTGTTAGCTAGCATACACCGATGTAATGGTCACATAATCCACTGCTAACACAGTTGTCTTCATGCTACATATTAATGCCATCGACTGTTTGAATGTTAAATGACGAGACAGAGGCATTGATGCGAGTAACCAGTCTTGTTCAGTATATCACAACACATCCGGGTATCTCAAGCACCCCGGGAAAACACAAGAGTTGCAGTAATGAACATTTACCAACAGATGGCATCACTGTGCCATCTTACACCGATAACATCGACAGCCATCAATACCGTTCAGCCCTGCACAACTAACGTGCTGTTTCCCATTTAACAACAGCAGAAATAAATGCTCAACTGGGACCACTGGCCGAAGTGATTTATTTTGAGAAAACACAACGCATGGAGAGTACATATACATCTGTTACACCTGCACATACTCAGACTGCTTTCAGAAGTAAGAGTTATTTTGTACCGCCAGCCAAACACAATCTCTTTGGTGTTAATCTACAGGAGAACAAACAGGAGAACATCTCTTACCATCATTTACCTCAGGATGATAAACAAGCTTTGCTTGATTTACAATCCGATAGTTGGTCCTTACCCTCCCTGCTGATAAGGGTGGGTCAGTTGTACTCATGGATAGGACCGTTTATGTAAATGAGGGTCATAGACAGCTGCTTGACAACATCTTTTACAAGAAACTCAGAAGTGACCCCACTTCCCAATTTCAGAATACTATCTTTACTGTCCTAGATGGGTATTTATGTTCTGGTCAGATAACTAAAACATAACACCACTTTTGTATTTTCCACCATAATTTGCAAATAAATTCATTAAAAATACGACAATGTGATTTTCTGGATTTTTTTCCCTCATTTTGTCTGTCATAGTTGAAGTGTACCTATGATGAAAATTACAGGCCTCTCTCATCTTTTTAAGTGGGAGAACTTGCACCATTGGTGGCTGACTAAATACTTTTTTGCCCCACTGTGCTGAGGAGTGGCTGTAGATCTTGAAAACAAGATCAATATCCACTGACTGCTGATCGCAGGCATTATGAGCTATGTGAGTTGGGTCATTTTCTTTCAGAATGATTGTTGGCACTAACTGGTAAAAGGAAAGATGTTTTTCCAAAGTTGACATTATCTGCTGCATAGGGATGTATCTAATATCCTGTTCATGTTTTTCCAGACAGTTCATCAGAGCTTGATGTCTGCCATTTGCAGTTTACCACGGCACCCTTCACTTTATCACAGGCGACAGTTTTAATACTCATCACTACATCCTGTATCTAAAGGTTGGCTGGTCCTCAGGTTTAATACTCATCACTACATCCTGTAACTAAAGGTTGGCTGGTCCTCAGGTTTAATACTCATTACTACATCCTGTATCTAAAGGTTGGCTGGTCCTCAGGTTTAATACTCATCACTACATCCTGTAACTAAAGGTTGGCTGGTCCTCAGGTTTAATACTCATCACTACATCCTGTATCTAAAGGTTGGCTGGTCCTCAGGTTTAATACTCATCACTACATCCTGTATCTAAAGGTTGGCTGGTCCTCAGGTTTAATACTCATCACTACATCCTGTATCTAAAGGTTGGCTGGTCCTCAGGTTTAATACTCATCACTACATCCTGTATCTAAAGGTTGGCTGGTCCTCAGGTTTAATACTCATCACTACATCCTGTATCTAAAGGTTGGCTGGTCCTCAGGTTTAATACTCATCACTACATCCTGTATCTAAAGGTTGGCTGGTCCTCAGGTTTAATACTCATCACTACATCGTGTAACTAAAGGTTGGCTGGTCCTCAGGTTTAATACTCATCACTACATCCTGTATCTAAAGGTTGGCTGGTCCTCAGGTTTAATACTCATCACTACATCCTGTATCTAAAGGTTGGCTGGTCCTCAGGTTTAATACTCATCACTACATCCTGTATCTAAAGATTGGCAGGTCCTCAGGTTTAATACTCATCACTACATCCTGTATCTAAAGGTTGGCTGGTCCTCAGGTTTAATACTCATCACTACATCCTGTATCTAAAGGTTGGCTGGTCCTCAGGTTTAATACTCATCACTACATCCTGTATCTAAAGGTTGGCTGGTCCTCAGGTTTAATACTCATCACTACATCCTGTATCTAAAGGTTGGCTGGTCCTCAGGTTTAATACTCATCACTACATCCTGTATCTAAAGGTTGGCTGGTCCTCAGGTTTAATACTCATCACTACATCCTGTATCTAAAGGTTGGCTGGTCCTCAGGTTTAATACTCATCACTACATCCTGTAACTAAAGGTTGGCTGGTCCTCAGGTTTAATACTCATCACTACATCCTGTATCTAAAGGTTGGCTGGTCCTCAGGTTTAATACTCATCACTACATCCTGTATCTAAAGGTTGGCTGGTCCTCAGGTTTAATACTCATCACTACATCCTGTATCTAAAGGTTGGCTGGTCCTCAGGTTTAATACTCATCACTACATCCTGTATCTAAAGGTTGGCTGGTCCTCAGGTTTAATACTCATCACTACATCCTGTATCTAAAGGTTGGCTGGTCCTCAGGTTTAATACTCATCACTACATCCTGTATCTAAAGGTTGGCTGGTCCTCAGGTTTAATACTCATCACTACATCCTGTATCTAAAGGTTGGCTGGTCCTCAGGTTTAATACTCATCACTACATCCTGTATCTAAAGGTTGGCTGGTCCTCAGGTTTAATACTCATCACTACATCCTGTATTGGTTGTGTGATTGAATATAACAGGTGTGTGTTTATAACTCAGGTGAGTGAATATAACAGGTGTGTGTTTATAACTCAGGTGATTGAATATAACAGGTGTGTGTTTATAACTCAGGTGAGTGAATATAACAGGTGTGTGTTTATAACTCAGGTGAGTGAATATAACAGGTGTGTGTTTATAACTCAGGTGAGTGAATATAACAGGTGTGTGTTTATAACTCAGGTGAGTGAATATAACAGGTGTGTGTTTATAACTCAGGTGAGTGAATATAACAGGTGTGTGTTTATAACTCAGGTGAGTGAATATAACAGGTGTGTGTTTATAACTCAGGTGAGTGAATATAACAGGTGTGTGTTTATAACTCAGGTGAGTGAATATAACAGGTGTGTGTTTATAACTCAGGTGAGTGAATATAACAGGTGTGTGTTTATAACTCAGGTGAGTGAATATAACAGGTGTGTGTTTATAACTCAGGTGAGTGAATATAACAGGTGTGTGTTTATAACTCAGGTGAGTGAATATAACAGGTGTGTGTTTATAACTCAGGTGATTGAATATAACAGGTGTGTGTTTATAACTCAGGTGATTAAATATAACAGGTGTGTGTTTATAACTCAGGTGAGTGAATATAACAGGTGTGTGTTTATAACTCAGGTGAGTGAATATAACAGGTGTGTGTTTATAACTCAGGTGAGTGAATATAACAGGTGTGTGTCTGTTGTTCCCACAACATTAGGGCATAACGTTAACATTCCTTCAACATTGTGGTTACTTTATAAACTAATGTTCCCACAACCTTCTATTTGGAAAATTCTTTCACAGACACACTCAAAGTCAATCTAAAATGAATCATTGTCTGCTGTCAGCGTGCTGGAGAGGTTCCAACAAACTCAATGTACCAATCAGGAGCTTTCCCTGGACAGACCCAACTCAAAGTACCAATCAGGAGCTTTCCCTGGACAGACCCAACTCAATAGTAGTCACCATAGTACACATGTCAATCAGGAGCTCTGCCTGGTCAGACCCAGCAGTTGTCTTATATACGGCTATACACAGACAAGTTATATTTGCAGGATTTAGCATAATGAATTAATCATTAACATTTTGTTTAATTCATGTAACAGACCAATACTGGTTAATAACATTTAACAGACCAATACTGGTTAATAACATTTAACAGACCAATACTGGTTCATAACATTTAACAGACCAATACTGGTTCATAACACGAGACAGAACAATACTGGTTCATAACATGTGACAGACCAATACTGGTTCATAACATAACAGACCAATACTGGTTAATAACATTTAACAGACCAATACTGGTTCATAACATTTAACAGACCAATACTGGTTCATAACATGAGACAGACCAATACTGGTTCATAACATAACAGACCAATACTGGTTAATAACATTTAACAGACCAATACTGGTTCATAACATTTAACAGACCAATACTGGTTCATAACACGAGACAGAACAATACTGGTTCATAACATGTGACAGACCAATACTGGTTCATAACATAACAGACCAATACTGGTTTATAATATGAGACAGACCAATACTGGTTCATAACATTTAACAGACCAATACTGGTTCATAACATGAGACAGACCAATACTGGTTCATAACATGAGACAGACCAATACTGGTTTATAACATTACAGACCAATACTGGTTCATAACATGAGACAGACCAATACTGGTTCATAACATGTGACAGACCAATACTGGTTCATAACATGTGACAGTGGTCCCCTATAGACCGTGTAGACCAGTGGTCCTGTATAGACCGTGTAGACCAGTGGTCCCCTATAGACCATGTAGACCAGTGGTCCCCTATTGACCAGTGGTCCCCTATTGACCAGTGGTCCCCTATTGACCGTGTAGACCAGTGGTCCCCTATTGACCAGTGGTCCCCTATTGACCAGTGGTCCCCTATTGACCGTGTAGACCAGTGGTCCCCTATTGACCATGTAGACCAGTGGTCCCCTATAGACCATGTAGACCAGTGGTCCCCTATTGACCAGTGGTCCCCTATTGACCATGTAGACCAGTGGTCCCCTATAGACCATGTAGACCAGTGGTCCCCTATAGACCATGTAGACCAGTGGTCCCCTATAGACCATGTAGACCAGTGGTCCCCTATAGACCAGTGGTCCCCTATAGACCATGTAGACCAGTGGTCCCCTATAGACCATGTAGACCAGTGGTCCCCTATAGACCAGTGGTCCCCTATAGACCATGTAGACCAGTGGTCCCCTATAGACCATGTAGACCAGTGGTCCCCTATAGACCATGTAGACCAGTGGTCCCCTATTGACCAGTGGTCCCCTATTGACCAGTGGTCCCCTACTGACCAGTGGTCCCCTACTGACCAGTGGTCCCCTATTGACCGTGTAGACCAGTGGTCCCCTATTGACCAGTGATCCCCTACTGACCAGTGGTCCTCTATTGACCAGTGGTCCCCTATTGACTGTGTAGACCAGTGGTCCCCTATTGACCAGTGGTCCCCTATTGACCAGTGGTCCCCTATTGACCAGTGGTCCCCTATTGACCAGTGGTCCCCTACTGACCAGTGGTCCCCTATTGACCAGTGGTCCCCTATTGACCGTGTAGACCAGTGGTCCCCTATTGACCATGTAGACCAGTGGTCCCCTATTGACCAGTGGTCCCCTATTGACCAGTGGTCCCCTATTGACCAGTGGTCCCCTATTGACCGTGTAGACCAGTGGTCCCCTATTGACCAGTGGTCCCCTATTGACCGTGTAGACCAGTGGTCCCCTATTGACCGTGTAGACCAGCGGTCCCCTATTGACCAGTGGTCCCCTATTGACCGTGTAGACCAGTGGTCCCCTATTGACTGTGTAGACCAGTGGTCCCCTATTGACCAGTGGTCCCCTATTGACCGTGTAGACCAGTGGTCCCCTATTGACCGTGTAGACCAGTGGTCACCTATTGGCCGTGTAGACCAGTGGTCACCTATTGGCCGTGTAGACCAGTGGTCACCTATTGGCCGTGTAGACCAGTGGTCACCTATTGGCCGTGTAGACCAGTGGTCACCTATTGACCGTGTAGACCAGTGGTCCCGTATTGACCAGTGGTCCCCTATATCAGTCAACTAACAGAACTGTCCTCATTCATTACAGCTACAGTGGTGGTTGTCCTCATTACAGCTACAGTGGTGGTTGTAGCGTGAGTGGAAGTAGGGAGATCTTATATTAGATCTTATCTTATAAAAGTGTTGAACTAAGACAGTGCTGAATAACAACATGTGAATTTACTCATAAAAGCAGCAGCTCTTTGCTGTGTTCGTTGAGTCTCTCTAGTCATGGTTTTGAAATCTCACAGTATTTGATGCGTGTTAGAGCCTTTGTTTAACAGCCTATGGCATGAAGAAACCATGCAGACTTTCATCTGAGTTATCTGATTGGCCAGCGGTAGGCCTATAGGTGCACTTGATTTGCTCTCTGGGCCTGCCACTTAGGCAGAATTCTACCTTACAGTTGAAGTCAGAAGTTTACATACACCTTAGCCAAATACATTTAAACTCAGTTTTTCACAATTCCTGACATTTAATCGTTGTAAAAATCCACTGTCTTGAGGTCAGTTAGGATCACCACTTTATTTTAAGAATGTGAAATGTCTGAATTATAGTAGAGAGTGATTTATTTTCAGCTTTTAATTTTTTAAAATCACATTCCCAGTGGGTCAGAAGTTTACATACACTCAATTAATATTTGGTAGCATTGCCTTTAAATTGTTTGACTTGGGTCAAATGTATCGGGTAGCCTTCCACAAGCTTCCCACAAAAAGTTGGGTGAATTTTGGCCCATTCCTCCTGACAGAGCTGGTGTAACTGAGTCAGGTTTGTAGGCCTCCTTGCTCGCACACGCTTTTTCAGTTCTGCCCACAAATTTTCTATAGGATTGAGGTCAGGGCTTTGTGATGCCAACTCCAATACCTTGACTTTGTTGTCCTTAAGCCATTTTGCCACAACTTTGGAAGTCTGCTTGGGGTCATTGTCCATTTGGAAGACCCATTTGCAACCAAGCTTTAACTTATGTCTTGTGATGTTGCTTCATAATATCCACATCATTTTCCTTCTTCATGATGCAATTTATTCTTCGGTTTGCAAGCCTCCCCCTTTTTCCTCCAAACATAACGATGGTCATTATGGCCAAACAGTTCTATTTTTGTTTCATCAGACCAGAGGACATTTCTTCTTAAAAGTACGATCTTTGTCCCCATGTGCAGTTGCAAACTGTAGTCTGGCTTTTTTATGGCGGTTTTGGAGCAGTGGCTTCTTCCTTGCTGAGTGGCCTTTCAGGTTATGTCGCTATTGGACTCGTTTTACTGTGGAAATAGATACTTTTGTACCTGTTTCCTCCAGCATCTTCCCAAGGTCGTTTGCTGTTGTTCTGGGATTGATTTGCACTTTTCGCACCAAAGTACGTTCATCTCTAGGAGACAGAACGCGTCTCCTTCCTGAGCGGTATGACGGCTGCGTGGTCCCATGGTGTTTATACTAGTGTACTATTGTTTGTACAGATGAACATGGTACCTTCAGGTGATAAAGTAGTAGATCCACCACATAACACTACCACACCAGGAAGTAACACTACCACACCAGGAAGTAACTCCACCCCATAACACTACCACACCAGGAAGTGTGACTTACCTTTCTGAAGGTCAATATCCCTTTTTTTATCAACAGGTAGAGACCTCCAGCTACAGCTTCAACAAGAACTGCTCCAAGAACTGCTCCAAGAACTGTCAGCCAGCAGGAATGACAAGTCCTAGGAAACATTTGATCTGAAACACAGGATGTAGAATTATTACAATACCTAATGCTTATTACACATGAAATGACTTTTAAAACAGGACATTTTTTTACAGATAGTGCCTTCATTCAAATATCCAAAACAGACTCACCTGGAACATGAACCTGTCTCTCCTTCATGTGTTTGATCTCCAAGTGTTGAACGCGACAGGTGAAGGTGTTGTTGTCAGAGTTCGGGACGATGACATGGCTTGTCACAGTGTAGCAGCCTTTACGGTCTCTGGACGTCTCTGTAGGTCCAGCAGCAGGGAGGACACGTCCCTGAGCGTCAAACCACTCCATGACAGGCTCTGGGTAGCAGCTTTCAGCCTCACACCGCAGGACCACCTCATCGCCTTCCATTCTCTCAATGATGATAACTGGTCTGGACACAGCACCTATACAGATATACCACGGCTTTCAGCCAATCAGCATTCAGGGCTCAAACCACCTAGTTTATAATGTTTGTGATATTAGACTGTATACCACGGCTTTCAGCCAATCAGCATTCAGGGCTCAAACCACCTAGTTTAATATGTTTGTGATATCAGACTGTATACCACAGCTTTCAGCCAATCAGCATTCAGGGCTCAAACCACCTAGTTTATAATGTTTGTGATATCAGACCGTTTACCACAGTTACATGGACTTGGGTTAAGGTAAGTATGTAGTCTAACCAATCTACAGTATGTAACTAATACTCATCATGCAATGGACTTGACATTGAACTCACCCTTGATTTCATGAGATCTGTCTCTTAAGGGGGTTTGGGTGGTCAGCAGGTGTGTTGACTCACCAACAAGGAGTTGAATGATGGTTTTCTGGTGGTCCAGCAGTGGAATGTAACAGGTGTAGTTTCCAGCATCAGAGAGTTTCACTCTGGTCAACTTTAAACTAGTGTTGCCGTTCTCTAGTTCCACAGTGATGCCATCTATTGGTAAATGTTCATCACTGAAGTCATGTTTTTTCCTGGTGTGTTTGAGATGCCCATGTGACGTCCTGAACAAGACTGGTTACTCGCATCAATGCCTCTGTCTCGGACTGAACCAGAAAGCCGTCCTCTCTATATAGTATCTGCCCTGAGGAACATGGACTGAACCAGAACACCGTCCTCTCTCTATATAGTTCCTGCCCTGAGGAACATGGACTGAACCAGAACGCCGTCCTCTCTATATAGTATCTGCCCTGAGGAACATGGACTGAACCAGAACACCGTCCTCTCTATATAGTTCCTGCCCTGAGGAACATGGACTGAACCAGAAAGCTGTCCTCTCTATATAGTATCTGCCCTGAGGAACATGGACTGAACCAGAACACAGTCCTCTCTATATAGTATCTGCCCTGAGGAACATGGACTGAACCAGAACGCCGTCCTCTCTATATAGTATCTGCCCTGAGGAACATGGACTGAACCAGAACACCGTCCTCTCTATATAGTTCCTGCCCTGAGGAACATGGACTGAACCAGAAAGCTGTCCTCTCTATATAGTATCTGCCCTGAGGAACATGGACTGAACCAGAACACCGTCCTCTCTATATAGTTCCTGCCCTGAGGAACATGGACTGAACCAGAACACCGTCCTCTCTATATAGTATCTGCCCTGAGGAACATGGACTGAACCAGAACACCGTCCTCTCTATATAGTATCTGCCCTGAGGAACATGGACTGAACCAGAACACCGTCCTCTCTATATAGTATCTGCCCTGAGGAACATGGACTGAACCAGAACACCGTCCTCTCTATATAGTTCCTGCCCTGAGGAACATGGACTGAACCAGAACGCCGTCCTCTCTATATAGTATCTGCCCTGAGGAACATGGACTGAACCAGAACGCCGTCCTCTCTATATAGTTCCTGCCCTGAGGAACATGGACTGAACCAGAAAGCTGTCCTCTCTATATAGTTCCTGCCCTGAGGAACATGGACTGAACCAGAACACCGTCCTCTCTATATAGTTCCTGCCCTGAGGAACATGGACTGAACCAGAACACCGTCCTCTCTATATAGTTCCTGCCCTGAGGAACATGGACTGAACCAGAAAGCTGTCCTCTCTATATAGTATCTGCCCTGAGGAACATGGACTGAACCAGAACACCGTCCTCTCTATATAGTTCCTGCCCTGAGGAACATGGACTGAACCAGAACACCGTCCTCTCTATATAGTATCTGCCCTGAGGAACATGGACTGAACCAGAACACCGTCCTCTCTATATAGTTCCTGCCCTGAGGAACATGGACTGAACCAGAATGCCGTCCTCTCTATATAGTATCTGCCCTGAGGAACATGGACTGAACCAGAAAGCCGTCCTCTATATAGTATCTGCCCTGAGGAACATGGACTGAACCAGAACACCGTCCTCTCTATATAGTTCCTGCCCTGAGGAACATGGACTGAACCAGAAAGCCGTCCTCTCTATATAGTATCTGCCCTGAGGAACATGGACTGAACCAGAACACCGTCCTCTCTATATAGTTCCTGCCCTGAGGAACATGGACTGAACCAGAACACCGTCCTCTCTATATAGTATCTGCCCTGAGGAACATGGACTGAACCAGAACACCGTCCTCTCTATATAGTTCCTGCCCTGAGGAAATACATCTTCAGAGAATGTTTTGATCATTTATCTGCAGATAATCCATGTCTGGAGCTCAACAAGCAACAGTTACAGTTTACAAATCAAGGAGCCAATTTAAAAATTTTCACATTTTTGTATTTTGACAGGAAGTTAATGCTGACAGGTCTCTTTTCCAGGTGAGCCCTGTATATCACCACAATACACTACACATTTTATTTATTTAACCAGGAAGGGCTCATTGAGATTAAAATCCCTGGCCAAGATAGGCAGCACCAAGTCATTACAAAAAAAACTACAGACAGACAAGATGAAAAACTACAAGTAATCTAGTAAAAACCATTGAATTCACAAGAGTATAAAACCGCTAAATAAAAACATTGACAGGTCAGGGAATCAGCCTCAATCCTTCATCAGTGATTTAAAAACACCAGTCAGGACAAGTTCTTCCAGTTTATAAGTATTTTGTAAGGCGTTCCAAGATGATGGCGCAGAGTACATAAAAGCCCTTTTACCAAATTCAGTTTGGACATTTGGAACAGTTAGCAGGATAAAGTCCAGTGAACGAAGAGACGACCCACCACATTTCTGAACAATACAAATGCCCAAATAAAAAGGTAGTAAACCCAAAATGGCTTTGTAAATAAAGTATACCAGTGACTGAGCCTATGAGTGACTAGAGAAGGCCAGCCAACCCTGGTATACAAAGTGCAGTGGTGCGTAAGGGTTTTGCAGTTTAAAATAAATCTCAAAGTGCCATGGTAAAGGGTGTCAATTGATCTCAAACACTGAGTGGAAGCATTCATATATAAAATATCCCCATAGTCTAGTAAAGGCATAAATGTAGCTGATACTAGCCTCCTTCTGGCTTCAAAAGAAAAACAGGCCTTATTCCTAAAAATAAAACCCCAATTTCAGCTTCAATTTTTTTGTAAGTTGTTGAATATGCAATTTAAGAGAGGCCGTCATCAATTAAAATCCCAAGATATTTATGAGGTTACAACCTTCTAGATCCGTAAAAACTGCTCTCCTTCAATTGCATTATGAATTGTTGTGCTTTAACTGCTCGTCAGAATACATTTCTCTCCATT